>NC_092141.1:38487648-38826291 GCF_043159975.1 Macaca nemestrina
AGCTCACTGCAAGCTCCGCCTCCCGGGTTCACGCCATTGGGAGAGACTTTTTATTGGAGCAACTATCCTCAGCTTCATCATCACCCATCCCTGATTTCTTTTGATGGTTCAATTTGAATAGCACTCTGTTGGCTAATGCAACTATTTCGCCTTTTGTTTATACCAAGTTCTATGAACCATCTCCAGAAGTCTCTTCTGAACGGACGGTTAGCGCCACTCCCACCGTGCCGCTCACTACGATCATCGCGCCCCCTGGCGCCAGCAGTTCTGCGCTGCCACTTGTCCTCCGTTGCTCTGGAGTCCCGGCCTGCCGGTGGCTAACTGGGCCACTTTACAGAAGCGGAAGCAAGCTCGGGGAGGGTAAACGGGAAGGGTAACTAATTTACCTGAGATCACACAGTCGGTAAATGATGGAGGCAGCATCCATCCCAGGCCGTCTGGCCCCAGACACCACACTTTTACCCAATTCCCACAACTGCCTGGAAAATAAATAGAAATCAAATAGATGTTAACAAGGACCTTTGGGAGGTGTCCGGCGTTTGGGCGAGGGGTTGTTTTTCTGTTTCATGTTGGTCCACCGCCCTCACGTGGCCACGTCCTGAACTTCACCCTTGTTTGGTCCCAAACTGTCAAGACCCTCACCTTGCTGGGAACCACAGCCCTGCTGGCCTCAGACTGCAGCACAGAATCCTTACCCCTCCTGGGCCTCCGTTGTGTTCTTTCCAAAGTGGGATAATGGTAGCAGGTTAATGGAAATGATTACATAAAACAATCCATCTAAATTCCTGGATCGAACGAAGGGCCCAATAAACATTAGCTGTGCTGCTGTAGTGCTCAGTGCTTCTCTCTCAAAAGCGGGTGGCAATAGACTCCCTCACACCTTCGCTGTCATGAGAACACTGCAAAGCCAACTGCAAGTATTAGGAATAGGTGTCCATCACGAGCCAACCCCGTTTCAAGGCTGCTTGGAAAACACTTTGCTAGACTAGCTTGGATCTTGCTAGCTTGACTCAGATCGCAGTTGAACAAATGTGCAGAAGAGGAAGAGATGAGGGAAGGCCTGGCTAAGTGTGCTCAGAGCTTCAATTTTGAGACTGTTCGGGAGGAAAAGTTCCTCACCAGACAGTGCCCTGCTGCTCTTCAAGCTAGAAACAGAAAGATTTCTCCACGGTTGGGGTCATGGAAGTGTGTATTTTCCCTAAACCTTTTTTCGCTGAACCAGTTGTTGGAGCCTTCCATTTGAGACCTTGTGACGCCTTCACAGACATTATTTCTGCTCATCCACACAGCCAGCAGGGACTCGTGTGGCAGGAGGGGCAGACTCAGAGTTAAGCAGCTGCTCCAACCTCACACGGCTAACCTGGGCCTAATCTGGAGCTTGTCCCAGATCTGGAGCTTCCCAGGCTTGGCCCTGGGTCACTAGAGCAGAGCCCCCTTGCCTCTTCGTCGACGTGGAGCCAATTCAGTGTGGCCGATCCCCAGCCTCACAGACTAAGGGGGCAGTCCTGGCCCTGCCCACACCCCCACCACTGCCGAAGCCATCTCCGTGCAGACAAACACAAGCAGAAACTTCTCAGGATCTGCTGCCTCTTGTTCCAAGGAATTAGGCAAGCTTCTGTCTTGAGGACACAAGAGGCAGCTGGAAGATCAGGGTGGTGGTTGAAGAGGGCCTAGGTGAGGTGCCATGACTCAAATGTCCCTAATGGGTGAGGGCTTTCAACCTTTGGAAACGGCAGTGGCAATTTTGGAGACAACGTTTAACTTTAGTGTAAAAACTGCCAGTGTAATTTCTAATCCTGAAGAAATGTATATGTGGTCCCAGGCTAATGTTTCTAAAAGTCATCGAGTGACTTTACATGTCCTACTCCCATATTTCCCCAAAGATGACTGTCTAAATGTCCCCAAGAGAGGCTTTGGAGTTCCTTGACTTCTCTCAATTGTTGTAGTAAAGATAAGGCAGAAATTTTGAAGAGATCAGAAAGAAAAACTTTAGAACAAATCTTGTCTTTTCTAGAACTGTCTTCATTTTAATTTACTGTCATGTCAGATAACATGCCAGATGGAGTTTACTGTGTCTGACTTGAGTCAGACCAGCTGGGATGGGATCCTGCCTCCAGCAGTGGTGGGCCCCGAGAACATTTATTTCATCTCAGCATCAAGCATTCCCAAGGCAGCAGGGGCTAACAGGGCCGGCCGTAGAGATTACCCCTGCGACTGCGGGGCTGGCCAGCCACACTTCCATAGATTTGTCTGTAGGGAGACTTTGAGCCACTTGGATTTGGACAGGTTGTTACGAACACAGACAGCAAAAGCAAAATCAGCATGGCGTGTCAGCTCCTTGTGTCCCTCGTCCCACAGGAGGACACCAGGCTGGAGGGTTGGGACACCAGATGGCATGGATAGTGGGTTGCCCTGCTGTGCAGCAGCCAGCTCTCACCTGCAACCCAGCACTCTACAGACTTAGCAGGTGCCTGCAGACTATCTTGTGGGAGCGGGGAGAGAGGAGGAAAGCGCTGTGCTCAACAGAAACTAGGGAGCTCCGTGAGAAATGGCCTTGCAGCAGTTCCAAAAGGGTGGGGAGGCAGGTGAGACTGCCTCACGACAGCGATGCACAGGGCCACTGAACGCCCCTTGCTCTGCGAGGAGCTGCAGAGTGTTCCACCAAGACGCAGGTCAGGTTGCCGTCGAGCCCGGTGGAAATGTGCAGGGTTGCTGGGCACCTGGCAGAGCTGGTCCCTCACCCATACTTTCATCATCCATAAAATGGGGATGTTAACAATACCTACCGCAGCTACGTTTGACCTTTTTTTTTTTTTTTGAGATAAACTTTACATAAAATTCACCATTTTAACCATTTCAAAGTGTACAATTTAGTGGCTTTTCATATATTCACAGAGTTACTCAACCATCACCATTATATAATTCTAGAACCTCTTCAACACTCCAGAAAGAAATCCCGTGCACACGAGCTGCCACTCCCCACTCTCTCCTTGCCCAACCCCTGGCAACTACTAATCCACTTTCTGTCTCCATGGATTTGCCTGTTCTGGGAATTTCATGTAAATGGAGTCATATACTCTGTGGCATTTTGCGACTGACTTTTTTCACTTACCGTGTTTGCAAAGTTCATCCAAGTTGCAGCATGTGTCGGTATGTCATCCTTTTTTATGGCCGCGTAATAGTCCATTGCGTAGATCGTGTTTTGTTTATCCTTTCATCAGTGAATGGACATCTGGGTTGTTTCCACTTTTCAGCTATTATGAATGATGCTGTTCTGAGCATGAATGTAGGAGGGTTTTTGTGAACATATGTTTTCAATTCTCTTGGATATACCTGGGATTGGAATTGCTGGGTCACATGGTAATTCTGTGTTTAATGTTTTGAGGAACTGCCAAACTGTCTTCTACAGGGACTGAGTATTTGATATTGGTGTGCACTTTTGACATCATAAAAAACACTCTTAACAGAGCCTGGCCCACACCATTCATTCTTTCATCCCATAAATATTTTGGAGCACTTACCATGTGCCATGCCTTGTAGACATGGAGATACAAGGGTGACTAATGGACAGCCCTGCCCTCAGGAAGCTGGCGTCTGTGTGTGTGTATGTAGGGGTGTGTGTGTGTGTGTGTATGTATGTAGGTGTATGTGTGTGTGTGTGCACGCACATAATGTGTACATGGGGTGGGGAGGATGTCAGATGGTGATAAGAGTTATAGAGGAGCAGGCCAGGTGCAGTGTCTCATGTCTGTAATCCCAGCATTTTGAGAAGCTGGGGTGGGTGGATCCCCTGACGTCAGGAGTTCGAGACCAGCCTGGTCAACATGGTGAAACCCTGTCTCTACTAAAAATACAAAAATTAGCTGGGCATGGTGGTGGGCACCTGTAATTCCAGCTACTTGGGAGGCTGAGGCAGGAGAATGGCTTTAACCCTGGAGGTGGGGCATGGGTGTGCTGGGTGGGCCTGGAATCCCTGTTTTCAGTTGGATAGTCAGAGAAGGCCTCACCGACAAAGAGAAGGAAGTGAGGAAATATGGATCTTCAAAGAAAAGGGGACTGCAAAGGCAAAAGTCCCAGAGCTGTGGCATGCCCGAGGGACAGCAAAGTGGTCAGCGAGGCTTGGGGGAGGGATTAGAGTAGCAGGGCATGAACCCCGAAAAGGAACAAGAGCCACAGCCTGTGGGAGCCAGGGGCCATGGTGAGGACCCTGCTTTTCCTCTGAGAGGCGGGAGCGGCGGAGGGATTGGAGGTGCGGGTTCTGACAGGATCACCCAGCTGCTGTGCTGGGACATGGAAGGGCAGGGGCAGCGATGCCACTTGGAAGCTATAGCAATGACTCTGTGGGGATACGATGGAGGCCTGGGCCAGGCGGCGGGCAGTGGAGATGGTGGGAGGGGCAGTTTCTGGAAAAGTGTGGAAATAGAGACAGTGGGATCTGCTGATGAAATGGATGTGAAGTGTGAGAAAAAGAGTAGAAAATGATTCCAACAGGTTTTGGACTGAGCAACTGGGAAGTTGTGCTATTTAGTGAGCTGGGGACCTCTTTGCTTTATTCACTGGAGAACCCCAAGTGCCTAGAACACTGCCAGGCACTTAGTAGATGCCCAAGAAATTGAGTAAATGAAGAGGTGGCAGGATCCATAGTAAAGCCTCACTTGATGTTTATTCTTTGATACCTATGGTCTAGGGGGACCCCGTCCTTCCCCAACTCTTGAATTCCTCAGATAAAGAAACTTGAGCTTCCACGATTTTTACCAGGTCACTGACCCTCATGGAGTTTTGCCAGAATGACTTAGAAGTATTGAAGCAGGATGGGACTAATGAAATCAATGTGCTGTGTTTGCGTAGACGTTATCTGGCTCTGTCTTCCCTTTGCTCCCAAGCAAGTCACTCTTTCTTTCCTTATTATTATTATTATTACTGTTTTGTTTTTTTGTTTTTTTTTGATGGAGTCTCACTGTGTCGCCCAGGCCGGAGTGCAGTGGCGCGATCTCAACTCACTGCAACCTCTGCCTTCCTCACGCGATTGTCATGCCTCAGCCTCCCAAGTAGCTGGGGTTACAGGCACCCGCCAATACGCCCGGCTAATTTTTTGTACTTTTAGTAGAGACAGGGTTTCACCATGTTGGCCAGGCTGGTCTTGAACTCCTGTCCTCAAGTGATCTGCCCGCCTTGGCCTCCCAAAGTGCTGGGGTTACAGCTGTGAGCCACCACGCCCAGCCCAAATTCCACTCTTTCTGTTGGTCATCTTTGGGTCCCTGTTGTGTTGGTTGCCTTCTGAGGCACCTGCCATTTGTTTTATGGTTACTTCACACCAGGCACTATATTAGCACATTATTTAATACTATTATTAGCTACATTTAACAATGAGACAATAGGAACACTGTTTAATTAAAGTTAATTAACTTGGCCAAGATCACACAGCTAGTAAGTGGTAGGGCCAAGATTGAAACTCACATCTGTGCTTGTAACCACAGCATTTTATCTTCTCCCTGTTCTGGGTGGATATTCACTTGTCAGGAATATTTCTGAGGGAACTTCTGCAACCAGAGAGCGATTAGCCCTTTCCAATTCTAAGCTTTAATTCCAGAGTTCCATTCTCCAGGTTTTCCCTAACTTCACTCCAACCCAACTTGATTTTGAGACCCGTCCACCGCCCTTGACACAAAAACGTGCATCTCCTTATCCCCACCATGAATTCCAAGTTCTAACATCTGATCAAGCAACACCACCATTTTCCCTTTTGCTTCCACAGGGCAGGCAATGTCAGCAATCCAGGAAGTTCTGCAAATTTTACCTCCCCAGAACTGACCTACCAATTATTACCCATGACTTTCCTCCTAGTCCAAGCATGATCTGGATACTTTTGAGGTAAGAGAGAGAACCCCAAGATGATTAGCTGAACCCTAATTTCTGATGCAGAAGATTCACATCCATTCTTATCATTCATTGTCAATTTTCCAACCACTTCTTTTTACAAACTTAATTCCATTCTTTCTCCCAACCAACATCTCTTATGGCTGGCTACAGAATTTATAAGCATCTAAAAGCTCTCTTACAAACACTTCATCAAATGCTGTCTACTTGAAATGTCTTGTAACAACGTCTAAAATGTGTAACTTACAACAGTATAAGATGTGAAAAGTGCTATTTGTTGCAACCTTTACATTTTAGGATTAATGGTCAACCAACCCACCCCAATCCTTGGCGGCCAGACTCTACTGGAGCTGAAGGCAGTTTGAAAGACAGCTGTGTGAAAAGAATGTGTTGCCCAGGACCACTGGACAAGCGCCTGCCAGTGAACTTGGTGGGTTTCGGTTTTGTTAGGTGGACTTGCTTGGGACTCTATAACCATAAAATGGTGAACACTTGGAAAACGCTATGAAAGGATTAAAAGTTTTATCAAAATATGCCAATAGTGTTCTTAAAAAGATACAATCCAGTCACGCATGGCTCACACCTGTAATCCCGGCACTTTGGGAGGCCAAGGCAGGCAAATCGCTTGAGCCCAGGAATTCGAGACCAGGCTGGGAAACATGGCGAAACCCCATCTGTACAAAAAATACAAAAATTAGCTGGGCATGGCAGCATGTGCCTGTAGTCCCAGCTACTGGGGAGGCTGAGGTGGGAGGATAGCTTGAGTTCAGAAAGTCTAGGCTGTAGTGAGCCGAGATTGCACCACTGCACTCCAGCCTGGGAGACAGAGTGAGACCCTGTCTTTAAAAAAAAAAAAAAAGAAAAAAAAACATCCCATCCACCCTCCTCCTCAGAACACAGTGACTTGGGGGACAACACTAGAGCCCTAGGCTGAAGTGAAAGGCATTTGTTCAGGTAGATACTAAAATGTAATTTTCACCAATTGCTTTTAAACCTGCCGTTGGCTTGGCGGGATACGGTGGCTCACTCCTGTAATCTCAGCACTTTGGGAGGCTGAGGCAGGCAGATCACCTGAGGTGAGGAGTACGAGACAAGCCTGGCCAACATGGTGAAAACCTGTCTCTACTAAAAGTAAAAAATTTGCTGGGTGTGGTGGCGCGGGCCTGTAGTCCCAGCTACTCGGGAAGCTGAGGTAGGAGAATCGCTTGAATCTGGAAGGCAGAGGTTGCAGTGAGCCGGAGCCATGTCGCTCCAGCCTGGGCTACAGAGTGAGACTCTGTCTCAAAAAAAAAAAAAATAAAATAAAATAAAATAAAATAAAATAAACAAACAAAAACAAACAACAACAACAAAAACCCTGCCATTGGCTAGAGGCAGTTGAGTGCTCAAAATGGGGAAAAACAACCACCAAAAGCCAACAGGAAGTCTGAAGAGGGAAAAAAAATGGATAAGGAGCAAGTCTTGTCCCTTCTGGTCCTGAGTGGGTGGGGCTTATGTTCATGCTGAAGTTCGGGGGGCTCCTTCTCAAGTCCTTCTTTCTAGTCTTGCCCTGTGAAGCTGTAAGTAGAAGCAGTATTCCAAAGTCCTTTTCTGGACTGAGGACAGAGGCCACACCTTCACCCCTCAGGCTCAGACACCAGCAAGAATGGTAACCTGGATGGTCCTGAAAATTCTGTAGGCAAATGGAACTGAAATGGCAGATGTCACTAGAAGCATTAATAAAACACACACACACATATGCACACACACACACACCCCCATAAGGAAACAGGAGAGGAAGCAGAGAGGGACAATAGGATAAATTGTATTTCACAGGGGATTTAAAACTATAGAAATGAGGCCAGGTGTGGTGGCTCATGCCTGTAATCCCAGCACTTTGGGAGGCCGAGGCAGGTGGATCACCTGAGGTCAGGAGTTTGAGACCAGCCTGACCAACGTGGTGAAACCCCGTCTCTACTAAAAATACAAAAAAGTAGCTAGGCCTGGTGGCATGTGCCTGTAATCCCAGCTGCTTGGGAGGCTGAGGCAGGAGAATCATTTGAACCCAGGAGGCGGAGGTTGCAGCGAGCCGAGATCATGCCACTGCACTCCAGTGTGGACAACAAGAGCAAAACTCCATCTCAAAAAACAAACCAAGACAAAAACTACAGAAACGCCAAAACACCAGTGCCACAGATGACCAAGTCTGAACATTACTGACATCTTAAGATGACACAACACGGAAGTCACACTCAGTTATCTCAGCGAATGCAATGTCAAGTGAGGCGCACAACCCAAAGTGTATTCAAATCAGAAAACAGGTAAGCTTCATGGCAGGTGGTGATGTTATAAAGGAAAATCTATATCAAGGGTTCCGTATGAATTAGTCTGGGAGCCTGCCACAATATGCCATTTACTCTAAAGTACGGTATCGTCAGTGTGATATTTTCCAAGGTGAGTCTGAATCCTGAGAGGTCAGCACACGTGGTGGCTGATATCCGATAGGGCAATTCAGCAGACACTGCTAATTAGCATACTGTATATTTAAAAATGGACTTTTATGGGCAAAAGAGTGTCTTGTTGTCATGAGAGGTTCTCCTGGGCAAAATTAAATGGATTCAAGGCTGGCCAGAATAGCTTTCATGACTAGGGTGTAAGAATCCATGCACTCCCCTTCAGTCCCTAGGGACAGCGGCTGAAGCCAGTGTCTGTTGGTCCAGTCCACTCGCCAGTACAGGAGCACTGTAGAATCTTACCTCAGGAATATTGCTGCATCTACCTCAAGAAAACCTTGTATACAGGGTGTGGTCAGAAAATCTACAAGGAGAGAGAGCTGGGACTCCATCCAACTTACAGAAGAGGATGCTTCTGGGCTGGTTTCACTATTAAATGAATATGGATCTCTTATGTGTGAGGCAGACTCCAAACGCTCTCAGTCTAATTTGGTAGATTTAAGGCAGCAGCTCACTCACCAGATCTGATCGGTCACGTGATCGACCACAGGCAACAGGCTTGATGACCTTTGAAAACATTTCAATTGTGTAAGGGAGAAAGGCTCTTTTAGAAAATTCTTACAGGGGAAGTCTGTAAAAATCACAGTTGGCAAATAATGCTTAGACAAAGCTTCGTACCTACTGGGAACTCAAAAAGTATGTATGAATGAGAGCGAGCAGGGAACTGATGGTTTCTATAGACAGAGGAGCCAACATTCTACAGGCTACCTGCACTGTCTGCCAAGGACACAGTCAGATGCTCGGTTTCCTGTGGTTAGTAAAGGGCTCCTTGAAGAGAATCACTATCTAGGCCTGTGGAAAGCAGCCCCAGGCTGTGCACATGCAGCCCACGGTTTTTTTTTTTGTTTTTGTTTTTGTTTTTTGAAGACAGTCTTGCTGCGTCTCCCAGGCTGGAGTGCAGTGGCGCCATCTCAGCTCACTGCAACCTCCACCTCCTGGGTTCAAGCAATTCACTGCCTCAGCCTCCCAAGTGGCTAGGATTACAGGTGTCCACCACCACGCCCAGTTAATTTTAGTATTTTTAGTAGGGACTGGGTTTCATCATCTTGGCCAGGCTGCCCTTGAACTCCTGACCTCATGATCCACCCGCCTCTGTCTCCCAAAGTGCTGGGATTACAGGTGTGAACCACCATGCCCGGCCCGACATGGGTTTTCAAGTCAGCCATGTGTAGCCCTCATCCATATCTGTGCACTATCTGTACACCAAGTAAAGTTACCGGAGACAGTCAGACTTAAGGGTTTTTTTTTTTTTTTTTTTTTTTTTGAGATGGAGTCTCGCTCTGTCCCCCAGGCTGGAGTGCAATGGCGCGATCTCTGGCTCACTGCAAGCTCTGCCTCCCGGGTTCACGCCATTCTCCTGCCTCAGCCTCCTGAGTAGCTGGGACTACAGGCGCCTGCCACCTCGCCCGGCTAATTTTTTGTATTTTCAGTAGAGACGGGGTTTCACCGTGGTCTCTATCTCCTGACTTCGTGATCCGCCCGCCTCGGCCTCCCAAAGTGCTGGGATTACAGGCGTGAGCCACCGTGCCCGGCTTAAGGGTTCTTTTTAATTGATCTCTTTAGTTGCTGTAAAGGTAACTGACTTATTAAAGTTAACGTGAGGACTTGAGAGCATTCTCCTTTGTGATTCGAGGAACCCACATTAGACATTACCCACCTGATAGCAACCAACTAAAATGTGATGTGCAGGTTCAGGATCGACTTCTCTGAGATGAATCATCTTTCAAAACTTGAATTTGCTAACCAAGTTGAGGAAGTGGCAACAAACATCAAGTCACATCTTATTCGAGGTCTGCTGCAGGGTTCCTTAAGTAATGAATGTTTGCATTTATAGAACACTGACAGAAATGGGTTGAAAAACTAGAGAAACCAAGAGGCAAGAGTACTAATTAGAAACAAATGTTGCGTCTGCATGGTTGAAGCCGATGAGCACAGGGAATTAATTTTTACACTATTCTGAAAAACAGTCACTTGAATTTGGCTTTGGAATACTGTAATGACTAACTCAGACATAGCCATGTTTAATAGCACAGAATTTCATTACACTGTCTCAACCTGAAAGTCTGCAGACTGCTGCTCCATCCTGCACTCTAACCCTAACCTCTATCCACTCCAGGCCAGACATAGGGCTTCAGTTACTACTGGGGATGAAATGTTATGAGAGACTCCTCCCCAACCTCTTCCCTTCACCCTGCCAACTGCCATCCTACCTCCAATCTCAAGGAGAGAACTGTTTTAGTGTTTAGTTGAGCTTTAGAAAGAGCACAGATAACTGTTACCTTTTTCCAGCATAAACACCAACTTTTGCATGTAATTCTGGGAAAATTTCGTACCCAGTATTTTATTTTATTTTATTTTTTCGAGATGGAGTCTCGCACTGTCACCCAGGATGGAGTGCAATGGCGTGATCTCGGCTCACTGCAACCTCCACCTCCCAGGTTCAAGTGATTCTCCTGCCTCAGCCTCCCAAGTAACTGGGATTACAGGTGCCCGCCACCAAGCACAGCTAATTTTTTGTGTTTTTTAGTAGAGACGAGGTTTCACTATGTTGGCGAAGCTGGTCTTGAACTCCTGACCTCGTCATCCACCCGCCTTAGCCTCTCAAAGTGCTGGGATTACAGGCGTGAGCCACCGCACTCAGCTATGTTTTTACTGCACGTGAAACCAATATTGCATGTACCCCTTAAACTGTGCATGCAAATAATTAAGAAACAGGCATGTCATAGAAACATTGCTGCAGGGCTTCTCTACAAAACTGTTAGAGCTTTTAGCACCCATTCCTCCATCACACTTAGTTTTTCACACATGCCTGTATCAGTAAGCCATATTAGACCCCACTTACAGCAGACTTAACATTGGTACTGAACACCGTTACAGGAATCCCATTCAAAAGATCCTTTTCTCCAGTCACCTGCTACCCTAACCTCTCTGTACCGTGTTCTCCTCCTACTCCCAACCCCGCTTTATTTGTCCTTAACTAGAGCTATGAACTATTGACATGTGTGCTCACCCCAAGATCCATGGAGTAAAGTGTATAAAGTATTAATATTTGCAGTGAGGAGCCTAGCTTTTTTCTGTAAACTAAGACTTGGACCTATCAAGAGAACTCTGGACCTGTTAGCTGTTCTCTAATTGTGGCCCACAGATGAGAAAAAACACAAAAGCCTTGGTGACCTTTGAAAATCTGTCAGTATATTATTGAAATTTCTAATATTGAGAGAGAAAATGGGGGGTGGGGATAATGGACTGGGTTTTTTTGGTTACATCTATTATTTCTAATAGTGTAATGTGCTATCCTAAACTTCATTTCTCTGGGGACCACAGGGAGAGAAGCTTTCTCTTACTTTACCTGAGCCTCATTATAAGAACCCACTATTTTGTTAGTAGCAAACCTAGGTTCTACTTCTGTGGATTTTTTTTGTTTTAAACAAAACAATGCAATATAAATACAATAATTTCACGGTAGCCAACCATAGGAATTGTATCTTATGATTGCAGCCATACAAGGAAGCACAGTTATTTCTATTTGTTCAGAGTTGAAATTAAACTTCTTCCAGAGCACCTTGAGGAGAAAGATTTAAATGATTTCTTAACAGGAAGTAAAGACAAGCACTGTAGAACACTTATAAACTTATATCCTAGACGCTCAAAACTCAACCAAACAAAAACTTCTCAAAACTCAGGGTCTGGTCCTTAGAAATTTGAAGGTACTGCCAAAATAAACAGTGGTGTATTTTGATTTTGTCTCCTGTCCATCAAAGTCTTTGCAATTTTTATTCAACAGTACATCCAGTAATAAGATTTTGATCCAGAAACTAAAGAAAAGGGACACAAGAATTTCAAGGGCTTGAATATATTTTTATATTGATATTCTGTGTCTTTCTACCCTAAAATAATACATTATTGATTACATACAGGATGAGGTGAGGTGTTTGTAAAATATCTGGTAAAAATAATTAATATACAGGATTCTACATGAGATGGAATCTTATGACTCTTTAGGTCTTCTGCAGTGTTAAAGTGATCACCTAAATTAAACTGCTCTGAATGGACTTACAGTTCTTCCCTGAAACCATGTTAAAAAATGAAGGCTCTTACATTTTCCCAGAATTTGCGCAGAAAAGGGAAAGTACATAATTGGCATATTTAAACATTTCTCCCATCCAAAATAATGCATTCACACAAAACCAGGATCTCCCACGTTTAGCATAAAAAGAAAAAAAAATACTGGATTAGAGATATAAAATCTCTGAGTAATGGTTAGGTTAATCCACCAACACCAAAGAAATTCAAGTGGTCAACAGTCTTGAAAATGCTTTATTGAAATGTGTGACTCAGTGCAGATGTGTTTGAAAGACCACAGCTTGAAAACTGGTTTTTGAAACTTCTCAACAACCAATCGAAAAAAAAATGAAAATCCCTACTGGGCTTGACTTCTAGTGTAACCAGAAGCCTGGTGTGAAGTTTTCCTTTAAACATTTTCCATTACAGAAACTAAAGAAAACAAAGCTATGATTGGAGTTTGAAGTTTCAGAGGAGAAGCAACAGTTTTTCAGACATGTAGGGTGACTTCTTTTTCAGTTACATTTGGATGAACATGGACTTCACAGTTCTCGGAAGAACAGCGGAAAGGTGTTCAAGTCTGTATGCTTGTCATGTTGAAGAAATGGAGATACACGGACAGGAAAGGAAAAGGATGACAGGAGAAAGAGAGGAGACTAAGAAAAGGGCTCAGAGAAAACAGAACTGGAATGAGACAGGATTAGGTTAAGTCTGGTTATAAATTTATCAGAAGCTGTGCACACCTTTTTTAAAAGTCCTAAATTTACATTCCAAAAACTGCCCTCCCAACCCCCAAACCCGCTGTCCCTGCCTTGGAGCTATTGTAAAAGTCTATGCACAAAAACCGAAACAGGAAATCAAAAATAACCCAGCCCTTCCAAACCCCAAAACAAACCCAAAAAAAGCTGTACTTTTTTTTACACATAGGATTAATAATATAGGCATATAGGTGGCATGATTCAATTGAAAGGCTTTACTTTTTATGCCAGAAAAAAACCCCAATAAATAAAAGGTGCTAAAATTAGCATTAAGAATTTGGTTGTAATCTATTGACAAATCTGGGAAGGCAAATCCTCAAAGCTCCCCTGATACTGATCTCTCTCAGCCAACTACAAAGCAAATACATAAATAACGCAAAATATGATTGAGAATGTGAGATTTTTAAAAACAAAGACAACATAATTCAGGTTAACTCTGTTGAACAGTCAATAAATGAAATTCATCTACACCTGAATAAAACATACTTAACAATTGAAAAAATTTTAAACAACCACAAAAAGTAAAAACTTTAAACAAACATGAACAGGATTTGTTTTTAGGGCACACAAAGGCCCCTGCAGCAGCTTCCAACGGTAGCTTTACTGCTGTGTCTTCTACAGATGAGTTAAAGAGACAGGCTGAGCCCCACACAGGCAAGATGACTAACAGGGAGACAGGACAGTCACACAGGGCGGAGTGCCACACCCGGCTACCATCCCCAGATTCCACTGCAGAGCTGGCTTTGTGCGTAGGAGGCACACAAAGAAAGGTGATTCAGGCAGACGTTATTCAAAAGCTACTTCGTAGTATAACCGTTGAATAATGTTTGGGAAAGCTTTGGGCTTTGTATTTTTTTTTTTAAGTTTTACTCCTTATATTTAATTTTTTAAATAACAAGGTCACTAAAACTCATGCACGCTGCAAAATACCTCATGCAGTAAGTAGTTAAGGTAAACCATCCAAGCAGTTTTTATTCACTAATATTCATAAATACACACAGCAGCTTCATTAGAGATTTCAATTTTCCTCTTCAGTTTGAATGTGGAGTATCAGGAGAGCCTTTTGCAGGTCAAGGTACAGGAAGCAGAGATGACCCCTGCACTGCTACCTACATTTACCTGCTAGAAGTAAAAATTAGTTAAGTGGAAATGATTATCATATATATTTTCTCTCTTCCTTTTGAATGTACACAATGTAACAAGAGTGACAGACCTGAAATTACAATCACCAAACAAACCCAAGATAGTTGTTGTCCACTTTCATTGGCAAATACAGCACAGAGGACATTGTCTGAGAATTGGGATGTCATCAAAGAGGAGGTGGTGGAGCTCATTTCCTTTATTACTCTCTTTTAAATGTAGGTTTTCTAAAGCAACATCTAAAGGCATAATATCTACACAGCCCATAGCACCAAAATCTGCCATCTCCCCCCGATCATCCTCGTCTGAGGATGAGCTCTCTTCACACACTAAAGTGGACCGAAGGAGCTCTTGGACAAACAGGCTGCGGTCTGCACGCTCTCTTTCCATGGACTGGCGCTCCGTTTCAGACATTTTAGGATCATTCAACCTGTGTAAGTTAAAAAGAAAAGACCTTATTGTTAAAAAGTCAATGAACAATGGCATGGCCAATTTCTACAGTGCTCTCCACTGTGCAAGTTTTACAGTTGGCAAAATTCAGAATGAGACATTGCTGGAATATCTGGCTCTAATTTATCCTTAATTGTGTTGAGACGAATTCCCCACATTTGTTGCAATACTGTTACCTGGAGGTGCAAATCTATGCTTTAATTAGACTCAATGAGAAAAAAAAATACATTTAGACTTTTTCCACTCCAGAGAAAGCTAGGTGAAAATTTTCTAAGGAAAACAGGATTTCTTACAGATTAGACGCTTGGGAAAGTGTCTAACCAGAATTTCATCTGGGGGTAAATACAGGAAAATAAAACACAAAAACAAAATCTGCAGTGAACAGAATATTCAACTGAAAAATATCCGAAAATTTCCTCTGACTGTTCTCTATTACTCTATTTAATTCTTCCTGGCATATGCAGAAGCTAGAGAGGGCAAGAAAACACATACAGCCTCCTGCATTTCTTCTACCAAGACCTACCGTGTAGCAGGGCAGACGCAAGGTCTACCTGCCTGACTTGCTCCCCTGACGCATGTACTTATGAGATCTGGGCTATGCTGGGAAACCCGGCTCATATGCACAGAGACTGGACAGATGTTAAGAGCTGAAAATTCTACTTATCACTTGTTACTAAACTTGTTAAATTACTTTAAAATGTCAATCTCTGGCCGGGTGCAGTGGCTCACACCTGTAATCCCAGCACTTTGGGAGGCTGAAATGGGTGGATCACCTGAGGTCAGGAGTTCATGTCCAGCCCGGCCGTCATGGTGAAGCCCCTTCTCTACTAAAAATACAAAAATTAGCAGGGCATGGTGGTGCATGCCTGTAATCCAAGCTACTTGGGAGGCTGAGGCACGAGAATTGCTTAAACCCGGGAGCCGGAGGTTACAGTGAGCCAAGATCGTGCCACTTCACTCCAGCCTGGGCAGCAGAGTGAGACTCTGTCTCAAAAAAAAAAAAAAAAAAGGTCAATCTCCAACAAAAAATGATATAAAATTCTGCTTAGTTTCAGTACTGGTTTTCTCTACACTTTCAGTGGCAAAGAAAGGGAAACGAGCAGAAGCAACGGGGCAGCAAAAGGAACAAAGAGGGAGAATATGGGGACACTGAAAGGAGGCCCGGCAGGCATACATGACAGGTCTTCTCCCTGAGTACCCAGAGGCAGCACCCTGAGCCCAGAGACAGATCTATTCTACGCTGCCCTACTGCCTGGCACCTGCTCCCTGCTGTTCTCCCAGCACTGCAAGGCCCATGCCACCACGGACGACACTAACGGCGGGTCAGGCTCTGAGTGCTCTTTGAGTGCATTAGCTCATTTAACTCTCTGAGTTAGGGACTATTATTATCAACATTTTACAGGAAGAGGAAACTGAAGCAAAGGTTAAGTAATTTGCACAAAATCTCATAGGTGCTAAGTTCAAAACCACTAAATAATTAGGTATCTATGACTCAGAAAACAAAAGATCAAATTTCAGAACTGAAAGAATGCAAAAATATCTGAAAGGTAATTACAGAAAAGCCATAAAATCCACATTGAAAGGAAATGACTGATTACATTTATGGTTAAAAAAAAATTAAGGCTATCATAAGAGAGTATCTAATGGAATAGAAGATTGAGTAGACTACACGTTTTCAACCCAAAGCTATAAAAATATTATGAACTGAAGTCATTCCATGTTCTTTGGAAAAGGTCTTTGGTAAAGAAAAAAAAATTTTAGAGAAGTTAAACCTTGTAACAGAAAGATAAAGAACGTAAAGAGGACTACCCACGTAACAACGAGGCGAACTAAAAACATACAGCCTGTGGCCTTCAGTCCTCAAGAGAACATGCAGTAACAATATTACTGTTTGTTTTTCAGGGAAATAACTGAGAAGATACCTCATTCCTGAGAGGCAGGTAAAGTCTGCATATGAGGCACTGGTACTAGGTCTTGACTTCCTGATGAAATATAAAATTTAGGATATAAATGAAACTGCAAGGCTTGCGAGGATCTTCAAGTTGGGGTTAGCAAAATGAGCTGGTCCCATTGTCAAAAGATGAGATCTGGCCAGGCACGGTGGCTCCAAAGCTGTAATCCCAGCACTCTGGGAGGCCGAGACGCGCGGATCACGAGGTCAGGAGTTGAGACCAGACTGACCAACATGGTGAAACCCCATTTCTACTAAAAATACAAAACATTAGCCGGGTGTGGAGGTGTGTGCCTGTAATTCCAGCTACTTGGGAGGCTGAGGCAGGAGAATCACTTAAACCTGGGAGGTGGAGGTTGCAGTGAGCCGAGATCGCGCCATTGCACTTCAGCCTGGGCAACAAGAGCGAAACTCTGTCTCAAAAAAAGACTGATCTGACTTACACACTCCAACAATCACTTTCTAAAAGGTCAACTATCTTGGACTCCAAAGAAACTGTGACCTTACCATCAGTTCCAGGGCAACATCAATGGGAACTGCCCCTGGTCAAAGAAAAGACCAAAAATAAGGCTTGGGCCCTATATATATCACATAAGAGCTGAGTGACCAGAGACCAGGATCTCTCCTGAATACACTGCAGCCGTTCTCCTTGCCTTGAAAATTCACAATGCATGTTAATACATTTGAAGTTCTGAGAAGCCCAACAGTAAATAATCTCTTTATTCTTCTTACTTTGCTTTCTCTGACCTTATTAATTGGGGGTGGAATAACATAATTACATATATTCCTTAGAATATATGAAGTTAAGAGAGTATTTCTGGGGAAATATTGCCTTAAATAAATCATATGATACAATAAAATATGTGGAAAGTGGTTTGTAAATTACATGGTACCATACAATGTACAGTATCAGATAACAGAAGGGGAATTTCAAGAAGCTACAACCAGAATTCAGGGAGAGCACTCAGAGATCACTCATACCATGCTCTGAGAGTTGGGTGTGGAATAAATGCACAGACAAGCTCACTGAGTAGTTTGGGTCTTAAAAAAAAAAAAAAAAAAAAAAAAAGAAAAGGATAGGGCAAGGGTGGACAGGAAGGTGTCTTTTCCAAAGGGCACTGGCAAGACGTTCCACCCACAGTTCTGTGAACTCTCAGTAGAAATGCACACTAGTAGATCCCCTTTTTGAGGCAGGAACTTAGATGTGGTATGCTACGGACCTGCTGCTGGTCAGTACCTATCAGTAAGGCTACATGGCAGCAGGTAGCTCCATCTGTGGCCCTGTGGTTCTCTTACATTAAAGCAGCATTATCTGCTAATAACCAGGCACAGTTACTGACCTAGCAGAGGTCATTCAAAGGTAAATTACCCATTTACATGTTTTTTCTTGGTTTCATAACAAATAATAATGAATACCATTAATTGGGCCTTTACTATAGGGCAGACACTGAGCCAGACCATACACATACGTATCAGTATTCCATTTCATCCTCAAAATAATTCTCTCTCTAGAGGCAAAACTTCTGGGATACTGATGATAAAATTGAGGTTTGGAGGAGTGAAATGACTTGCCTGAGGTCCAAAACTTGCAAGTGGCAAAGCTGGGGCTCTAGTCCAGGGATTTTCAAGCATTTTTTATTCTGCACCCACACTATGTTATTTATAACTATACACATGCACCACTGGATTAACAGAGGATGAGATAAAAGAAATATAAGTAGAAATTATAATATTTTCTTCTAACCTCCCAATGAATTGTCATACACACTGCATTTTGGAGATAATGATGTATTACACAAACTCTATTCTTCATTTTACAGTTCTTTCTTTATATTCCTCTCTGCTCCCTTAAAAGCCCAAATTAGTCCAGGTTCATTATCTGTTGAGGCTAAGTCTCCACTCATCATTGCTCTTTTTAAAATTCTTTATGTTCCTGAAAGTCACATAAAATGCCTATGAAGTTCTGGCAGACAAATACATACAGCTGCTAACAGTTTCAGAAGCGAACAGGAACTCCATCCAGTAGAGCAGTTTACTGTTGTACTGAATATTATTTATACCATGGGAAGTCATTTTTTTTAACAGTTACTTTTGTGTGCCAACCATAAAAGTTTAAATCTAGCTTTTTTAGAAATTCATAGGAGAAAACTGTCACTGTATTATGAAATCCTTCTTATACCTTTTAATATTTCACAGTAGATTAAAACTGGCAATAAAAAGCAATGTTAATTATGATAAATGCACCTAACATGAACCATATATATATAATGATATAGTGTTTAATGTTTTATGGGTACTATGGCAAAACAATTCATGTTATATGATGATATATACCTTGAGAACAAGAAGACCAGTTATTTTATTTTAGAGACAGGGTCTCACTCTGTCACCCAGGCTGGAATGAATGGCATAATCTTGGCTACTGCAACCTCTGCCTGCAGGGCTCAAACAATCCTCCCGCCTCAGCCTCCTGAGTAGCAGGGACCACAGGTGCGCACCATCACACCTGGCTAATTTTTGTAGAGAGAAGATTTCACCATGTTGCCCAGGGTGGTTTGGAACTCCTGGGCTCTGGCAATATGCTTGCCTTGGCCTCCCAAAGTGCTGGGATTAGAGGTGTGAGCCACTGAGTCTGGCCCAGTATTCTTAATTTATTTAAAAGAATTACTATGTTTCACATTCTTGGGGAAATACTGAATATGCAGTTTTAATCAGAGATTTGTGAGTTTTAATCAAACACAGAATTTTAAAGAAATATATATGCACAAAAGAGAAAAGATAATTCCAGATTGTAGTGGCAATAAAATACTACTTCCCAAACAAAATTCTATCAACAAATGAGCTACCTTGTTAAAAGAAACTGGGAATTCTGGAGAGTCTGCTGACTGCTTTCTGTATTAGCTATGTTGGTTGTTGCTGTGGATTGTGTGATTGCAGTGGTGACACTGCTTGCGTTAGTACGCCGGGTTGCATCGCGTGCGGTCTCCAGTTGTTGCCGTGCTGCCTGGGCATGCCGCCGTTCTAGCTGCAGCTGCATCTGCAGTTGTTGTAACTGAGAAGCGGAAGGGCCAGAGGAATTAAGCTGTCCTCCTGCAGAACGTCTCACTCCTGATAACTGAGATAAAAGCTCTGCCAATGGAAATGAAGACAATTAATGTCTGCTTAATACTGAGGAAAACAAAACGCTACAGATCACTCTTTGACTGGAACAACATCAAAAGCATTGTGAACAGGTAGGTAACCACAGCAGCATACAGTTTCAGTGAAGAGCTGAATACCTTCTAGAATGCCTCCTGGAGGCAGGAGTTACTGTGTACAGAGAACGCAAATGCATACGAATATCAACCCAGACCCAACTATGTTTGCTTTCAGTAAAACTTAAATTGTCTTTAAAATTATCTGCATAATAGACTGATTTAGTTAAGCTTTCTCTTAGTATTTAATGAAGTGGTTTATCTGCGGGTCCAATTATAATATAAGCTTTCTCAATATGTGTTTCATGGAAGCAGGGATGAGGTCTACTGTTGACTATATTCCCAGCTCTCAGAACAGGGCCTGATATAGCAGGAATTCAAACATTTACTGAATGACTGAATGAATTATTAGGATGTAGCCCAAGAGGCCTGGATCATTTCTGATAGTGGCCCTTGAACACTCGCCTCTGGCTTCTCCCTCTAGTACCTTCTGGTACTGCTGTTTCAGAGTACCACTGCAGTAGGTACCACTAGCAGTGCTCAGCAAGGCTGACTGGCTCCTGAGAACCTGTTGCATCTGACTGTACAGCGTACTTAGTGGCCTGTTATGATCCAGACTGTCTTGTGTCCATAAGGCTGTACTCATTAAGAGGTGTAAGCCTTTGTCCCTGCACCCTCATCTACGTAAGGTGCAGTGAAATGCCTTCTTCCAAGTGGAGGGTCTACCTCGCTTATAGGGAACCGATGATTGCCTTGCAGACACTCTTAGGCCAGCAAAAACTCTTTATCATTAAAACTCATTAACAGTTTCTGTTTTCTTGTTCACTGTTGCTTTATCCCAGGCTTTTGATAGCACTCTTATACCACTCTTTCATGGAATATACAGTCTATCACTAAAATAAACTAATTTTCACTGACAGAAAAAAAACAAATGAAAATTTCTCAAATTTGAATTTTGCGCCCAGAAACTACTTTAATTTTTAGTGTCTGCCACCAAAATAGCAGGTAAATATTCCCTTTGGATGAAGAAATATTTTTTAAATCCCCCAAACTCAGTTTGTTAGGCTTGTTTTTGTTGTTGCACACCCAAATGTTCAAAGCACATTTGGAATTAAAATTGTATATGGTATATCTAACTTTTTAATAACATGATAGGTGTCACATTATTCTTAGGTTTTTTTTCTTTTTTAAATTTTTATTTTAGATTTGGGGGTACATGTGAAGGTCTGTTACACAGTTAAACACATCACGGGGGTTTGTCGTACATATTATTACATCACGCAGTACCCAATTAAGTCCAGTACCTAACAGTTATCTTTCTGCTCCTCTCTCTCTTCCCACCCTTCCCCAGTGTCTGCTGTCTCCTCCTTTGTGTTCCTAAGTTGTCATTTAGCTCCGATGTTCTCAGTTTCTATTACAGATTTACACTTACCAGTGTGTCAGGTGTTCTGCAGGGCACCTCATGGCTTCCAGGTAGGTGCACACTTCACCACATGGACACATTTCAGAACTGTTGCTTTAAATGTGTGCACACGTCCCACAGTCTTACCACTTGTCTGCTTGGTGTGTCTTGCAGATTGTCAGGCTACAGTGATTTCTTATATTTTATTCTGACCCTGTGTTCTGCTACCAACTTCCCAGGTTTGTCATGTACTAGACCCAGTGACATGGCCAGGTTCAAAAACTATGTTTTTTTGTTTTTTGGTTTTTTTTTTTAACATTTTCCCCAAGCTATTAAACATGTACCTTTCAGTATGTTCTACCAAAATACAGTTCTCAAATCAAGATCAGGACATTAAGTCTTACTTTCCTTTCTTCCATGAGAAGAGCTTAATTTTTTAGTCTTGTCAATTAGCTATAGATAACAGTTCTGCAATGTGTCCATGTGGTGGAATGTGTACCTGGAAGCCATGAGGCGCCCTGCACAACACCTGAGATAGGCATAAATCTGTGATAGAATTTTACACATAACATGTTCTTAAAAATGTTAGCTATACCTTATAAAACCTTAATTTCAAATGTGCTTTGGACATTTGTTATGTGTACTTATGGAGGTTTAACCATGAAATTTTGGAGGTATTCAAACTGAAATCTTTTATGATTTCCTTGGGCTTCAATAGAGGCCACAAATACAACATAAAACCATTTTTTATCATCTTATGTCTCTAAGAACAGGAGTCTCCCACTCCCTTTACCTGCAGGAGACATGTTCCAAGACCCCCAGTGAATGGCTGAAATGGGCATCTGGATAACACAGAACCTTATATGTTTTTTCCTATATATACTTATCTGTTGTGCTAAAGTTTAATTTATAAATTAGGCACAGTACGAGATTCACAACAAAATAGAGCAAATCTAAAAATAGACCATGAAAGTTATGTGATGTGGTCTCTCTCCCTCTCAAAGTATCTTACTGTCCTGTACTCACCGATTTTTTGACTGTAGTTGGTTGTGGGTAACTGAAACCCGGGAAAGCAAAACCACATATGAGAGGGGGACTACTGGACTTAAGCGATGCCAGAAGAGTATGAATTACTTTATGTTAAGTATCGGCTTTGAACACATTTTACACTTTTAAAGTATTTGGCAATTTTGTGAAGGAACATGGCTTACGATCAGAGAGGTGAGGCTAAGAACACAAATCTCACAATTTTTTTTTTTTTTTTTTTTTGAGACAGGGTCTCACTCCATCACCTAGGCTGGAGTGCAGTGGTGCGAGCTTGGCTCCCTGGAACCTCCACCTCCCAGGCTTGAGTGATTCTCATGCCTCAGCCTCCTGAGTAGCTGCGATTACAGGCGCCCACCACCACATCTGGCTGATTTTTATATTTTTAGTAGAGATGGAGTTTCACCATGTTGGCCAGGTTGGTCTTGAATTCCCGGCCTCAAGTGATCCACCCGCTCCCGCCTCCCAGAGTGAGCCACCGCACCTGGCATCACAAAAAGTTTTAAAAGGAGCTCCTCCTTCCCCTGCCATTTCCCTTATGAATGTGAAACTAACTTACCAGCTATAGGAGCCATGGCTTCCCTATTGCTTGGAGAATATGAACTCTGAGAAGAAGAAAGTCCACCAGTAGAACTGCTAGTAAAGTGCATGTTTGATCTACGAGCACGAGGACCTCCTAATCCCCGGCCAGGGAGAAACATTCTACGTACATGTCGAACACCACTCGATTCATCATAACCCAAAAGTTAAGAAAAAAATGAAAATATTTCACAGAAAGAAAAAAAAAATCACTTGAGCCCTTGCTAGACAGATATAAAGACTTCCTGAATTGTAAGCATTTAAAAACAGCACATTTAACTTAAAGTGCAAATGTCCCAACTCTATCTATGAGGGAGGGCTATTAACCCTAAAAAAAAACACTCAAATATAAGGCAACATGTGAGTGTGTGTGTGTGTATTGGCTGTGTGAGGTAAGAAAGCTTCTCTATATAGCTCATGAAATCTCAAATACCACCTATAATGAAAAAGGAACAATATTGAATTTATATTCAGCAGATCAAAGATTTCTTTTGGATTACTAGTTTTAATCTGTTTTCAAGCTTCTTTCCAATGCTGCTGCTAAGCAGAAAACAGATTTGCATTTCTTGTGTAAGACACACAGACAGATTAACATGACATTTATCACGAAGTCAAATTCCCAGCAGCCTCAACCATCTTACATAGCTGAGTTTGAGTCAAACTGAAAAAGGTCCTGAGTCGCAAATAGCTGTCAAAACTCATGAAGACAACCCTACGTTTCCACAAAGGCAAATGAGAGGTGGGGGAGGCCAGATCATATAGAAGAGATTTTTCCTTTAAAGCACCAAACAGACCAGCTTTATAATGCAGATTCATTTTTTTGCTGGCTTCTCAGTTTTTCAGCTGATGGTTCTGGAGTTATTTAAAGGACCACCAGATGGGTAGCTCCAGGAGGCCTTCAGGCGTCACCGTACATGCAGTGTTCCATCATATTAATGAGGATGGTTTGGGTTTTAGAGAAAGTGATGCGATCATATTTATATATTTGATAATTTATATATTATGATTTTATATATATATATGTATTTTGAGACAGGGTCTCACTTTGTTGCCAGGCTGAAGTGCAGTGGTACAACCATAGCTTACGGCAGCCTTGAGCTCATGGGCTCAAGCCATCCTTCTACTTCAGCCTCTTGAGTAGCTGGGACCACAGGTGTGTGCCACCATGGCCAGCTCATTATTTTGGTACAGATGGGGTCTTCCTATGTTGTCTGGGCTGGTTTCGAACTTCTAGGCTCAAGTGATCCTCCCACCTTGGCCTTTCAAAGTGCTGGGAGTGTAGGCATGAGGCACTGTACCCAGCTGGTGACAGTTTTAGACGAACAATTCATAACTTGAAACCAGAAGCAAAGACCACAAAATTAATCACTCTGGTAGGCCAGTAATCTCAGGGAACAATGCCAGCAACTGTTGAGAGATAAGGAAGGGAATGAAGAAATAAAATCAGGAGCTGGGCGTGGTGGCTCACACCTATAATCCCAACACTTTGGGAGGCCGAGGCGGGCGGATCACTGAGGTCCGGAGTTCAAGACCGGCCTGGCCCATATGGTGAAACCCCATCTCTACTAAAAAAAAATACAAAAACTGGCCAGGCGCAGTGGCTCATGCCTGTAATCCCAGAACTTTGGGAAGCCAAGGCGGGCGGTCAGGAGTTCGAGACCAGATTGGCCAAGAGACCGGCATGGCCAATATGGTGAAACCCCATCTCTACTAAAAATACAAAAATTAGCTGGGCATGGTGGCGGGCACCTGTAATCTCAGCTACTTGGGAGGCCAAGGCAGGAGAATTGCTTGAACCCAGGAGGTGGAAGTTGCAATGAGCTGAAGATCGTGCCATTGCACTCCAGCCTGGCCGACAGAGTGAGACTCAGACTCAAAAAAAAAAAAAAAAAAGAAAAGCAGGAAAGGAAATGTAAAGCTGGAGCTGACCTTACGCTATCCTACTCAGGAACTGGGCAGGAAATGGCTCTTTTTGGAGAAGGAGACCCCAAAAAGGAAAGGAACACTAAGACGCACACCTGCCCCCACCATCTCACCACGCCACACCCACAACAGGGTAAGGCAGCAGAGCAACAGAGAGGGAAAGCAAATAATGCCTCTTGATATTTAACTAATTAAATTTTAATTTGGATTAACATTTTTCCGCTTTCCATCCTGGAAGACATAATCTGGTCAAACTGCCTTAAAAAAAATCTAATTATAGTGAACTAAAGATGAAGGACAAGTCAACTTTCACTTAGTGAAAATGGTTCATGCAACAGTGATAATATATAAAAAGAGAAATCAATTGCATCTCAACACTGAGTCACTTTTAGGAAAAGTTCAAATAAGTAAAAATAATTTGGAGATTAGTTTTCCTCTTTTGGGGGATATTATCCTTAAAAATAATCAAAATGACAAGCTGGATGCAGTGGCACTTGTGTGCCTATAGTCCCAGCTACTCAAGAGGCTGAAGCAGGACGATCACTTGAGCTCAGGAGTTTGAGACCAGCCAGGTCGACACAGCGAGATCCTGTCTCCAAAACAAAAAATCAAAATGACAAACGTTGCAAACAACTCTTTTCCTTGTCATCTCTTAGAAGGAGATTCAATCTCTAGGGGCTCTGTGTTCACGTGTAAGATGAGCTGCACAGTCATCCGTGACATGATTAGGATCGCCTCCAGGTAACGCTGCACGTATTGGACAAATCTGCAATGGAAGTAAAGAAAGCAGCTTAACAAATGAATGTCAAGAAGACACCTTTCCGGAAGAGGATTCTGTTGTTTCACTATTATCAAGTTTTAACCAATAAAAAACTCAGCAGATCCTGAATTAGTGAAAACCAGTAGAAGCCTAAGCAAGAACGGTTCACACAAGGTCCCTCAGGGTCAAACACAACAGTTTCAGACACACCAAACTTGATCTCTGGCAGGGCCTTCTAACAGCCTGCCTGATTCATTCGTATGGCCTAGCAAAATAGTTTCCATTAAAAAAACTTTAAAAATATGCTATTCAGTGCACATTTATGTTTAAGTCCAGTCTTGAATGGTAAAGACAGATACAAGCCTAGGGCACACTTCCCCAAAGTAAGCTATACTTGAGAGACAATTCCCAAATAAGACAGCAGAGGTCTGATTAAATGCAACTATGCAAACATTCAACAGATATGTTGAATGTAAGACAGATTATGATTACTGATAATATGCAAATGTGGTCTATAAATTTATGAATGTGACTTCCAAGGGGCATATTGTATGGAAGTCCATTTTTTAACCTTATTTCCCAAAGAAATGGGTGGTAGGCCATAAGCTTGTAACCAGGTCAGGCTCAAGGAGTAGAAGCTCAACTTTCCATGGGCCTTTTGGCAAGAGACAGGAGAAAGTAGGAATAAAATGATGTGTACACAGTCACGGTTTGGGGAGTCGGTGACAGGTTGGGAAGGCGGTGTTTATAGTTAACAGAATTGGTGAAACAGGGAAGGAGAGGGGAAGGATAGAAAGAATGAGGAGCTTTTTAAAGAGGAAAGGCCCTTTCTCTTCCGAAATTCAAATGGGCAGATAATGTTCTAATAATGGTAGCCAAGACTTGAAGTATGAACAATTTCAATCTTAAAGAACAGGGCCAAGAAGAAAGGTCTGAAGCAAGGGGCATGACCAAAGGGAGCCCCAGGAAGTGCACAGTTCAAGTGGTAGACTTGTGTCTTTATAAATAAATAAGAAGGTTAAAGACAGGATATGTGATTCATCTTGCTAGTACTTGAGCCAAAATTCTTTCACCTAGGCAAAATCTAGGCAATTGGTCAGCCTTATTATCTGCTGACTGCACATTGGGAGTAGGTGGTAGTGCTAGACATGAGGGGAGATGGGAGGGGTGAGACTTGGAAGGACAATCCTGGGGTATGGAGGGAAAACAAACTGCTCTGATTCCTGGAGCCCAAACAAACATAACTTCCCATCATCTAACAACCAGACAGCAGAAGTCCCCTGAGAGTTCAACTCTGATTTGGTATCAGTCTCTCTTATGCCTAATCAGCTGTCCTGATTATGTGACTCAGGACTCTGAGAAATATCCTCAGGAAAACCTAAATATGTTCATGAGAAATAACATTTAAGCGTGACAGTTTGCAAAAGAACTAGAGAGGTCACAATGGAATGTGATGAGGCAAATGAGAAAAAGAAGTAGATAGACCTGTCTATGCCTTTCTTAAAAGATGCCAAGGAAGGTGGTCAGATTCTTTCCTCTGTCAGTAAGTAGCTGTATGTGTCACAAGTTTACAGATTATCCACTCTCTCTTTACTAGGAATTTAACTTCTGCTATCTGTACCATTCCTGTACTCTGACATTACCTGGTTATGTCTGATATACCTATTTTACTTTTCATGTGCTTCTGGTCTTACCTAGCTAAACTGTAAACTCTTTGAGAGATGCAGCACAGTATGATTTGTCTTTGGTTTTAAACTTCAGACAGATTTGCTTTAAAAAAAAAAAAAAAAAAAAAAAAAAAAAAAAAAAAAAAGACCAGCAAGGTTTAGAGAAACAGAAAACATGTTCCAGTTATTTAAAAATAAAACAAGCTACCTTAGAGACTCATCATTTTGAAAAAGTTAACAAGTGCTGGGTTATAGTCTTATTACAATATTATAAGTCTCTATAAGATTTTTATTTAAAGAGAAAATAACCACCAAAAGGAAAAGGCATCTTTCTTCTAAGATACCTTCCTTTATATTGGCCTTCGGGTAAAATCTATAAACAACTTGAGCTATCCAGAGATTGCTGCAGAGGCTTCAGTACTTGAGGGGACATAAAAATGTTGGTAGATGAGAAAAGTCTCCACAAGGATATAAATTCCTAGAAGGAAAACAGAATGGGAAGCAGAGATACCAAATGTACTAAGAATGTCCTAATAAGATAGATAATTTAACAAGTAGAAAAGTACCTTTGAGAGGAGGATATAAAATAAAGCCAAGATCTTTCCTTATTGTGTATTGACTTTGGTTCTATACTCACAATCTTTTTTATTTCACTGGAGTAACTATGTTAAGATGGCAGGATGAAGGTATTCAGAACTGCTTCATTCATAGAGAAATAATATAAAACCAACCAACCAACCAACCAAACTTCCATAACGTCTAGGGATAAAGAATTACTGAGGATAAGAAATTACTGTGGTGGGAGGATCACCCAGGTTGACAGCTAGCATAGAAAATAAAGAGGCTAGGCAAGGCGTGGTGGCTCATGCCTGTAATCCCAGCACTTTGGGAGGCTGAGGCGGGTGGATCACGAGGTCAGGAGTTCAAGACCAGCCTGACCAACATGGTGAAACCCCATCTCTACTAAAAAATACAAAAATGAGCTGGGCGTGGTGGCACGTGCCTGTAATCCCAGCTACTCAGGAGGCTGAGGCAGGAGAATCACTTGAACCCAGGAGGTGGAGGTTGCAGTGAGCCAAGATTGCACCACTGCACTCCAGCCTGAGCAACAGAGACTCCATCTCAAAAAAAAAAAAAAAAAAAAAAAAGGAAAAAAGAAAATCAAGATACTAGGTTTAGAACCAAGTGGAAGATGTTGCCACACTTGGGTCACATAAAGTGAACTCGGATGAGGACTTGGAAAGGAAAACTAAGCTCAGATGCTGATGTGACCTCAGAGGCCTGGTCATCTTTTAGGTTTTACATTTTATGTTTAGCAAGCTAACTCACGCTTTAAGACAAAAACGCTTGTTCTTAAGACTGTGTTTTCTGAAAGGAAATGAAGGGAACAAGAAGAAGAAAGAAAAAGGAGAGCAAAGCGAGGCAGGAGAAATGGAAAAGAGGTGGTGGGGAGTGGGAGGAAGCAAGCCACTGTGCCACTCATGGCCACAAACACTTCTTAGTTTTGAGTGTGTCTTTCTTTCCACATCGTGGTGCCGAATATCTCTTACAGCACAGGAAAACTCAACACAAGGGTAATTTTAGGGTACTGACCCTAAAATTATGACAGCTTGTCAACATTAATATTTATCATACTTCCACTGCCACATGATAGAGTAGTATCTATTATTCGTACAGGAAAATTCCATATAACACACAAGCTTAAAATTGTAACAACTTATCAATTAAGATTTACTTAACTGGCTTAAGTCAGTATTTCTTTAATTTGGCTAAGAATATAAATCATCGCCGGGCGCGGTGGCTCACGCCTGTAATCCCAGCACTTTGGGAGGCCGAGGCAGGTGGATCACCAGGTCAGGAGACTAAGACCATCCTGGACAACACAGTGAAACTCCGTCTCTACTAAAAACACAAAAAACTAGCCGGGCGCGGTGGCGGGCGCCTGTAGTCCCAGCTACTCGGGAGGCTGAGGCAGGAGAATGGCGTGAACCCGGGAGGCGGAGCTTGCAGTGAGCCGAGATTGCGCCACTGCACTCCAGTCTAGGCGCGTCTCAAAAAAAAAAAAAAAAAAAAAAAAAAAAAAAAAAAAGAATATAAATTATCAGGGCCAGGCGCAGTGGCTGACGCCTATAATCCCAGCACTTTGGGAGGCCGAGGCAGGTGGATTGCCTGAGGTTAGGAGTTTGAGACCAGTATGGCCAACATGGTGAAACCCCGTCTCTAATAAAAACACAAAAAATTAGCTGGGCATGGTGGCCGTGCGCCTGTAATCCTAGCTACTCAGGAGGCTGAGGCAGGGGAATTGTTTGAACCAGGGAGGTGGAGGTTGCAGTGAGTCAAGATGGAGCCACTGGATTCCAGCCTGGGTGACAGAGCAAGACTCCGTCTCAAAAAAAAAAAAAAAAAAAAAAAGAGAATATAAATCATCTGGAGCAATTGTTAAAAATACAGTTTCCTAGTTCTGGAAAGAGAGGGATTTAACAATCTATTTTGACAAAGGTCCTGGTTGATTATTAACAAACTACGTAAGTTTGGCAAATACAGCGATGATATTCAAAAACTGTATTTACTCTGTTATACGAAAACACCAAATGTTATTGTTACCTAACAAAAAAATTTGGATTCACAAATGTCCTTGCCATTCTCAGTGTCGTCTCTGCTATTGCTTGAGTTTCCTCTTCTCCTTCACCATGCCACTGAGGGTCACCATCAATCTTGCTTTTTATCTGTAGCCCCTTTGGAAGCCTTTACCAATTGAGATAAGGTCCCATTCCAAGAACATACAGAGTCTCCATTTTTCCATGTGGTTCCAGGGCATGACTGCCAGCCAGCAACCAGTTAGGGCACATTATATAGCACAGTTGCCAATGTCTTTAAAACATACCTTCTGAAGTCGTTACTCCACATATAAACACCGAGTCACTGCTGAATGCACAGAACTTCTCCTCTGTGAAAGCACCTGAAGTCAGCATGCGTGATTTTTTTTTTAAACAACAGTTCCACACATTCTTCCCCATACAGTTATCAACCATTCTAAAGCAAGTTTGGATTTCCTCTCGCCTCTCTCTTGAACTAATACAACCACATCAGACAGCATTCTCTCTCTGGGTACTATGCACAGCTTTAAAAACTATTCTTTATAACCACCTTCCTATTTCTTGTTCAAGGATCTATACTATGAAATCCAGGTAAACTGGTAAAGTTAAAGTTCTGACTGTTAAATTGTATAATTTTGTTACCATGGAATAATCCATTAAGCATTTACTGAGTCCCAAATCAGAACTAACTTAACACTTTAGGTTAAAACATTATCAAGAAATGAGCATAGTTCCAGCCAATATTAAAAGTTCATATGAATTTCATCTCTTTTTAAAAACTGGGGCCAAAATTGGGGCAGGGCACAGTGGCTTATACTTGTAACCCTAACACTTTGGGAGAATGAGGCAGGGGGATCACTTGCAGACAAGAGTTTGAGACCAGCCTGGGCCACCCAGTGAGACGCAGTCTCTACCAAAAATTTTTTTTTAAAAATCGGTGTATATTTTTCATTATTTCTTCAAACTGGGGTACAATTCATGTCTCTGCTTTTGAGCGGCTCTTAGAACTCAGCTACAGAAACACCCAGGCTTATTATGCCAAGGGATTTTCTGATCACCTGCAACGCAATGGGGGGAATGGGGTTTAAAACACTTTCTCCACAGAAGAGTAATGACCCAAAAAGAGTCATCTGAATTTAAAGCCAACACACAAAACCTGTTGACACGTGTTATACTTTAGTGCTTATACAAAAAAAAAAAAAAGAGAGAAGAAAGACATTCTATTGAGCTAACTAACTGCCACGGCCAATGACAACTTCAGGCTTTTGGATCTCCTTCCCAATTAAAAGTATTAGTTTATCCTACAAAATCTGCAGATACAATGAATACAAGACAGAAACTGAAGTTTTGCTTTGAGAATATACATAAAGGACTAGTGGATGATCTATGCTACATGGTCAAGAAACTCCTTTTGGGCCTTGTAGAACCGTCTAGCTTGTAGCTACCTGCACCTTGGCCATCCATTTTGCCAATATAAATAAAGGTCCTTTCAAGAGTTGAGTGAGCGCACTGTTCAACTAGATTACAATCTAATTTTCTGCTGCTGCAGTGAACAGTTAATAAGTGTTCAATTATAAGTGAAATTAACTTACAATTGTGAATTACTTCATATTAAATGATTTTCCCTCTCAATTCCATTCTCCCATAATGCTGAACTTAGATTTGTCACTGGCTTCTAAAGAGCAACATCTACATGTAATTTAGGAAGTCCTAAAAAGCAATTATGTTTTACATTTAAACATGGTTCTTGTACAAAAATTTATGTGCATGACGACATCTTGGGAATTCACAAAACTTGAAAGAGTATTAATATAATTTAGCTATACTGAAAAATAATTCCCAAGAAATCAGAAAGCAGCTCACAAAAGGGCTTGCGCTCCTGTGAGAATCTAACGATGTAGCTGATCTGACAGGAAGTGGAGTTCAGGCGGTGATGCCCGCTGGCCCACCGCTCACGTCCTGCTCTGTGGCTCGGTTCCAAACAGGTCATAGACGGGTATTAGTCTGGTCCCGTCTGTGGCCCAGGGGTGGGGGAACCCTGGTCTAGAGGACACATGCAGGTAACGTGGGGCAAAGCAAGACAGCAAACAGAGCATTCAGAAAGGAACATGTTAAGAGGAATAGAAAAGGAGATATAGCAAGTTGTTGTGTAGATATAATCCCCCAAACCAAAATGATGTAAATCACTCTTGAATTCCCTAATTCAAAAATGCAAAACATTGAGGGGTGAGAGAGGACACACAGTCTTATCACCTGGACAATTACATGTAACTGTAGCACACTGGAGTTGATAATATGTTTCACATATATACAGAGAGGCATTCAAAACACTTAACAACTGGCATGGCATAGGCACCAATCCTTCAGAATGGACACTAGTCAGCATGCTACACTTGACTGCACCTGCTGAATGCCAGCCCTGCCTCTAGGACTTGACCCACATGACCTGAAGGAATCTTGTACTTTTATATTAAAGATTCTTATCTGCCTGCCATTTTTCACTTCGAAATGTCTGGGCGTATGGGTGGAAAGAGAGGTAGATATAGCATTCATGCGAAGATTAAGGGCTAATGAGGAGAGATAAATCCTTAAAATATTCCACAAAAGCCCATATGAAAATAGAGTGACAACTGCCTTGGGCTATGTACCAAAAGCCTGGAAACTTAATGAAGGCATAAACACAACTCACAAGAAACAGACCATGAAACCATTTGCAGGTGGTGGGTATTTAATTTTCAAACTATGTATCAGGTATGCCAGAGTGTAAACAACCAATTTTGAGTATTTACTTTCCGGGGGGTGGGGGTTGGGGAGCAAACCAACCGGAGGCACGGAGGCAAGGTTATGGAAAACTGGGTTGTCCTGCCTTGTGGGGAGATGAGAATACTATACTAGGGACTACTGGCTGATGATAATAATAATATCTATTATTACTTGTTATATATCATTATATATATTTATTAATGATAATATAATGCTATTTATATATTACATATAATATATATAATAATACATAATTTTTTTTGGAGACAGGGTCTTGTTCTGTCACCCAGGCTGCAGTGCCACGCAGTGGCACAATCATGGCTCACTGCAGCCTCAACCTCCTGAGCTCAAGCAATTCTCCCACCTCAGCCTCCCAAGTAGATGGGACCACAGGCATGTGCCACCACGTCCAGCTAATTTTTAAATTTTGTGGAGACAAGGCCCCACTTTGTTGCTCAGGCCAATCTCAAACTTCTGGGCTCAAGCAATGCTCCCGCCTCAGCCTCCCCAGTGTTGGGATTACAGGCATGAGTCACTGTGCACAGTCTGATAATGATTTTAAGGATGCCTAAATTACAATAAGAACTCCATGTTTATCTTATTGTATTTAGGTAAAGGACCCAAACTTAACAGAAATTAAATCAAAGAAAAATGATTCCAAGTTTTCCACAACAACCAGCATGGAGATGCAACTGAGTCAGGATTCTTCATACGGGTATGTGGGACTGTACCAAAAGGAAGCAAAGTCACTTTACAGAATAAAAAGAACAAACTAAGAATAGTAATAAAATGTGACAACAGTAGTCTGAGGCTCTCCTAGGTGCAAGATCAGAGCATTTCTGAGCTGTTAAGACGGTAAAATTTGGCTTGATGTCTATACAAAATAAATTTACCTACTGCTTGATACATGTTATAACAACTTCAAGCATCAAACTAGCAGTGTCAGTGGGAATAAAAGTAACCCTATATTATATGCATAGCTGTAGCAGAGTTAAGTAGAGACTCTGGAACCCAGAGGGACACTAGCTGAGTCCAAACACCTGCCCCTACCCCTGCCCCTTACTAAGCTGAATGTCCTTGAGCATGCTACTTTATTTCTCTGGGTTTCAATTAATTTGTTTTGAGTACATTTAGGGGTTTATTAGTTGATGCAATATGCAATTACTTGTGCCAAAATTCTCCCAATTCAGTATCTATAGTTCCATATAAAGCCTTCACTTTACCTATTATTATCAATGGTAAAGAGGTGGGGGAGAGACTCTTAGGTGTACTTTATCATTTCTTGAAGGTGGATGCATGCTGACTCAGATGTCAAGTAAAAAAGCCAACAAGCTTTCAAGGTAAGACTTTCTTTGTGTATTATTCTGGGTCCGTGGCCTTTAGCCACTGGAAAGATCAGGATAGGAAGAACTTCTAGGGACCCCAGAGCTTGACCTAGGAGGCAAGAGATGTGATCTGATGAAAACCAGGTAAGATCAGCGATATGCTACAATGAGATGTGACAATGGATTATTATGATACTACCAAAGGTTTTTAAATTTCCTTGTGAAGTTCCTTGTAGAGGAAAAGTTAAGCAGAGAGCAAGGATACTGTAACAAGAGATGCACTGCAGGTTGCCGTCCTTTTAACCTTTCACAATGCATTGAATAAAGGGCTCCTGAATTTGGTCAAGACTCCATGCTGTGGTTTTAGCTACAGGTTAAGAAACCCAGTGTGAACAGTAAGATGCAAAAATGCAGCCTCCCATGATGTATAAAATTTGCTGTTAAAAGATGATTTTAATAACTATGCAAATGGTATCATTACACTGAGCAGGAAGTAGATGACAGTGACCTAGCTTTATTCATGTTAGAAATAATGCACTTTACAACATCATTTTAGTCATAAGGCTGCTGCTTCACTTACCACTTCTGTTGATGTTTCTGCATGTTCAGAAGTAACATGTTCTTGAAGAGATGTCTCCGTACAGCCCATTTTTCCACAATAGGGACAAGTAAAAGACTGTGGCTGCTCTACAGAGAAAGCTTCCCCACCATAGTATAAATCTGAAAAATAAAGTAGAATTGCATTGAGGAATATTAGTCTTTAAACACATAAAAATGTAATAAAGAAAGTGTGGGCCAGGAGCAGTGGTTCCTGCCTGTAATCCCAGCACGTTGGAAGGACAAGGCAGGTGTATCACTTGAGGTCAGAAGTTCGAGACCAGCCTGGCCAACATGGTAAAACCTCATGTCTACTAAAAATACAAAAATTAGCCAGGCATGGTGGCAGGTGCCTGTAATCTCAGCTGGTCTGGAGGCTGAGCCAGGAGAATTGCTTGAACTTGGAAGGCGGAGGTTGCAGTGAGCCAAGATCGTACCATTGCACTCCAAAAGAAAGTGTGCCTAAAATATTCGACAACCTCACGTGGTCAAGGAATGCTTAGGTACCTATTTACATTGGTAATATCCTGATTCCCATGAGGACTCCATGTTGTTCCTCCAAAATTCCTTCCCCAGATAACTACTATATATATAGCCTTAAGAGAGAACGAAGCAAACAACTCCATCCTCCTTCACTTATTTGAAACATTGGTCATTTTACATCTGGCTCTAATTTTATCGTAATTTATTTTTTCCTTATCTGTATACTCTGTGGCAACACTGATATCAACAGAAAAAATCAGGAGGGTCTACCAAGAAACAAGGACAAATGTGCTCAGAGGGAAAGACAGACAACCATGATCGATACGAGAACTGCCAGATGTAGTTAGCTGTCTATAGAACACACTGCTCTCAGAGCATGGAGGATAATGCTAACTTAAGATACTACCAACAACATTAAAAAGGTTTTTTTTGAGACAAGGTCTTACTCTGTCGCCCAGGCTGGAGCACAGTGGCATGATCACAGCTCACTGCAGACTCAATATCTGGGCTCAAAGGATCCTCCTGCCTCAGCCTCAGACATAACTGAACTACAGGTGTGTGCCATCACACCCAGTTAATTAAAAAAAAATTTTTTTTTGGCAGAGATGGTGTCCCACCATGTTGCCTAGGCTGGTTTTGAACTCCAAGTCCTCCCACCTCCACCTTCCAAAGTGCTGCGACTACAGGCATGAGCCACCACGCCTGGCCTGTCACAAAATATTTCGCCCAACTGGTTTACTGGAAAACTAACCAGTAGTCTGTGGGAATAATTTGTTCACCTCATAAGTTTATCTCAAGGAATAAGCCTATTTTTTCCATTAGGTAATTGCTATGGTTTGAATATGGTTTGTCCCCGCCAAAGCTCATGCTGTGGCTTCGTCTCCAATGTGGTGGTGTTGGAAGGTGGTGTCTTTAGGAGATGATAAGGTTGTTAAGAGCTATTAATGCCTTTCTCAGGAGTGAATTCTCGCTCTCTCAGGACTGAATCAGTTCCCTTGAGAGTGAGTTACTTTAAAGTGAGGCTGTCTGTCACTCACAACTGTTTGGTCTCTTTACACATGCCCACTGCCCCTTCTGCTTCTCTGCCATGTTATGACACAACTGAGCCCTCACCTGAAGTCCACCAGATGCAGATGAACCATCTTGGCCCCGTTAGCCTCCAGAATTGTGAGCTAAATAGACCCCTTTCCTTTAGAAATGATCTAATTTCAAGGATTTTCTTATACTAAGAGAAAACAGAGAGACAGAAACATCAAATAAGATGGAAGTATATTCAGTATGTTATGCCACCACAAGGAATTATTTAATTATTTAGCATAAAACAAACACCAAATTTAAGAGAGCTTTTGTAAGAAAAGAAAATGGAAGAAAGTGTTCATTACATGATAGATTTGTTCATATTCACTTTTAGGGAGATTTAAATGATCATAAAAGTTTTAGGTATCATGTATATATTGACCATTTATTAGGTGTACAAGACTTATCAGGTGGATTTGGAGTAAGTGCGGATAAATATATTAAGAAGAATAGAACTTCCTCATCTGATAAAGGGCATCTACCAAAAACTCAGCAAACATCATTTACTGGTGAAAGACTGGATGCTTTCCCCTAAGATCAGAACAAGACAAGTGTGTCCACTCTTGCCACTTCTATTTAGTATTTTACTGGAGGATCTATCCAGAGTAAATGAAAGGTATCCAGACAGGAAGAAATAAAATGATTTTTATTTGCAGATGACATGACCTTGTGTACAGAAAGTCCTAAGGAATCCACTAAAAAAAAACTCTTGGCGCTGGGTGCTGTGGCTCACGCCTATAATCGTAGCACTTTGGGAGGCGAAGCAGGTGAATCACTTCAGGTCAGGAGTCTGAGACCAGCCTGGCCAACTAGGAAAACCCCATCTCTATTAAAAATACAAAAATTAGGCTGGGCGTGGGGGCTCATGTCTGTAATCCCAGCACTTTGGGAGACCAAGGCGGTGGATCACCTGATGTCGGGAGCTCATGACCAGCCTAGCCAACATGGTGAAACCCCGTCTCTACTAAAAATACAAAAATTAGCTGGGCGTGGTGGTGCACACCTGAAGTCTCAGCTACTCAGGAGGCTGAGGCAGGAGAATCACTTGAACCCAGGAGGCGGAGGTTGCAGTGAGCTGAGATCGTGCCACTACACTCCAGCCTGGGGAACAAGAGTAAAACTCTGTCTCAAAATAAAATAAAATAAAAATATAAAAATTAGCCAGACATCGTGGTGCATGCCTGTGGTCTCAGCTACTTAGGAGGCTGAGGCAGGAGAATCGCTTGAATCCAGGAGGCGGAAGTTGCAGTGAGCCGAGATGGCACCACTGCACTCCAGCCTGGGCAACAGAGGGAGACTCCGTCTCAAAGAAAATAAACAAACAAACAAACAAACAAAACCCTCTTGGAACAAATAAAGAGGTTCAGCAGCACTGTGGGATACGAGATCTATAGGAAAAAAATCAATTGTTTGTCTATATGGTTGCAATGACCAATTCAAAAATAAAATTAGAAAACAGCCGAGCATGGTGGCTCATGCCTGTAATCCCAATGCTTTTGGAGGTAGAGGCAGGAACCACTTGAGCCCAGGAGTTTGAGACAAGCCTTTGCAACGTAACAAGGTTTCACCTCTACAAAAAATTAAAACTTCAGTCTGTTGTGGTGGCATGTGCATGTGGTCCCAGCTACTTGGAAGGCTGAGATGGGAAGATCACTGGAGCCTGAGAGATTGAGGCTGCAATGAGCCATGATGGCACCACTGCACTCCAGCCTAGGTGACACAATGAGAACCCATTTCAAAATAAATACATAAGCTAAAAATTCCATATAAGACAGTAAAAGAATACAGATGCTCCTTGACTTACAATGGGGTTATATCCTAAAACTTGATGAACCTATTTTAAGTTGAAAATGCATTTAATACACCTAACCTACCAAACGTCATAGCTTAGCCTAGTCTACATTAAATGTGCTCAGAACACTCATGTAAGCCTACAGTTGGGCAAAATCACCTAAAATGAAGCCTATTTTATGAATTTATTGAAGACTGCACTGAAAATGAAAACAGCATGGTTGTATGTCTTTAAAGTTCTGTTTCTACTGAACATATATTGCTTTTGCACTACAAGATTAAAAAATCATAAGCTGAACCATCATAAACTGGGGACCATCTATTCTTAGGAATAAATTCAATGGAAGTGCAAAACTCATACTGTGATAACTGCAGAAGTGTGTCAAAAGAAATTAAAGACCTACATAAATGGAAACATATCCCATGTTCATGGATCAGCAGATTTAGTATTATTAAGATGGCAGTACTCTCCAAACTAATCTACAGATTTGACATAATTCCATTCAAAATCCTAGTTGGCTTCTTTGTAGAAACTGACAAGCTGAATCTAAAATACAGAAATGAAAGAGACACAAAATACCCAAAATAATCTTGAAAAGAACAAAGGTGGAAGACTTAGTCTTCTTGATTTCAAAGCTTACTATGAAGCTACAGAAATCAAGACAGTGTAGTACTGGCATAAAGACAGACATATAGGCTTGGCACGGTGGCTCACGCCTGTAATCCCAGCACTTTGGGAGGCTGAGGCGGGCAGATCACGTTGAGCTCAGGAGTTTGACACCAGCCTGGGCAATGTGGCGAAACCCCATTTCCACAAAAAATTAAAAAATCAGCTAGGCGTGGTGGCTTCCACCTGTGATCCCAATTACTTGGAAGGCTGGAGGTGGAGGATTGCCTGAGCCTGGGAAGCACAGGATGCAGTGAGCCAAGATCACACCACTGCACTCCAGCCTGGGTGACAGAGTGAGACTCTGTGTCAAAATACAGACAAAAACACCAGGCATATAGATCAATGGAATAGACTGAGAGTCTAGAAATAAACCCTCATTTACAGTCAACCTATCTTTAACAAGAGTGCCAAGACATTGCATTAGATAAAGAATAGTCTTTCCAACAAAAGATATTGGGACAACTGAATATTCACATGCAAAAGAATAAAGTTGGCGCTTTACCTCATTCCATATATAAAAATTAATTCTAAATGGGTCATATATCTAAATATAAGAGCTAAAACTATAAAACTCTTAGAAGAACACATAGGTTTAAATCTTCGTGACTTTGAATTAGGCAGTGATTTTCTAGATACAGCACCAAATGCACAACAAATGAAAAAATACATAAATGGGACATTATCAGAATTAGAACTTTTGTGCTTCAAAGCACACCACCAAGAAAGTGAAAACACAACCCACAGAATGGGAGAACATTTTTGCAAATCATCTATCAGATAAAAACACTTATCTATGGAATAAAAAACTATTACAATTCAATAACAAAGACATATTATCCAATTAAAAAATGGGCAAAGGATCTAGGTATTTCTTCACAGTAGATATACAAATGGCCCATAAGCATAAGAAAATATGCTCATAATTTATATTTCAGATAAATATAAATCAAAACCACCTGAGACACTACTTTACACCTACTAGGATGGCCGAAATAAAAAGGACAAAAAGTGTGGGGCTAGGTAAGAAATTATAGCATGAAGCCAGGTGTGGTGGCTCATGTCTGTTATCTCAGCACCCTGGGAGGCCCGCAAGTGGATGACCTGAGATCGAGAGTTCAAGACCAGCCTGGCCAACATGGTGAAACCCTGTCTCTACCAAGAATACAAAAATTTTCTGGGCATGGTGGCAGGCACCTGTAATCCCAGCTACTCAGGAGGCTGAGGCAGGAGAATCGCTTGAACCCAGGAGGTGGAGGTTACAGTAAGCCGAGATGGCGCCATTGCACTTCAGCCTAGGCGAGAAGAGTGAAACTCTGTCTCAAAAAATAAATAAATTAAAAAAGATTATAGCATGAAACATTTATATATTTTCTTACAATGTCTTCTAATCAACTGTGGAAACAACCTTTTTTTTTTTTTTTTTTGAGATAGTGTCTTGCTTTATTGCCTAGGCTGGAGTGTAGTGACACAATCAGGGTTCACTGTAGCCTCAACCACGTGGGCTCAAGTGATCCTCCCATCTCAGCCTCCCATGTAGCTAGGACTACAGATATATGTGTGCCACTACATCCAGCTAATTTATTGTATTTTTGAGGGGTAGGTGCAGAGACAGTTTTCGCCACGTTGCCCAGGCTTGTCTCAAACTCCTGGACTCAAGTGATCTGCCCATCTAAGCCTCCCAAAATGTTGGGATTACAGGTGTGAGCCACCACACCCAGCCAACAATCTGCTTTCTGGTCATTACAAAAGTTATTACTGCCAGGCATGGTGGCTCACATCTATAATCCCAGCACTTTGGGAGGCCAAGGCAGATGGATAACTTGAGGTCAGGAGTTCAAGACCAGCCTGGCCAACAAGGTGAAACTTCACCTCTACTAAAAATACAAAACAATTAGCTGGGCACAGTGGCACACACCTGTAGTCTCAGCTACTCAAGAGGCTGAGGCACGAGAATTGCTTGAACCCAGGAGGCAGATGCTGCAGTGAGCTGAGATCTGGCCACTGTATTTCAGCCTAGGTGACAAAGTGAAACTCTGACTTAAAAAAAAAAAAAAAAAAGGTATTATTTGTGTGTTAATAGCAAGAACAAAAAACAGACTATATTTCTTCTTTACTGAAGCACTCTTCTATTTCATACCTTGTCAGTGGTGTGTATTTCTGAATGGTTTTTTTAAACAAGTAAACTATGATTAAGACGAACAGACAGAATTACTTGGTATATAAATGTAAGGCTGGGTGCAGTGGCTTATGCCTGTAATCCTAGCACTTTGGAGGCCGAGGCAGGTGGATCATGAGGTTAGGAGTTCAAGACCAGCGTGGCTAACATGGTGAAACCCCGTCTCTATTAAAGATACAAAAAATTAGCCGGGCACGGTGGTGCACGCCTATAATCCCAGCTCCTCGGGAGGCTGAGGCAGGAGAATCGCTTGAACCTGGGAGGTGGACGTTGCAGTGAGCTGAGGTAGGGCCATTGCACTCCAGCCTAGGAGACAGGGCAAGACTCCATCTCAAAAAAAAAAAAAAAAAAAGCCGGGCATGGTGGCTCACGCCTGTAATCCCAGCACTTTGGGAGTTTGAGGCGGGTGGACAGCCTAAGGCCAGAAGTTCGAGACCGGGTCTGTTCAACATGGTAAAACTCTGTCTCTACTAAAATACAAACAAATCAGCCAGGCGTGGTGGTGTGCGCCTGTAATCCCAGCTACTTGGGTGGCTGAGGCAGGGGAATTGCTTGAACCAGGGAGGTGGAGGTTGCAGTGAGCCAAGGTTGCGCCACTGTATTCCAGCCAGGGTGACAGAGTGAGACTCCATCTCCCAAAAAAAAAAGATAAGATTTATTTCATGTTTGATGAATCTGGGGCCTCATGGTATGCTGCTGGGGAGTTTTAGAATACTTCGCCTTTCCTTCTTCACACGTACATACAATTCTAAATGATGTAATTCATTAAATTTTTAATTACTTACCAAAATCTACCCTTGTTAATATGCACCGCATTGGGTGGTCAGTTGTATGCCTTGTTGTTGTTGCACCACTTTCATAACAAGACGCACAAAGATCGTAATCGTAGCAAATTAAACACTTATATCTGCGACCTCGAAAATTTCCTTTTAAACATGCATCACAGCTGACACCTATAAAAAAAAGAAATATCTTTCGTTACCAGTTATAAAGGCCACTCTTGATTTCATTTTTATGAATGTTTCAGGTGTTCATTTAACCCCACATATCCTTTCCAAAATGACTAGAAATGACTTAGTAAAATGATATGGGAATTTTTAGCCATGTGCTGGATTCATTACTCTGATTTATATACTCCAGATGAAAATAATTTAAAATGACTGATACAGGCTGGGCACGGTGGCTCACGCATGTAATCCCACTACTTGGGCGGGCCAAGGCGGGTGGATCACTTGGGGTCAGAATTCCAAGACCAGCCTTGGTCAACATGTTGAAACCCCGTCTCTACTAAAAATGCAAAAATTAGCTGGGCTTGGTGGCGGGTGCCTGTAATCCCAACTACTTGGGAGGCTGAGGCACAAGAATTGCTTAAACCCAGGAGGTGGGGTTGCAGTGAGCTGAGATCGCGCCACTGCACTCCAGCCTGGGCAACAGAGCAAGACTTTGTCTCCAAAAAAAAAAAAAAAACCAAAACCAAAACCAAAACTAAAAGCAAACAAAAAACCACTTAAAATTAAATAAAGTAAAATGACTGACACAATGTAATCACCCTTTTCCCCCCTTAAAAAATGCCTTGATATAGGCCAGGCATGGTGGCTCAGGCCTGTAATCCCAGGACTTTGGGAGGCCGAGGTGGGCGGATCATGAGGTCAGGAGATGGAGACCATCCTGGATAACATGGTGAAACACCGTCTCTACTAAAAAAAAAAAAAAATACAAAAAATTAGCCGGGCTTGGTGGCAAACACCTGTAATCCTAGCTACTCCAGAGGTTGAGGGAGGAGAATCGCTTGAACCCAGGAGGTGGAGGTTGCAGTGAGCCGAGACCAAGCCACTGCACTCCAGCCTGGGCAACAGAGTGAGACTCCATCTCAAAAAAAAAAAAAATTTGATAAGCCAGCAAGAAGGTAAAAACCAAGATGAAGAGGGACTGGTGACTGACTGGAAGCACTAAAGAGGGCTTTTCACAATGAGGGTATTTGCCAAAGCAGGTAAAAATCTAAGTTTAAGTTCTACAGCATTATAGGACAAAGGCCTACTAAAGGTGGGATAATTAACAGAAGATTCCTCATAAAACCAAGATCCTAATATACTCTCACAATGCATGGGTGGGCTAGAAATCCTCCCTAGGGGATTACAAAAATTACCCTAGTGAAAGCCCCCAGCCCTGGGGGCACAAAATAACAACAAAAAGCCATAACCACAAACCAGTCCTCATGGGTTTATAGCCCAAATTCTATCAAATGGTTCCAAAGACCTTGGGAAGAATTTTAAGTGGTCTTAAATTAGAATTGACAGCAAGCATCTGGCATATATTAACATCCAAGGAATAAGTTCATAATTTAAATCATAAAATACAGAAAAGCAAAGCACCATCAGAAAGAACTAACAGGAGCAGCAGAATCAGTCCCGAGTTCGTATCAGAACTGGATATCAAATAATTCTTAACCTGTTAAAAGAAATAACCGGGTGTTGTGCCTAACACCTGTAATCCCAAGCACTTTGGCAAGGCAAGTCAGAGGGATGGCTTGAGGCCAGGAGTTCAAGACCAGCCTGGGCAACATAGAGAGATCCTGTCTACAAAAACATTTAAAAATTAGCTGGGCATTGTGGCCTGTGCCTGCAGCCCTAGCGACCAGAAGCTGGAGGAACGGGAGAATGGGGAGTCACAGTTTAGCGGGTAGGGAGTTTTGAAGTCTGGGATAATGGAATAATTCTGGAGATGGACAGTGGTGATGGTTCCAAGAATGTGAATATACTTAATGCTACTGAATTGTACACCTAAAAGGGCTTAAAATAAATTTTATGCTATGTATATTTTACTGTAATAAAAAAATATGCCATTTGCAACAGCATTTTTAAAAAGTGCCTCTGAAAAAATCTAACCAAAGATAGGTAGCCTTTTATGAAGCAAATGAGTAAAAATGTATTCAAAGACACTAAAGGACTTTAAAAAATACAGATACCAACTTCATGGACTGGAAGGTTCATAATAAAATGTCAACTGATTTGTAGATTCAATACAATTATAACTAAAATTTAAAAAGAATTTTTTTGTGGGACATGGTAAGCTGACTCAAACGCTGATGGACAGTCAAGATGCTCCCAAGAAAAACGAGATAGAGGGACTTGTTTTATATATATATATAGAGCTACACTAATAAATAATAAGTAATACAATAACAAATTATAAAGCTATAATAACTATAATAAGAAGGAATGGCACCAGCATAGAGACAAACTGGCCTATGGAATAGAATGGAAAGCCCAGAAGCAGAGGTTGAAATCTGTTTTACCACAGCAAGGTCACTAAAGAACACTGAGAAAAGAAGGGAGTGGACAATAAATAGTGCTGAACAGGTGATTATCTACATGTGGGGAAAACAGAATTAGATCTCTTCCCCATATCCCGTACACACAAAAAATCAATTCCACATGGTTTAAAGACAGATTCAAAAGAACAATGAAAAATATCTCTAGAAGACCATATACAGTATTTTTATCAGCCTAAAGTAGAAAACAATTTCTTAAATCTTTCTTTCTCTTTCTCAAACACACACACACACACTCCAAATCAAAAAGTAAGAGATAAATCCAACTATGTTAAGAGTTTGTCTTGGTCTTTTAACAGCCTACACTGATTGGAAATACAAGGCTCAGAAACTGGTGATATGTACAGTACACATGACAGACAAAAGTTTGGTATTCAGAATGCATTCTGAACTCTTACATATCAGTAAGTAAATGATGAATGCTCAATAGAAAAATGGAGAAACCTGTCAAAGGGCACTCAAAGAACAACAAACATAAATGGCCAGTAAACATATGAAAAGACGCTCAGTCTCATTAGTCATCAAAGAAGTGCATGATTAACATCTGTGAGCTAGCATTTTACATTTACCAAACTGGTAAGAAACTATAAGTTTCATGATGTCAAGTGTTAATGAAGATAAAGGGCAGCAGAAGTGCTTATACCCTGCTGGTGGGAGTGTACGTCAGCACAACCACTTTGAAAAATTTGTTCATATTTTAGTCAAGTTAAACACATATACCTCCTATGATACCGTAATTTCACTCTTTTTTTTTTTTTTTTTTTTTTTTTTTTGGAGACGGAGTCTCGCTCTGTCGCCCAGGCTGGAGTGCAGTGGCCGGATCTCAGCTCACTGCAAGCTCCGCCTCCCGGGTCTACGCCATTCTCCTGCCTCAGCCTCCCGAGTAGCTGGGACTACAGGCACCTGCCACCTCGCCCGGCTAGTTTTTTGTATTTTTTAGTAGAGACGGGGTTTCATGTGTTAGCCAGGATGGTCTCGATCTACTGACCTCGTGATCCGCCCGTCTCGGCCTCCCAAAGTGCTGGGATTACAGGCTTGAGCCACCGCGCCCGATCATTTCACTCTTAAATACGTTCCCAGGGGGAATCTTTTGTCTGTGTGCCCCTAGAGAATGTAGAAGAATGTTGACGGCAGTTTTTGTAACTGAATTTTAAAAAGGCGACTCAGGGACCGGGCGTGGTGGCTCATGCCTGTAATCCCAGCACTTCGGGAGGCCAAGCGGGCGGATCATGAGGTCAGGAGATCGAGACCATCCTGGCTAACATGGTGAAACCTCGTTTCTACTAAAAATACGAAGAAAAATTAGCTGGGCATGGTGGCGGGCGCCTGTAGTCCCAGCTACTCGGGAGGCTGAGGCAGGAGAATGGCGGGAACCCGGGAGGCGGAGCTTGCAGTGAGCCGAGATCACGCCACTGCACTCCAGCCTGAGCAAAAAGTGCGAGACTCCGTCTCAAAAAAAAAAAAAAAAAAAGACTATTCAGACTCAAAAGCTCAACAGTTCAATATGCACAGAATGAATTGGAAAAAGAATGAATCAAAGCAACAGGTAAGAACATCTGCCTCAGATGAATGAAAAAAAAGTCTCAAAGAATACATATAGTATAAAGTTGAAAACCAGTATCTAGTTTAGGAAATCAAACATGTAGTAAAACTATAAAAGGAAAATGAGGGAATGATAAAATTTTGGTCAGTGGTTCCCTCTGGGGGTTAAGGGGATGAGGAGATGAGTGTGTGAAGCTTTTAGGGATCTTGAAATGTAACATTTTTACATCTGGCCAAGAGGATCTGTAGTACCATTCTTCTCCTTTGCATTTATTTTATGAAAATTCTCATATATCCAACCAATATTTTATTTTTAAAAGTTCTTTCCTTCCTTCCAAACAAACAAAAAAACAAAAAACAAAAACATAAAGCAAAGCTGGAATTGTTTACAGCAACCTTTGGGCTGTCAGTTCAAGGTGGAAAACCGGAAAACTAACATAGTTTTGGCAGACTGTAGATTTTTTTTTGAGACAAGGTCTCACTGTCACCCTGCCTGGAATGCAGTTGCATAATCTCGGCTCACTACAGCCTCGACCTCCTGGGTTTAAGCAATCCTTCTACCTCAGCCTCCTGAGTAGCTGAGACCACTGGTGTGTGCCACCATGCCCGCATAATTTTTGTCAGGATGGTCTCGAACTCCTGGACTCAAGCAATCTGCCTGTGTCAGCCTCCCAAAGTATTAGGATTACAGGCATGAGCCACTGAGACTGGCCTAGGTTGTAGATTCTTAATGTTTGTTGAATGTTTTTATTAAAAAACAAAAAACACCAAAAAAAAAAAAAAATCAGGCCAGGCACAGTGGATCACGTCTGTAATCCCAGCACTTTGGGAGGCTGAGACAGGCAGATCACAAGGTCAGGAGTTCAAGACCAGCCTGGCCAACATGGTGAAACCCCATCTCTACTAAAAATACAAAAATTAGCCGGGCGTGGTGGCAGCCACATCCCAGCTACTCGGGAGGCTGAGGCAGGAGAATTGCTTGAATCTGGGAGGCAGAGGTTGCAGTGAGCCGAGATCGCACCGTCGCACTCCAGCCTGGGGCACAAGAGCGAGACTTCTCCTAAAAAAAAAAAAAAAAAGCAACCACCAAAAAAAACCAAAACAAAAGGCCAGGGGCGGTGTCTCAAGCCTGTAGTCCCAGCACTTTGGTAGGCCGAGATGGGCAGATCACGAGGTCAGGAGATCAAGACCATCCTGGCCAACACGGTGAAACCCCGTCTCTACTAAAAAATACAAAAAACTAGCCGGGCATGGTGGCGGGCGCCTGTAGTCCCAGCTACTCAGGAGGCTGAGGCAGGAGAATGGCGGGAACCCGGGAGGCGGAGCTTGCAGTGAGCCGAGATCCGGCCACTGCACTCCAGTCTGGGTGACAGAGCAAGACTCCGTCTCAAAAAACAAACAAACAAACAAACAAACAAACAAAAAACCGAAACAAAAAAAATGGAATTCCCTGTTATTACTTAGCCATTAACAATAACCACTTAGACAAATCACTTAATGTTCTCTGCTCAATCTTTCTTCATCTATGAAGTTTGCTACGAGAATCAAATGAGGATTAAAATATATGAAAGTCCTAAATTCTAAAGTGGTAATATTAACTTATTCAGATGCAGTAAGATTTTTTTTTTTTGAGACAGAGTCTCGCTCTGTCGCCCAGGCTGGAGTACAGTGGCACGATCTCGGCTCACTGCAAGCTCCACCTCCCGGGTTCACGCCATTCTCCTGCCTCAGCCTCCCGAGTAGCTGGGACTACAGGCACCTGCCACCTCGCCCGGCTAATTTTTGTACTTTTAGTAGAGAGAGGGTTTCATCACATTGGCCAGGATGTTCTTGATCTCCTGACCTCGTGATCCGCCCACTTCGGCCTCCCAAAGTGCTGGGATTACAGGTGTGAGCTATAAGATGATTTTATTACTTTCCTAGAATACAATTTGATCTCAGTACTATACAAAACCTTGTAAATTAGTTTTCAAAATATCCTTCGAGATCCTTGATCTCAAAAGCTTCAGTGAGACTCCCTGATCAACTTACAATGGTAGCCAAATGATGGCATCATGGTGGCAATTTTTCAGCAAATTCAACAAATATTGATTATCTAATATGTAATATGTTTTAGATGCTGAGGATATAGCAATGAACAAAACAAAGCCCTGCCCCCAAGAAACTAACATTTAGTGCGTGAAGACAAGCATAAAAATAAAAGTTGGCTAAGTGTGGTGGTGCGTGCCTGTAGACCCAGCTTCTCAGGAGGCTGAGGTGGGAGAATTGCTTCAGCCCAGGAGGTCGAGGCTGCTGTGAGCTATGATCGTGCAACTGCACTCTAGCCTGCAGACAGAGTAAACCCTGACTCCAAAAAAAGAAAAAATGTTGCAGAACATGGTGGAAGTAAGTGCTATGGAGAAACATAAACCAGTGAAGGACAGCGTGGGCAAAGAAAGTATTACTAAAAAAGATACTTGAGCAAAGAGAGGGAATACTTAAAAATTTGCTTATTCAAAATAGCTTCCAGGCCAGGCGCAGCAGCTCAGGCCTGTCATCAATACCAACACTTTGGGAAACCAAGGCGGGCAGATTGTTTGAGTGCAGGAGTTTGAGACCAGCCTGGGAGACATGGAGAAACCCCGTCTCTACAAAAAACATACAAAAATTAGCCAGGTGTGGTGGTGAGCGCCTGTAGTCCCTACTACTCAGACTGAGGTAGGAGGATCACTTGAGCCTAGGAGGTTGAGGCTGCAGTGAGTGGAGATTGTGCCACTGCGCTCCAGCCTGGGTGCCAGAGTGAGACCCTATCTCAAACAAAAACAAAATAGCTTTCATGCATGATGATGCTTTAAGCACAACACTGAAAATAATGAATGCGGTGGGGGGGGGGGAATACCTATGATACCTATTTAGGTTCACAAATGAAAGTTTAATATGATGGTATGATGGTATAATAATATTGACAAACAATTGTACTGTGAATTTAGGTGCCAGGAAGGTAAACCCAGCTCTGAACTTTTTGGTGTGTAGCCTGACATTATTCTGTAGGCCTGCCTTCTCTTTCTAGGTGGGGATGCCTCCTGGCAAGTATAGATGAACAAAGCTTAAGGCAACTGTGCATGGTGATATTGATAAACACTGTATCTTTCAGTAAAAAGATGCTGATACTTATCCCTTGCTCACTCTACTCTTGCGATTTAATTCAAAGCTACCTAAATGGTTCACATAAGGGATAGGGGGTGGTAGCCTCAGGCTTCACTTAAACCCAGCTAGAGTTCCGTAACTGTAAGCCCTTTAAAAAGGAAACAGGGTTTGTTTGTTTAAATTTACTGTCTATTTGCGATGAAATCATTTCTGTAATATATATTGTTTAGCTTCTCAAATACTGAAAGGCCTTTTATGATTCAAGATCAGTATTTCAAATACAGATACATCATACATATTTATAAAATATTTAAGTCAAACTTTAGGTAAGTTTACAGCAGGGTTTCTTACAACATAAGATTCACTTTATTAATAATCTCTGTGGCGGCCGGGCGCGGTGGCTCAAGTCTGTAATCCCAGCACTTTGGGAGGCTGAGACGGGGGGATCATGAGGTCAGGAGATAGAGACCATCCTGGCTAACACGGTGAAACCCCGTCTCTACTAAAAAAAAAAAAAAAATACAAAAAACTAGCCGGGCGAGGTGGCGGGTGCCTGTAGTCCCAGCTACTCGGGAGGCTGAAGCAGGAGAATGGCATGAACCCGGGAGGCGGAGCTTGCAGTGAGCTGAGATCCGGCCACTGCACTCCAGCCTGGGTGACAGAGCCAGACTCTGTCTCAAAAAAAAAAAAAAATCTCTGTGGCAGGCATGCTGCAGAGGGTTTTTTGGTGATTAGCATACTATGAATAAGAAGTTGAGGTAAGTAAAAATGTTTTATAGCATACAGTTTTTCCATATAGTCTGCTATCATCCTTTCTCATTGTTTTGTGTACGAAAACTCTGTCCTTTAATTCCTTCTGTTGTCATAAACTTGTTGAAGTTACTATTTAATTTGATAGAACATTCCATACCACCTAAGTCTCTAAATAAAAGTATACAAAAGCACAGACTTTTTCAGTTTCTCAATAGTAGCCCATTGTCCGCCTTAGAATGACTCTCACTCAATACAGAGGACCTCCTAAGTATATCTGTCAGAATTTGTATCATTTTATGACACAGATGAACAAAACCTGCTCCGCTACTGTCAACTACAGGTAATCGAACGTTCCTATGGGAGGAAATAAGCTAGCTCTTTGCTGCAGTCCCTTGGTTAACAATAGTGATTCTACCTGGTATCAGGAAGTCGGAGAAATCTGAAACAGAACAGATACATGGCATAGGTAAAACTATCCATTCCTTCACAGGAAGAATGAAGTTGCTTCTGATGAGGTATCAGTACACTGTATTTAAGATATTAAAAACTCAAAGTTCTGGCTGGACGTGGTGGCTCACGCCTGTAATCCCAGAACTTTGGGAGGCCGAGGCGGGTGGATCACCTGAGGTCAGGAGTTCAAGACCAGCCTGGTCAACATGATGAAACCCCATCTCTACTAAAAATACAAAAATTAGCTGGGAGGTGGAGGCTGCAGTGAGCCAAGATCACACCACTGCACTCTGGCCTGGGCGACAGAGCAAGACTCCGTTTTTAAAAAAAATCAAATCAAAGTTCTGAAAAGTATTATAACAGAAACAAGAGTTCAAATATTGTAAAATAATGTCTTGAGAGGCAAAGCTGAATAACCACTAGTTGTCTAGATAGCACTGATATCCATTACATTAAAAAACATTTAGGTTTCATTTACCTTACACTACACATATTCTGCAAAAACTGAGTTAACCAAATAATAACATGTGCAACCCATTACTGCATAATCTAGCTTAGTCACGGCTGGGCACGGGGGCTCACGCCTGTAATCCCAGGGCTTTGGGAGGCCGAGGAGGGCAGATCACCTGAGGTCAGGAGTTCCTGACCAGCCTGGCCAACCCGGCGAAACCCCATCTCTGCTAAATATACAAAAATTAGCCGGGCCTGGTGGTGCGTGCCTGTAATCCCAGGTACTCGGGAGGCTGAGGAAAAAGAATCATTTGAACCCGGGAGGCAGAGGTTGCAGTGAGCTGAGATTGTGCCACTGCACTCCAGCCTGGTAACAGAGCGGCACTCCGTCTCCAAAAAAAAAAAAAAAAAAAATCTAGCTTAGTCATACTGTGTCATAAAGAAGTTGAGAAATCACTAGTTTGTAAAATGGTAACTTGGACAAGCTACATTATAAGGTTAAGGTGTTATATTTGTGATCCCCCATCCTTTCTCATTGTTTTGTATATTTAGAAGTTCTGGAAAACAAACGAAAGCTATGAACTAAAATTTTAAGGAGAAAAGGATGCCTTCTAGTGGGAACACTTTTTTTTTTTTTTTTTTTTTTTTTTGAGAGGGAGTCTCCCTCTGTCGCCCAGGCTGGAGTGCAGTGGCCCAATCTCAGTTCACTGCAAGCTCCGCCTCCCGGGTTTATGCCATTCTCCTGCCTCAGCCTCCGGAGTAGCTGGGACTACAGGCGCTCGACACCTCGCCCAGTTAGTTTTTTTTTTTAATATATTTTTTAGTAGAGACAGGGTTTCACCGTGTTAGCCAGGATGGTCTCGATCTCTGGACCTCAGGATTGGCCCGTCTCGGCCTCCCAAAGTGCTGGGATTACAGGCTTGAGCCACCGCGCCCTGCCTGGGAACACATTTTTAAAAAGCCACTGAAATAATATGTAGTCTTTTCTTTCTTATTTAAAAGAAAAAAAAAGGTTTCTAATATTCGTTTACAGCTTTTTAAAGGAGAAAAATCTCAGGTTGGTATACCTTTTACTTTTTAATAAAATTAGTTTTTAGCTAAGGAATAGAGAGTTGATGGGAAAGAAAAGGTCAACAAAGGGCAAGTTACCTTCAAGAAACACAGGGAAAAAAGAATACAACAGGAAGTCGACCTCATCTGGAATTTGAAGGCCTTGGATTACACAGTACTTGCCATTGACAGCCAATTTTGACTTCTAGCTACCACGTGATGGGGCGGGGGTGGTGGAGAGAGGGAAGGCCTCTTTTCTACTTCTGTGAAATGTCTGTGTATTGTCTCTTCAAGGCCCATGCATCTCTCCAAGTGTGACTTTTTGAAAAAAGGGTATGTATCATATAGGCTGTACCATTTTGACACTGAGAACTGCACAAAGAACAATACTATTAAATGATAGACCATCTCCAAGAAGAGACTCTGCATTTAAGCAGTTGAAAAATTGTGCAACCCTTAGAAGAGGATCTCAGATGAACACAAAACCAAGTAAAAAAGATGAACTAGGCTGGGCACAGTGGCTCATGCCTGTAATCTCAGCACTTTGGGAGGCTGAGGTGGGAGGATCACGTAAGGTCAGGAGTTCGAGACCAGCCTGGCCAACATTGTGAAACCCTGTCTCTACTAAAGATACAAAAATTAGCTGGGTGTAGTGGCGGGTGCCTGTAATCCCAGTTACTTGGGAGGCTGAGGCAGGAGAATTCCTTGAACCCGGGAGGTGGAGGTTGCAGTGAGCCAAAATTGTGCCAGTGTGCTCCAGCCTGGGTGAAAGAGTAAGACTCTGTCTCAAAAAAAAAAAAAAAAAAAAAAAAAGACAAACTATAGTATAAGTAACTCAATTAAAAGTAGAAGTAACCAGAATTATTTTGCTTAAAGAAAATGGTCAAAGGATACTTCCAGATGTGAAACTGCTGGAGGAAGGAAATCTAAGACAAAGTTTATAATGCTTCATAAACTGGGAGCCTACGTCAAGAATGGAGAGTTTTTTCATCTTCTACTTAAGAATCACAGAGGAAATATAAATCATCCCTTGCCAAAACAAAAAGAAACTCTCCGATTTGTCTGTGTGTTTTTTTTTAAGAGCTTTCCTTAGTTATTTTTAGAAATAGGAAGAGAATAAAAAGGTATATTAAACATACATATAACTCTATATATGCGTATTTTTTAAAACCTATGCCCTGTGTTTAAGGGACAGACTCAAGAGGAGAAATGGGGTATTGAGACCCATTCAAACAGACTCTTCAAGAGTAAACCTATAGCTAAAGAGATTCCACAGCAGAGAAAGAGAAATGAAAAACGGGGAGAGCATGATCCAGAAGCAAGATCCAGAAGAAAGAGAACCAGGAAGCTCAGTAAGTAGGTTTTGCCATGTGTACTCCTCACACAGTAGTCTTACTTGAATGAACTATATGTTCATTCAGCATTTAAAACATTTAAAACAACCCTTTCTTACTGGAAATTGGCTTTTCTACTTTTTTTTTTCCAGGTGGAATTCTGCGAGTTCTGTGATACGTAACAACAAGGAGAATCCACCCATCCTTTCATTATTTATTATCTATTATATGCCAAGATACAGCAGTGAACAAAAATATTTGCTGAGGATACAACAGTGTATAAAAATTCTTGCCACACGGAGTTCCTTCTAGTGGTTTAATAGCAAGTTCCTTCACTTTTAATTATGTACCTAATGACTTACATATATTACTTTGCCAATCTTCACAAAGTCGTGAGGTAGGTGGAAAGTGATAAAACTTCTTTTGTGGCTATAGCTGATTTAAAGCTGGTTCAAATCTGCCCAACAAAGTGAATAGAAACATGGGTGAAATACTGTATTTAAAGAGTTCTTTATGAACTTTGTGAAAGACAGAAGATTAATTCATTTCTAAAAGTTTTCAGTATAGAGGAACTTGGTCCTCTCTGGAATAACTGATTGGTTTGCCTGATTTTAAAGAACTGATCTACACTCTTTTATTTGTTCGTAGAAATGCATCCCTGTTTTGAAAACAGAAACTTATCTTAGCAACAATGGACTTGCTCATGAGTGAGCTTAGGAACAGCCTTTCAGAGTCTCTTATCTGGAAATAGAGAAGCTTCTATATTACTCAATCTACTATTATACTCTGCCATGATTAGAGCTGTTTTCTGACTCATAAAATGAAGGAAGAGGGTAAACAGTGCCTGGGACAATGTGGGAATTCAATAATATCTATTGAATGAATGAAGTAAATGAAAAGAAGGGGATGTTTTCCTAGGGTAATTAGATAAGAGCTCAAAAAGAGAGAAGGGAAAGGGGGAGGGGATTAATGTGTGTCTATAACAGACTTTTTTTTTTGGAGATGGAGTCTCACTCTGTCGCCCAGGCTGGAGTGCAGTGGCGCTATCTTGGCTCACTGCAACCTCTATAACAGACTTCGTGATGTAAGAACTACTGAATAATGAAAGTAGAGGGGGAAAAAGAAGGCCCTGAACAAGTACTTGTTTTCTATAGCAGAAAAAACAATTAAGTAGATAAAAATGCTATACCAAATACCTCCAGGAGTAAGCCACCAGGTGGCAACAACAGCCCAGGAGAACTAGGTCGCAAGTTTTAACAGGTGGTTAGTGGGAAACAGGTTTTGAAGAAATGAATCCTGTCAGCCATGGTTTTGTGATAAAAAGTTTATATGTAAAAACCAAAAATAACGCCGGGTGAGGTAGCTCATGTCTGTAATCTCAACACTTTGGGAGGCTGAGGCGGGAGGACTGCTTGAGCCCAGGAGTTTGAGACCAGCCTGGGCAACATAGCGAGACCTCATCTCTATTTTAAACACACACACACACACACACACCCCAGTATTTCCATATACATTTGCAATTCAGTTTAGTTGCTTTAAACAATGCACACTAGATAGAAACTGCTCTGTTTTGAAAAGTCTGCAGACAGGTCTGTGGGAGCAAGGCAGAGAGAGCTTGGTTTAGGCTCCAACTTTCCCCAAAAAAGAGCTCTTTTAAGGGAAGGTGATGATTTTTAATCTGCTAAAGACTTAGTCACTGAACTGTTGATTCTTTTACAGATGGATAAACGGAGGCACACAGGCACTAAGTAATTTGCTCCAAAGGCAGAGTCATTAAGTGGCAAACCGATGATTAAGGGTTGCCTACTGAAGCATATCTTTTGATAATAATCTTTTTTTCCCCAGAAGTAGATGCCTTCAGAACTGTATTTATTACGATATGGAGATATATATTTCATGCCTTGTTTATTGTTTTTCCCTTGACTTATTTTTTAAGAAGATTCTACCAATTACCTAACTTCTCTGGAATGAAATCCTGAAATTGAGGAATTACTCTTGAGGCAGGTGCTTATAGATATTTATTTTCAGAGGTTTATCACCAAACAAAGCTCTACTTAAAGTCACTATTTTAAGTTCTTACTCTAATGTAGTGTTTTCTCAACTTTTTGAAAATTACAGATACAACTTACAGGCAATGCAAAAGACTATGTACTACTGGGCGTCGAAAACAGAGTCTAAGAGTTGTTTAGAAAGCCTTCCCATCATATACTTGGCTAATAATGTATGCACAGCAACAGGTGACCTCTGGCCTGAAAAGACACGCTACATGTAAGAGAATAATGTCATTTCAAACAATGAAAGGGGGGGAAACACATTTAATGTCTCCCCTCCCCCACCCCACTTGCTCTGTCGCCCAGGCTGGAGTACAGTGGCGCGATCTCGGCTCACTGCAACTTCTGCCTCCAGGGGTCAAGTGATTCTCCTACCTCAGCCTCCTGAGTAGCTGGGATTACAAGCGCAGGCCACCATGCCTGGCTAATTTTTGTATTTTTAGTAGAGACGGGGTTTCACCATGCTGGCTAGGCTGGTCTGGAACTCCTGGCCTCGAGATCCGCCCACCTCGGCCTCCCAAAGTGCTGGGATTATAAGCATGAGCCACTGCACCCGGCCTAAACACTCTTATACTGACTTTCTGCAACTGTTTGAGGGAAAGGAGAACTGGAAATCCTTAATGTACCACAAGATGTATAAGGAGGGAGCAGAAAACATACTGTTTGCTAAATTTTTTTTAATGTTATCTAAACTAGAAATGTCTGCACATGTAATTGTGACAGATTCCCAGTCAAGTAAGGCACATGACAGCTCCTTGTATTGAGGCAGGAAAAGATCTGCCCTGGATCTGTATTTTAAGACCATTTCTCATTGACTTAACATTACTATTTCTAACAACCAAAATTTTTGAGCACTTATAATACCCACTTAGTGCTTAGAGCCTAAATGGGGAATAAGGATAAGTAAATAAGCATTTAAAACAGTATGAAGACTAAGGGATAGAGGTCTACAGAAACACAGCCAAACATATGAAAATGATGAAAGATGACTTGTTTTAGTTGGGGAAGTACAACAGACTCACCCTGACACAACTCTTCATACCAAGCAGTTCCTGAAGTCCTCTATAAGACACTGAAATACAACTTCAGGTCCCTTTGTTCTAATGTGCTCTACATACAGAGCAGTTATTCTAAATCCAGTCTCAAAAACTCACCACAGACATGAATTAAGTCACTTTCCCGTTTTGCAGGCTAACCAATTTAAAATGTTAGTAAGTCCTCCAAAATCTTACCTTCAACTGTTAAATTACATTTCTTTATGTCTGCGCCAGTTTCTTCAGGGATTTTAAAATAAAGGGACCTCCAACAAACATCAAACTCTGGATAGGAGTAGGAATAATTAATACAAAGTATAGAGAATACCCTAGTCCTGGGGGAAAAGAGATGTGGTTTATGTCTAGTTTAGGAGGCATGCAAGTCTGATTTTAGACATGTTTGGTTTGAGGTGATGAGACTTGAAAGCTGAAAGATAAACAGTTGGTTAGGATGAGCTGATCTTTGGGAGACTTTCTCTGAGAGAGGATGTCTAAGAGTGATATATGGTAGTATGGAAAAGGAAGAAGGAAGGGACTAAGCATAAAGATAAAATGAGGAAAATGGATAGTGCTTATACAGTTTGAAGTGAATCTCAAATAAACCAAGGTATACAAACACAGTATAATTACAAAAAATGTAAAAGGTTTTTTTTTTTTTTTTTTTTTTTTTTGAGACAGTCTCGTTCTGTCGCCCAGGCTGGCGTGCAGTGGCGCGATCTCAGCTCACTGCAAGCTCCGCCTCCAGGGTTCATGCCATTCTCCTGCCTCAGCCTCCCGAGTAGCTGGGACTACAGGCGCCCGCCACCACGCCTGGCTAATTTTTTGTATTTTTTAGTAGAGACTAAAAAATTAGTTTCACTGTGTCAGCCAGAATGGTCTCGATCTCCTGACCTTGTGATCCGCCCGCCTCAGCCTCCCAAAGTGCTGGGATTATAGGCGTGAGCCACCGTGCCCAACCAAAATTTAAAAGTTTTTAAACACTGGCTTTAATATTCATTTCTTCTTTCCTCCACTTACAATGTCTAGCTATGAGCCTGAGCAGTATGACCCTAGCAGGGCACCATCCAGAAAATGCATTCATGTTAATAATGCATCAAGAATGACTGAAATGCAATACACAAAAAACAGTTCACTCATGTAAAAACAGTATGGCAATAACTCCAACTCAGAAAATTCAACAACACACTTTAAGAGCATGTAAACAAATATCAACTTCATCAGGATTTGAATCTTGCCTGTCTATAAAGAGATTGCTTACCTGATCTTTGCTTGCCCCGTCAATGAAAAAAAGAAAAAGCATCATCTCTCTACATTACAGGACCATCGCAGGCCCATAAACATAATCCCTTTGCCCTTCCTCTACATTTCAAGAACATTTGAAGTAAAGTAGGTTGATGGTTGGTTAGTACTACCGTTTCTCAGCTCCAAGCCTGCTCTGCTGGGTCTAGGAAATGGGTCTCAACCAGGTGCCATGTTGCCCCCTAGGGGTCACTTAGCAATGCATGGAGACACTCTCAGTTCTATTAGTGGGACAGGGAGGGTTACTGGCATCAATTTCGTAGAGGCTAGGAATATTACTAAACATCCTACAAAGCACAAGACGGCCCTCTGGCCCAAAATGTCTACGATGCCAAGGATGAGAAACCATGGTCTAGGAAGTGCTGACTCATTTATTCAGAATCCCTTAGCAGCTTGCTTCTGGTTTACACTGTGCCCATGAGAGGCTTCACAGGGAGAGAACAAAATGGGAAGAGGTTAGCATCCTTCTAGCAGCAGGGCTTCTTCCATCCAGAGCTCCAACACTAGCATCTTCGGGCACTCTTATCACCAGCTAGTTGCATCCTGCTCAGAAGGCCAAATACCAACTGTGCAGAGATGTGCAGGTGAAACTTTGAACCCCCTAAATTCTAGCAACTTGTTTTTCCTTTTTTGCAATGATGGTTTTACATCTATACTGTCCAGTAATAGCCATTAGCAATTAAAATGCCTTGTCAGGTGACAGGACCTAGAAGCAGTGATACAACAAGTTTACCAACCAAGTACCAAGTAAGTCTAAAGAGCATCCTCCACTAAGAGGAACCAGGGCTCCTCACAGAAATGAAGGATTCTATGGGCTGGGCAGGGCAAATACATGAGCCTGTAAATATATCCAGTTCTAAATGAATCATCTAGAAATGTCTGAGGAAGGATGGGGACATATCAAAAGTACACAGAAGAAACTTTAAAGGGGTTTCACCAGCCAAACCTGGGACAATTTGAGCATCAGGATAAATAATAAAAGTAACAGACTGGCCGGATACGGTGGCTCACGCCTGTAATCCAAGCACTTTGGGAAGTCGAGGTAGGCGGATCACAAGACCATCCTGGCCAACATGATGAAATCCCATCTCCACTAAAAACACAAAAATTAGCTGGGCGTGGTGGAGTGCACCTGTAGTCCCAGCTACTCAGGAGGCTGAGGGAGAAGAATCGCTTGAACCCGGGAGGTGGAGGTTGCAGTGAGCTGAGATTATGCCACTGCGCTCCAGCTTGATGATAGAGTAAGACTCCGTCTCAAAAAAAAAAAAAAAAAATTTTCTCCCTCATGGAAGTTAGAATGAAACTGGGAATATAATACAAGTATGCTAAACCATTTAAACCAAATGAGAACTGGGGAGAAAAAAGCCAAACTAATGAGGGCCATTTTTAATAAAAATAATACCATTTTATTATCCCCAAATGAAAAATTAACACTTCAGGCCAGGCGGGGTGGCTTATGCTTGTAATCCCAGCACTGTGAGAGGCTGAGACAGATGGATCATAAGGTCAGGAGTTGAAGACCAGGCTGGCCAACATGATGTAACCCTGTCTCTACCAAAAATGCAAAAATTAGCCGGGCATAGTGCCAGGCGCCTGTAATTCCAGCTACTTGGGAGGCTGAGGCAGGAGAATCGCTTCAATCTGGGAGGTGGAGGTTGCAGTGAGCAGAGATCACGCCACTGCACTCCAGCCTGGGTGACAGAGCAAGACTCCATCTCAAAAAAAAGAAAAGAAAAGACAAGAAAAATGAACACTCCAAGTTACTCCTCGAATGTTTCAGGAATGAATACCTGGGCCATCAGGTGTTTCATGTAAGGATGAAAGAGGAAGGAAACAGAAATTTGTGTTAAAAGGAAGGAAGCTGGGGCCACATGTAAAGAAAGTAAGGGACATACCTGGGCAGGAAGAGAGGAAAAAACATTCGATGAGGAAAGAGAGACCAGTACAAAAAAAAGAGAAAGTAAAATTTTCCTATCTGAGTGAAGAATATTACGAAAACTGGCCAGGTGCTGTGGTTCCCACCTGTAGTCCTAGAACTTTGGGAGGCCGAGGCAGGAGGATCACGTGAGCCCAGGAGTTTGAAACCAGCCTGGGCAACACAGGGAGACCTCGAGCTACAAAAAATGAAAACATTAGCCAGGCGTGGTGGTGCACACCTGTGGTCCCAGCTACTTGGGAGGCTGAGGTGGGAGGATCACTTGAGCCCTGGAGGTTGAGTCTGCAGTGAGCCATGATATGCCACTGCACTCCAACCTGGGCAACAGAGTGAGACCCTGTCTCAAAACAATAATAATAATAATAATAATAGTAATAGTAATAATAAAAGTTTAAAATAATATTAAGAAAATAATATCCAAAATTTGGAAATGAGCAGAAGAGATGACTGAGTCTCTTCCACGGAATGCAGGATGTTGTGTAGACTCTCTGGGAATTGTCTGATTATGTAGGCGTGTGCATCGTAATTGGATTTTCATTTTGTTTTCTTTTTCTGAGAGGGATCTAGCTCTGTCGTCCAGGCTGAAGTGCATGGTGCGATCACCTGAGCTCAGGAGTTCAAGACCAGCCTGGTCAACATGGTGAAATCCCGTCTCTACAAAAATACAAAAATTTGCAGGGCATGATGGTAGGTGCCTGTAATCCCAGCCACTAGGGAGGCTGAGGTGGGAGAATTGCTTGAACTCAGGAGGCGGAGGTTGCAGTGAGCTGAGATTGCACCATTGCACTGCAGCCTGGGTGACAGAGCAAGACCCTATCTCAAAAATAAAATAAAATGAAATAAAATAAATGAGTTTTAAAAATAAAATAAAATAGGCAGGGTGCAATGGCTCATGCCTATAATCCCAGCACTTTGGGAGGCTGAGGCAGGCAGATCACTTGAGGCCACGAGTTTGAGACCAGCCTGGCCAACATGGAGAAACCTCATCTCTACTAAAAATACAAAAATTAGCTGGGCTTGGTGGCACACACCTGTAATCCCAGCTACTCGTGAGGTTGAGGCAGGGGAATCACTTGAACCAAGGAGGCGGAGGTTGCAGTAAGCTGAGATCACGCCACTGCACTGCAGCCGAGGCGACAGAGTGAGACACCGTCGTACAATACAATACAATGCAATACAATACAACAAAATAAAATAAACAAAATAAAAATTGTCCCTGCTGACATTTCGTATAGTGAAAGAGACATACATTTAATGAGTCATTTAAGAAATAAGCTGGATGTGTTGGCTCACACCTGTAATCCTAAGATTTTGGGAGGCCAAGATGAGGGGATAGCTTGAGGCCAGGAGTTCAAGAGCAGCCTGGGCAACAAAGCAAGACCCCATCTCTATAAAAAATAAATTAGTGGGCCAGGCACGGTGGCTCACTCCTGTAATCCCAGCACTTTGGGAGGCCGAGGCTGGTGGATCACTTGAGGTCAGGAGTTTGAGACCAGCCTGGCCAACATGGTGAAACCCTGTCTATACTAAAAATACAAAAAATTAGCCAGGCATGCTGGTGGGGGCCTGTAATCCCAGCTACTCAGGAGGCTGAAGCAGGAGAATTGCTTGAACCCAGGAGGCAGAGGTTACAGTGAGCCGAGATCGCAACATTGCACTCTAACCTGGGCAACAAGAGCAAAATTCCATCTCAAAAAAAAAAAAAAAAATCAACTAAAACTAAAACTAAATTAGTGGATGCAGTAGTGTGCACCTGTTGTCTCAGCTACTCAGGAGGTTGAAGTTAGAGGATCACTTCAGCCTGGGAGATTGAGGCTGCAGTGACAGTGCCACTGCATTGCAACCTGGGCAAAAGAGTGAGACCCTGTCTCAAAAAAAGAAAAAGAAGTATAACTATTTTAAGACTCCAGTGCCAATCAACATGGAGTAGTCCACTATAGCTTATTTGTATTGCTGGTTATAACTAAACACTCTGGAATAAATACAAAAAGCAACTACCTGTGCACTCTGAAAAGTAAACAAATGCAGAATCAAACTTGGAGAAAGGGGTCCACATGGGAGTGAGCTTCCGTGTGTGTGTGTGTGTGTGCGTGTGCGTGTGTGTGTGTGTGATCTGAGGATAGGCACACAGTGAGCTGTGGCAGTGCAGTGTGGACAGCTAAAACTCCCAGAGAAGCCCTGTCTGTGTAGATCGAGGAACTCAGAAAGTGAGTCCCTGGGTCTCAGAGCTGGAAGGGAGAAATGTCCATTTATTCCCTCTCTCTCTTGCTGTGGCAGTGGCATGGGCAACTAACCCTCCTTGAGAAGCCCCATCATTCTGGCCCTAGGACAGGCAGGAAGTTGAGAAGAATCCCAGAGAGGAGACCTAGAGAAGCGTTCTCCTACTTCTGTGCACGAACAAGCATCTGTCCAGGGCTCATTCCTGAGGTGCATAGACACAGAATACCCCAAAGCAGCACAGCAAAAGCCTCGAAAACCGAACAACGACATAAGGCACAAGTCCAAGTCTAACCCCCAAAGGGCACAGATAGACGTAGGATGATCTACAGCAGCACAGGACAGGCTTTGAAAACTGTCGTGACATTGGAATCCACAGGGAGAAAAGAAGGCGAGACAGACCTTGCAGTCTGAATCCAAGCAGGATGACCGAATGCTGAAAACAACAACTAAAATCAGCGTTCTCTGGAGGATTTTAATAGAACCAGAGAGTCACAAAGGAATATTCCAACTGTTCAGCATACAAACTGGTATTATTCAACACACACAGAGTCGCGGAAAAGTGACCATTCTCAAGCGAAAAAGATAATCAACAGATACCAATGCCAAGACGATGGAATTACCAGACTTTAAGACAGCTATTATCATCATGCTCTATAAGATAAAAGTGAGCACGCCTGCAGTAAACGTTAAGATACAAGTTCTCAACAGAAGAAAAATCTATGAAAAAGAACCGAACAGAATATAAACTGTAATGTAAACTCAATGTAAACAGAATGTAAACTGATAAAATATATCCGAAATAAAAAATTTTACTAGATGGTATCAATAATAGGATAAAGATTACCAATAGAGCAAAGAGTTAGTGAAGATGGATCAAGAGAAATTGTCCAGGCCAGGTATGGTGGCTCATGCCTGGGAGGCCAAGGTGGGTGGATCGCCTGAGCTCAGGAGTTCAAGACGAGCCTGGCCAACATAGTGAAACCCCATCTCTACTAAAAATACAAAATTAGCCAGGTGTGCTTGCAGACACTTGTAATCCCAGCTACTGGGGAGGCTGAGGCAGGACAATCGCTTGAAACTGGGATGTGGAAATTGCAGTGAGCCAAGATCACACCAATGCACTCTAGCCTGGGCGACAGAGTGAGAATCCATCTCAAAAAAAAGAAACAGCCCAGGCGCAGTGGCTCACGCCTGTAATCCCAGCACTTTGGGAGGCCAAGGCGGGTGGATCACCTGAGGTCAGGAGCTCGAGACCAGCCTGGCCAATATGGAGAAATCCGTCTCTACTAAAAATACAAAAAAGAAAAATAGCAGAGTGTGGTGGCAGCTGCCTGTAATCCCAGCTACTTGGGAGGCTGAGGCAGGAGAATTGCTAGAACCCTGGGGACGAAGGTTGCAAAGGTTGCTGTGAGCTGAGATGGCACCACTGCACTCCAGCCTGGACGACAGAGTGAGACTCCGACTCACCAAAAAAAAAAAAAAAGGAAACAAACAAATGAACTGAAATACCTAACGGTAAAAGGCTAAATGTATTCCCCTTAAAATCAGGAGCACGGCACACATGTCTACTGTCACCATTCCCATTTAATGTATTAATAACATCATATTGGCAGTTACAGTTAATACAATCAAGCAAGAAATAAAAGGCATAGGCATCAGAAAGGAAGAAGCTGTTTCTATTTGTAGACAACACTGTCTACAAAGAATCTATTAAAAAAAGACTCTGAAAACGCATGAATGAGAAATGGGCAAAGTTATTCAAAGCCACAGTTTTTACTTCAAATCTTCTAGCTCCAGATCCTTATATCAAATTGCCAACTGGATATCTTTACCTGTATGTTTCCCAGGAACTCCTAAGACTCAGTATTTCCAAGCCCAAATTATTGATGTCTGCCCAAACTTGGTCTTTCAAAAAAATTCCCTATTCATCTGGTAATGCCACCAATTTACTTATTCTAATATAGCTTCCCAATATTGATTTATCCATCTATCCATGCTAAAAAATGAAGATTTGTCTTAGACTATTCCTCTTACCTGCCCCATATACTTGGTCATTAGGCTATCAGTTAATCTTGTTATGAAGCCAACTGCCCCAAACGTAGAAGCTTAAAAGACAATAATCTACAGGCTGGGTGCGGTAGCTCATGCCTGTAATCCCAGCACTTTGGGAGGCCAAGGTGGGAGGATCACGAGGTCAAGAAATCGAGACCATCCTGGCCAACACAGTGAAACCCTGTCTCTACTAAAAATGCAAAAATTAACTAGGCGTGATGGTGCGTGCCTGTAATCCCAGCTACTCAGGAGGCTGAGGCAGGAGAATCACTTGAACCCAGGAGGCGGAGGTTGCAGTGGGCTGAGATCGTGCCACTGCACTCCAGCCTGGTGACAGAGCAAGACTCCGTCTCAAAACAAACAAACAAACAAACAAAAAAACAAAACAAAACAAAACAAAAAAAACCCTGCTTATGTTAAGAGTACGAAAAATAGGGCCAGGAATGATGGCTCATCCCTATAATTTTGGCACTTTGGGAAGCCGAGGAGGGAAGACAGCTTGAGTCCAGGAGTAAAATAGTGAGACTCTGTCTCTACAAAATAATAAAAACTTAGCTGGATGTGGCACACACCTGTAGTCCAGGTACTCACGAGGCTGAAATGGGTGGGTCACTTGAGCCTGGGAGGTCAAGGCTGCAGAGAACTGTGATCACACCACTACACCCTACACCCAGCCTGGGCTACAAGGTGAGACCCTGTCTCAAAAAAAAGAAGTACCAAAAATCTACAGCTGTTTCAGGAATAAAATACATGCAGTTAGTGAGGTTTTTCTTCCCCACTGCTATGACTAATTTTTGGTTGAGATACTAAGCCAGATGTCATTTTAAGTCTGTGGCCCAACCAAAGAAGGGAATCATACTCTCCAAAGAATGGTACCTTCCCACTCTAATTGCTAAAATAAAATGTTGCTTTATGAAAATCAATTCTGTAGGCATCAATAAGTTATAAGAGCATGGCTTATTTAAAAAAAAATAGTGGGCCAGGTTACCTACACGAACTGCAAAGCAAGCAAACTGAATTTTCTTATCCAAGAGCCCATCCTCATACTTACAATTTCCCATGACTACGTGGAAATTCTTTCACTTACCGGAAAGACCTGATTGGCACTTTCACTGAGAGTTGAGTCATCTGGGCTGTCGACAGGTGTTTGATGTGTAGACTTGGAATCAGACTGACTTACATCCTCTTCAGATTGCTTTATACAAACAAAATAATTTAGAAATGATAAATAGTCCATATGACATCAATCAAATGCACCGTAAGCTCTGGGAGCTCTTTTCGCAGGGGTTAACTACAATGAAGTATTAGAATAGTCTTAGCAGGCACAGAATGAAGAAAACAATGCAGGTGAAAAGTACTGAGTCAAATTACATCTTCAAATCTTAAGTATACACTCAAATAGATTTTAATATACAGTTATTCCTATTAAAAATGTGAATATATCGACTGGACACGGTGGCTCACACCTGTAATCCCAGCACTTTGGGAGGCTGAGGCTACCAGATCACGAGGTCAGGAGTTCGAGGTCAGCCTGGCCAATATAGCGAAACCCCGCCTCTGCTCAAAATACAAAATATTAGCCAGGCGTGGTGGCAGGCACCTGTGATCCTAGCTACTCGGGAAACTGAGACAGAATTGCTTGAACCCGGGAGGCAGAGGTTGTAGCAAGCACAGATGGTGCCACTGCACACCAGCCCAGGCGACAGTGCGAGAGTCTGCCTCAATTGAAAAAAAAAAACAAAAAGTGAATATATCGAGCTCAAAACAAGCTGGAAAAGATGTGAATACCAATTTCCCCTCTCACAAAGCTTCAGTGTGCCTAGTCCACTGGCTAAATCCCTGTGTAGAGATAATTAGTTCAGTTGGCTACTGCAGGTTTGTAATAAACCTGAAAAACTAGTGCAGCAGAGTTCAACCATGAATAACACCGGTAAGATGCTCCAGTTAAAGTTTCTTCACACAGCTTATTTCATTCCTTTAGAAATCTAAAGGAGCAAAAGTAATTCTCTATTCTGCATGGGTTATAAGTTATATTTCCTTGTGAAAGTACTGTTATCACCATGAGATTTATTTATGTAATTCCTTCTCTCTTTCCCAAAATATCTGGTTAGACTCTTGGGCCAAATGTAGGAAGTAAATAATAGTTTAGAATATCTGACTTCATACTAAAAGGTGACCACACTGACCTTATAAATCTCCCAGAGCCCAGACTGTGAACCTCACTCCCTGGAGGAATGGCTGATTCCAGGTGTGGGGAAATGCACAAGATAAGCATAGAACACCAGTTTCCTTATTCTGCTCTCTGGTACAACACCAGCCAAGGCGCTCATGTCAAAAGGACTCAGAAACCAACATGAAGACGCACCCAGCGTTCACTGCAGCCAGCATTCAACGAAGGGAAAAATTGAGCATCAATAAAAATAACTGCCAGGCGCGGGGGCTCACACCCATCATCCCAGCACTTTGGGAGGCAGAGGCAGGCGGACTGCTTTTGAGCCCAGGAGTTGAAGACCAGCCTGGTGAACATGGCAAAACCCCGTCTCTCCCAGAAACACAAAAATTAGCTGGGCGTGGTGGTGTACCTGTGGTCCCCGCTACTCAAGAGGCTGAGGTGGGAGGATTGCTGGAGGCCGGGAATCAAGGCTGCAGTGGGCAGAGATTACACCACTGCACTACGGCTTGGGTGACAGAGTAAGACCCTGCCTCAAAACAATAAATGAATAAATAAAAATAAAATAAAAACAACTGCAATGAAATGAAACACAAATACATTAAAACGTGTAAGTTCATAATAAACTAAAAAAGAAAAAATCACACACACAAAGTTCATTGGTCAATTTTGGGAGATGCTAGGGAACTAATTCATTATTTTGAAAACTAGGAAAGAATCAAACATACATCCTGCCTTTCCTGTATGAACCATACCTTGGGTAACTAACTGATCAAAGACTCTCTTTATGAAAGAATTCCAGCTAACAAAGAAAGAAGAAATAATAGCTAGAATAAGACCATTTCACAAACACCTGATGAAATTACAAAAGTAGGCCAGAGTTTCTCAACCTCAGTGCTACTGACATTTTAGGCCTATTAATACTTTGCTGTAGGGGGCTGTGCTGTGCCGACTCTTACCCCTGAAGGTACCTGTGGCGTTCCCTCCCCCACGCTGTGACAATCAGTGTGTCTCCAGACATTGCCAAATTGCCCTGGTGGTGAAATGCTGACACAGGCAATGATCAGTGTCCACTAACATCACAAAAACAAAACAAAACAAACAAACAAAAAAACAGCTACACATTATGCCTCCTGATCAAAGCATGCAATACTGAGAGTTTAATCTGAACCAGATCAACCACCTAAATTTAACTACCAGATTTTGGAAATTCGGGGAACAGATGAAAATGATCAATGAAACTATGGGGATAATATCAGCAAAATCAAAATTTGAGAATTGTACAGGACAAATGACCCAGTTTCTTCAATAAATCACGAGAGGACTCTATAAATGAAAAGAGACCTAAGAGACATAGTAACCAAAGTAGATACAGGCCTTGATTAAATCCTTACGAACAGGAGGAAAAAAAATAAAGAATGGAACAACAACAAAAAAAATTAGGTGGGGCAACACAGGGAGATCTCATCTCTAGAAAAATTCAAAAAACTAGCTGGGTGTGGTGATACACCCGTGTGGTCCCAGCTATACCGGAGGATCCCTTGAGCCTGGGAGGTTGAGGCTGCCATGAGCCATGATCATGCCACCGCACTCCAGCCTGGGCAACAGAGAAATATCCTATCTCAAAAAAAGAAAAAGAATAAAGAAAAAAAGAAAACACTGGGGAAACTGTCAACTTCTTAGGTGTGATGATGGGATGGCAGTTATGTTTAAACAAGATGACCTAATCATTTTTTAAGCTGGGCGGTAGGTATTTGACAGTCTGTTGTTTTTTAAAGCGGGTCACATTATGCTCCATGACCAAAAAATAATCACCATTATCATCCTCCTCCTTCTCCACCTACATCCCAAGGAATGGAAAGAGAAATGGTATTTTCTCAGATTCTGAGGTGGGAGAAAGATAATAACACACTAACTCATTTACTCATAAACATATTGCTATGGGTTGAAGTGTGTGCCTTACCCGCCCCCCAAAAAAATTCATATGTTGAAATTCTAACTTCTAGTTCCTTCGAATGTGACCTTATTTGGAAAGGGTTATTGCAGACGTAATTAGTGAAGATGAGGTTCTACTGGAGTAGAGGGGAACCCTAATCCAATATGCCTGGTATCCTTATAAATAGGGGAAATTTGGCCACAGATATGCACACAGGTAGAACATCATGTGAACATGAAGACAGAGATCCGGGTGATGCACCTACAGGCCAAAGAATGACAGAGATTACCAGCAAACCACTAGAAGCCAGGGGAGAGGCATGGAACATACAGTTCCTCACAGTCGCCAAAGAAACCAACTCTAACAACGTGATGTAGAACTTCTAGTCTCCAGATCTAAGAGATAATACATTTCTGTTGTCTCAGCCACCCGGTTTGTGGTACTTTGTTGCAGCAAGCCCAAGCAAACGAATGCACATCTATTCTATAGTTTGAAGAAAAAATTCCCAGAGAATCATATTTAAAATAGTTAAATTAAGGAAAATAAACCAAAAAAAGAAAAGTCCCAATTACCTGAAATATTTAATTGTCTTAGGAAACTGACCTAAATAGCTAATACAGTCAACTGCCACTGGCTTTAGTTCTTTAAAAGATAGTACAAAAATAAAAGATGCTTGGCTGGGTGTAGAAGCTCACACCTGCAATCCCAGCACTGTGAGAGGTTGAGGTCGGTGGATCACTTGAGCCCAGGAGTTCAAGACCAGCCTGGGCGACATGGAGAAACCCTGTTTCTACAAAAAATTAGCCAGGCATGGTGACACGTGTCTGTAGTTGCCACTATTCCGGAAGCTGAGGTGGGAGAATCACCTGAGCCTGGGGAGGTCAAGGCTGCATTGAACTGTGATCATGCTACTGCACTCCATGCTGGGTGACAGAGTGAGATCCCGCCTCAAAATAAAATAAAATAAATAAATAATAAAAACAAAGATGCTGAAGAGAGGATAAACCAGAGATCTTTGAACTGCTAATAAAAATAATGTTTCTGTCTGCTCAGATTTTTCTTATTCTAAAAAAAACTCAAGCGATCTTCCTGCCTCAGTCTCGCAAGTAGCTGGGACTTACAGGTACATGCCACCATACCCAGTTTTGTAGAGATGGAGTCTTGTTATGTTGCCCATGGTGGTCCTGAACTACTGGCTTCAAACAATCCTCCCACCTCGGCCCTTTAAAGTTTTAGGATTACAGGCGTGAGCCACTGCACCCAATTATACACTTTCAAGTATACTTACCAACAGATGTTTGAAGGGGGGCTCCATCTTTCGAACCAGAAGTTCTTCCCAGTTAATGTGTTTAAAGAATGGATGAGCCTAGGAAAAAAAAAATATATATATATATATATATATATATATATATAAAGAAAAGTTGAGGGGAATAGACTTTGCTGGATTGATAAATTAATCACCTTTTTGAAGTTACAGTCACAAAATAAGCTAAAATTATAAGCAATTACATAAAACCCTCAGAAATACATAAAACTAACATTATCTTCCCCACAAAACACCAAAGATGCCAGTCCCTACTTGAACTTCTCCAGCGTCCCCAGGACCAGCTCCCAGATGAGAAGCAGCATTTGTTTTCAGCAGCTTGGAAGTGATTAAAAATAAAAAAAACAGCCTGGATAAAGAACCTTAGTCAAACTGATTTTTTCCTTTTTAGACTTTGCATGTCTACTTTGCCTTGAGAAAATATAGTTTATTGGCTGGGCACGGTGGCTCATGCCTGTAATCCCAGCACTTTGGGAGGCTGAGGCAGGTGGAACACCTGAGGTTGGGAGTTCAAGACCAGCATGGCCAACATGGTGAAACCCCTTCTCTACTCAAAGTACAAAAATTAGCCTGGCGTGGTGGGGCACGCCTGTAATCCCAGCTACTAGGGAGACTGAGGCAGGAGAATCACTTGAACCTGGGAGGCGGAGGTTGCAGTGAGCCAAGATCATGCCATTGTACTACAGCCTGGACGACAGAGCAAGGGTCTATCTCAGAAAAGAAGAGAAGAAAATAGAAGAGAAGAGAAGAGAAGAGAAGAGAAGAGAAGAGAAGAGAAAAGATAGCTCACTAATTACTACTGAATAATTGTTTAAGGGTCTGTAATCCCAGCACTTTAGGAGGCCAAGGCAGGTGGATCACCTGAGGTCAGGAGTTCCAGACCAGCCTGACCAACATGGTGGAATCCTGTCTCTATTAAAAATACAAAAATTAGCCAGGCGTGGTGGCGGGGGCCTGTAATCCCAGCTACTCGAGAAGCTAAGGCAGGAGAATCGCTTAAACCTGGGGGACTGAGGTTGCAGTGAGCCAAGATCATGCCACTGTACTCCAGCCTGGGTGACAGAGTGAGATCCATCACAAAAAAAAAAAAGAATTAAAAAAAAAGAATATGAAAAGAAAGTCATTAAACAAATCTGTACTTCACCTTCAAAAACTGAAGCCTTTTTTTGTTCAATATATATTATTCAAAATATACATTAAATTTTATCCAGTTAAATCCTAGTCATTGAATCTTACAGTGTCAGTGACCATTTAAGAACCTTACCTTTTTAAGCAGATCTCTGGCTTCTTGTGTGAGGTAGGGAGGCAAATTGAGTTTACATTTGAGGATGTTGTCAGTTGTTTTCTTTCTATTCTCCCCAGTGAATGGGCGCTAAGAGTAGAAGACAAGTGAAAAATATTAGCAGGGAGTGAAAAATATTAGCATATCAGAAGCAAATTTTAAATAACAATATTATCCATTTCCTGAATTCGTTATGCATGGAGATCAGAAATGTATGCTGTCAAATGGGCTAACTGCTAAAGACCTTTATTTTGTTTTAGAGACAGGATCTCGCTATGTTGTCAAGGCTAGATTCTATTACTAATCCTTAGCTCCAATGATCCTCCCACCTCAGCCTCCTGAGTAGCTTGGGCTACAGGCACGCACCACTGTGCCCGGCAGACGTGCAGTTTTTAAGCAACAGGACAGAGGAAGTAGCAGTGTCCTGGAAGGAAGCCTGTGTTTCCACCATTAACTTGCTGTGTGATAAGTGAGCTATGTGATTTTATGCTTCAATTTCTCCATTTATAAAATGAGGGCATTATCTGTTCAACATCTATTTCACAGGCCTGCCATGACATAGATCATTTAAATGAAAATGTTTCTGAAAGTATGGGATCCCATATAATCATACAGCATTATTAGTGTTAAACTGCTAATAACAAATCTCTGGGCTTTGCAAACTCCATTGGTAACATTTTCAGAAAGCACAGGACAGGTCTCTTGCTACAGTGACTCAGCACAGACCATAATACACGCAGCTTTTAACTGTGCACCTACGACTCCAGTCAGCATGTCATACATTAATGCTCCCAAACTCCACCAATCCACAGCACGATTGTGGCTCCACTTCTCATCAAGATTTCAGGGGCCCTACAATGAGAAAAATAATATGCTTAAAACTTCACCCATCTGCATATCATCTGAATTAGAATTCTAAAAACAATATACAGAGTCAATGAGGGTACAGAAAACAGATACTATTCCTTAAAACAGGTAAAATTAGCTATTACCTTCAAACCAATTATGTTTAACATGCAGCTCACATGTCTTCTATTGTTCCACAAAATGCGTGTGTGACTGTTCCACCATGAACAGATTCTTTGCATAGCCCGAAGTCTCTTAGTTTCACATGACTTACAGTGAAAGATTACAGCGCGATTATTCTCAGAATTCCAAGTACGTGCACTGTTTGGACATGTCATATAACACCTTAATCTATCCTTTCATTTAACTTTTCTTGCCTCAAACTTTTCTCGCAGATGTCAAGAACAAGGTACCATCCATGAAATGGGACACTAACTGTTTAAGGTTAGGGTGAAGTCACATTTTGCCAGTGATATAATCTATTTAGTAAAGAGAAAATAAAGATAGAGAAAAAAGTGAAATCACCTGTCTAAGGCTCTAGCTTTAAGTATACACAGAATCCTCTACCATCCTGAAAAAGAAAAATCCTGGGAAAACTGTTTTATGAAGTCTAGTTTAAGTACACAGACACTAATAAACATATTCTGTACCTTTTAAACAAAGGTGTGGGATAGTACTTCAAATATCTAGCTTTTATCACAGTGAACTGTGAAGAGTTCTGAAAATGGTCTCAGAAAGTCACTATAACAAGGTAACTCATTCTGCCCAATGCTACCGATTAGAGGAAAGAAATAAAATTGCCAGAGGGTATGAATCAATCATCGCTGACCCAGAAAGTAAAAACCTTACCACCTTATACAAAGATCATTTCAGTTCAAGTTTAGCTTTGTTTACTGGACTGTCATAACAAGTGGTTCAACAACCTCAGGGACTCTAGTATTTGAGGTTCATTTCACAGAAAAGGCACAATGACCTATTGATTCAAATGTAAATATATACTACACTCTGATACAGAGGAAGTATGGCCTTTATTTTCACAGAACCATCTGATACACTCAACCTTATAAATCAAAGAAGAAGTTAACTATTCCATCGCTCCTCTTTTCTATCCTGTGACTTAGAATTCAGATCAGAATCCAGGTTTTGGGGAGTGACAAGGTGTTGATGAGAGGAAGGAAGAGACACTGATTCCCATGATATATTTAGTTAAGTATATCATTTCTCCTTAAAAAAAAAAAAAGGAGGGTGGAGGAGTATAATCTGGAATGTTTCTATGAGCCTGGATTGTTCATACATCATTTTCTAAGAGTTTGAAGCAATTAACTACCTCATGGATTATTCTGCAGACATCTAAGGATTAGCAGCTGCTACCACCTTCTAGATACCCTGGGTCAGCTGGTTGCTCCTCTGGGGTGTGAATTGCCAAGTCTACCCACAGCCCAGATTAGCGTAAATTGAGCTGTCTGTAGCAGCATGCGGTTGTAGTCAAGGCTCACTGTGCTGGATCTGTAGTTGTATAGATTATCAGTCTCTCTGATGTTTATGTTTCTTGTTGCAAATAAACAGCAAGAATAAACTGATTCTGGTGGGGGGGTGGAGGTGAGTTATGCCTGTAATCCCAGCAATTTGGGAAGCTAAGGCGGGCAGACCAATGTCACTTCAATGGTCCTGCCAAAATTGCATAACCTGAATCTAGTACTAGGGAAACATCAGCTACACTCAAAGCATTCTACAAATGAACTGGCCTGTACTAATCAAAAACGTCAAGATCATGAAAGTTAAAGAAAAACTGAGGAAATGTTCCAGATTAAAGGAAACTAAGGAGAGTTATAATTGCATCAATGTTAATTTCCTATTTCTGATCATTTTAGTATAGTTATGTAAGATACTGTCCTTGAGTTTAGAAAATATACACTGAATAGGCTAGGCACAGTGGCTCATGCCTGTAATCTCAGCACTTTGGGAGGCCGAGGTGGGCTGATTGCCTAAGGTCAGGAGTTTGAGACCAACCTGGCCAATGTGGTGAAACTCCATCTCTACTAAAAATACAAAACTTAGCTGGGCCTGGTGGTGGGTGTCTGTAAGCCCAGCTACTCGGGAGGCAGAGGTTGTAGTGAGCCCGAGATTGCGCCACTGCACTCCAGTCTGGGCAACAGAGTGAGACTCCAACTCAAAAAAAAAAAAAAAAAAAAAAAGAAAGAAAGAAAGAAAACATGCACTGAAATTTTAGGGGTAAAGGGAAATCATATCTGTAACACTCTTAAACAGTTCAAAAAAATTGGCCAGGCATGGTGGCTCATGCCTGTTATCCCAGCACTTTGGGAGGCCGAGGTGGGCAGATCACGAGGTCAGGAGATCGAGACCATCCTGGCTAACACGGTGAAACCCCATTTCTACTAAAAATACAAAAAAATTAGCTGGGCATGATGGTGTGCTCCTGTAGTCCCAGCTACTTGGGAGGCTGAGGCAGGAGAATGGCACGAACCTGGGAGGTGGAGCTTGCAGTGAGCCAACATCGGGCCACCTACTCCAGTCTGGGCGGCAGTACAAGACTTTGTCTCAAAAAAAAAAAATTATGTATGCATGCGTATATATATGTATACACATATACACATATACAAAGAAGGATAAAACAAAATAAATGTGGTGAAATGGCAACATTTGGGGAATCCAGGTGAGAAATATATAGGAATTTATTTTATTTTATTTTTTGTGTGTGTGACTGAGTCTCACTCTGTTGCCCAGGTTGGAGTTTAGTGTCTCCATCTCGGCTCACCACAACCTCCACCTCCCAGGTTCAAGCAGTTCTCCTGCCTCAGCCTCCCGAGTAGCTGGGATTACAGGAGCAGGCCACCATGCTCGGCTAATTTTTCTATTTTTAGTAGAGATGGGGTTTCACTATGTTGGCCAGATTGGTCTCAAACTCCTGACCTCATGATCCACCCGCCTTGGCCTCCCAAAGTGCTGGGATTATAGGCATGAGCCACTGAGCCTGGCATAGGAATTCTTTATACTACTCTTGAAACTGTTTAAGTATGAAATTATGTCAAAATAAAGTTTTTCCGGGCAGGCACAGTGGCTCACACCTGTAATACCAGCCCTTTGAAAGGCCAAGGTGGGCAGATCACCTGAGGTCAGGAGTTCAAGACCAGCCTGGCCAACATGGTGAAAGCCCGGCTCTACTAAAGATACAAAACAATACCCCGGTGTGGTGGCACATACCTGTAGTCCCAGCTACTCGGGAGGCTGAGGCAGGAGAATTGCTTGAACCCGGGAGGCAGAGGTTGCAGTGAGCCAAGATCATACCATTGCACTCCAGCCTGTGTGACACGAGCAAAACTCCATCTCAAAAAAAAAAAAAAAAAAAAAAGAAAAAAAGAAATTGATATCTGTGATCTAGAAATGATACAGAAGCAACAAGTTCCTACAAGGTGGTAAGCCCTGGGAAATGTGGATGATCTCCATTGTAAGCTACATACCCCATCACTAAGGCTACATTAAACTAAAAAGTCTTGTTTCAACACTCAATTCCAAAAATAATCAGTATGTTAAATAATCCTCCCAATTATTTAAATTACAGTATCTTACCCCAGTACAATTTGATGGCTCTGCATCACTTAGGTATTTGTTTTTCTGTTAAGTGAATGATTATAAAGGAATTAAAATAAAATTTTACAGATGAGGGAAAAAAATCTTTAGTTTCCTCCATATTTGTCTGCCAATAGAAACATGTGGGCCGGGCGCGGTGGCTCAAGCCTGTAATCCCAGCACTTTGGGAGGCCGAGACGGGCGGATCACGAGGTCAGGAGATCGAGACCATCCTGGCTAACACGGTGAAACCCCGTCTCTACTAAAAAATACAAAAAAAAAACTAGCCGGGCGCGGTGGCGGGCGCCTGTAGTCCCAGCTACTCGGGAGGCTGAGGCAGGAGAATGGCGTGAACCCGGGAGGCGGAGCTTGCAGTGAGCTGAGATCCGGCCACTGCACTCCAGCCTGGGCGGCAGAGCGAGACTCCGTCTCAAAAAAAAAAAAAAAATAAAAAAAGATAAAAAGAAACATGTGATCACATCTGAATTATGTCCTTCAGTGTACTCATTAATTTTAAGCACTATTTGCTCATAATGGGAAAAAGTATTTTTCCATTGAAAAATAACCTTTTGACCCAGTTTCTGGAGCAAATGCAAATAATTACACCAAACTCTGTGTACTGACCACTGAGATACTCAAGGATGAGATAGAGCTTTCCACCAGTCTGAAAGGCATATATTAAATCCACTTTACTTCCTCCAGAATATTCCATTCTGTTTTTGTGAGAGCTCTGTCTCTGGCATTTCTTACTATCATTGCCTAAATGAAAAGAGATAATCTATAAGAACAAAATAGTGAATACTTTTATTCTATAGTAACTGGAAAATCTATTTTGTGTTTTTCTTGCCAATATTGAACTATTAACCATAGTTCCCACTAGAGAGTGAGATGGGGTAATGGAAAACGTTCATTTTATATATGCCTCTGAGCAGTTTGGATTTTTTGCAGTGAACATGTAAATGAATACCTAAAGAGACTTTTTTAAAAAGAAATCTGTAATCAGATCAAGTTTATTCATATATTCACAAACTATTGAGTGTCTGCTATGCTCCAGGCTGTGCTAAGAAAGCAGAACAGAAGGAATGCCCTGTCCATAGGAGCCCAAAAGTCCATAGGAGCCCAAAGTCTCAGGGAAAAAAAGACAAGTCAATGTAGGTAAGCGCAGGATGGTGAGGGTAAACAGGGGAACTACATCTGACCTAGCAAAAAGTCTTGCTTGAAACTTATTAAAATGAAATGTGGCCTGGATGCGGTGGCTCATGTCTGTAATCCCAGCACTTAGGTGGGCAGAGGCAGGAGGATCGCTTGAGCCCAGGAGTTCAAGATCTGCCTGGTAACAAGCGTGACTCCATTGTCCACACAAATGGCAAAAAAAAAAAAAAAAAAGAAAGAAAGAAAGAAAAAAAGAAACAAAGAAAGGAAGAAATGTAGAAGGTAAAAAAGAGGCATTCCAGTGCAAAAGAGGATTGATAGAACAGGATATGTTTGGGGAATCTGCAAGTAGTTCAGTATGGTTAGAAGTAGTTAGAGATGAGGCTAGAGAAGTAGGTAGAGGCCAGGAAATGGAAGGTCTGGGCAAAGGAAGGTCTGGGTGAAATGAACAAACCTTTGGCTTTACGAAAGACATATCTAGTAGCAGTAGGGAGTATTAGGAAAGAAATGAGACTAGTTAGCAGACTAGTATAATAAACCAACTAAGAAGATCTATAAGAAAATAAAGGTAGAATAAAATGAAAGGCTAAGAATGCATAATTTGCATTTGCCGACAAACTACACATGAGAGGAAATGATGATCCCTTTATTTCTGCGTAAGTAATAGGATAGATAATGGTGCCACTCAACATCGGCAAATGAAAGTGAAAAAGTTTTGGGAGGACGATGCCCTGTTTTAGACATGCCAGGTGTAAGTTCCAGAAGTTCCCCCAATGGTACATCTCCATAAGCAACATGGAAAGCAAATACACAGGTTATTGGTTGCAACATTATCTGTGAAAGTGAAACACTGGAAACAGCCTAAATACTCAGACACAGGATGTTGGCTGAAAACCTATGGAATCTACACAACATGTAACAAAGCTATAAAAATCAGAAACATCTCTATAAAAACAAGATGTAAAAGAATATTTAAAAGTACAACAGCATGGATACTACACTATCTTTTGTACAAGAAAGGGGAAAAGAAAATATATAATACATATATAAAATATGTATCTGCTTATACCTGCAAAAATGAAGACAACTAAGATAAACTAAAAGCTAATGATAATGGAAGGGAAAGACAAGAAATAAGACTTTTGAGTATGACTTCTGGGTAAAATATTTTATCATCCACTTTTTTCTTTCCTACGTCAAATATTACTGCAATTATAAAATGTAGATTTTTCTTTTTGAACCATATTAATGTTTAATATATTCCAAAAATAAAATAAAATCAACAAAGATGAAGGGTGGGAAGTACAACTAAATACAGTAGGAATACATCAGTTTAATTGACTATTACACCAATAGCTTTACCACAGAAAGAGAAAGAGAAAAAATACATAAGAGAAAAAGATATATATTTTTTTAGATGAAGTCTCACTCTGTCACCCAGGCTAGAGTGCAGTGGCGTGGTCTTGGCTCACTGCAACCCCCGCCTCCCAGGTTCAAGTGATTCTCCTGCCTCAGCCTCCCAAGTAGCTGGGACTACAGGTGCCCACCACCGCACCTGGCTAATTTTTGTGTATTTAGTAGAGACGGGGTTTCACCATGTTGGCCAGGCTGGTTTCGAACTCTTGACCTCATGATCCACCCGCCTTGGCCTCCCAAAGTGCTGGGATTACAGGTGTGAGCCACTGTGCCTGGCGAGAAAAAGATGCTTAAGTAATTTTAGACTGCACACCCTTAGTGGCCTATGTGTAAGCACACAAGAAATTGCAAAGAAATATTAAATCAAACTTAGTAGGTTTGTAGCTGGAAATACTATTGGTATTAAAATTTTCATTATGCATATACTGTACAACTGAACAAATGAGGGCATTCATTTATGTTGTTACTGGAGTTCTCACTGCAGAATAAAAGGAGATCCAAATATGAACTGAAAGAAGAACGTGGCCGGTACAGTGGTTCACGCCTGTAATCCCAGCACTTTGGGAGGCCGAGGCAGGAGGATCACAAGGTCAGGAGTTCAAGACCAGCCTGGCCAAGATGATGAAACTCCATGTCTACTAAAAATACAAAAATTAGCTGGGCATGGTGGCAGGCACCTGTAATCCCAGCTCCTCAGGAGGCGGAGTGAGAGACTTGCTTGAACCCGGGAGGTGGAGGCTGCAGTGATCCGAGATCACACCACTGCACTCCAGCTTGGGGGACAGATGGAGACTCCGTCTCAAAAATTAAAAAAAATAAAATAAAATAAAGAAGACGAATGCTATGGAATTGGGCTAGAATTAGGGCTAACAATACGAAGCACTTTGGGAAGCCAAGGCAGGTGGATCACCATGTTGGCCAGGAGTTTGAGACTAGCCTGCTCAACATGGTGAAACCTCATCTCTACTAAAAATACAAGAATCATCCAGGTTTGGTGGTGCACACCTGTCCTCCCAGTTACTCCAGAGGCTGAGGCATGAGAATCACTGAAACCCAGGAGGCAGAGGTTGCAGTGAACTGAGGCAGCCTGGGGTCCAATGCTGTGATGAGCCATGATCACGCCACTGCACTCAAGCCTGGGCAGCAGAGGAAGACCTTGTCTCAAAACAAACAAACAAACAAAAAAGGGCAAGGTGCAGTGGCTCACACTCATAATCCCAGCACTTTGGGAGGCTGAGGCAGGCAGATCATGAGGTCAGGAGTTCAAGACCAGCCTGGTTGACTTAGTGAAATCCCATCTCTACTAAAAATACAAAAATCAGCCGGGTATGGTGGCACACACCTGTAATTTCAGCTACTTAGGAGGTTGAGGCAGGAGAATTGCTTAAACCTGGGAGGCAGAGGTTGCAGTGAGCCAAGACCGTATCATTACACTCCAGCCTGGGTGAGTGAACCTCCAACTCAAAAAAAAAAAAAAAATTAAAAAAGTAGTATAGGGCCAGGTACAGTGGCTCATGCCTGTAATCCCAGCACTTTGGGAGGCCGAGGTGGCCTGATCAATGGGTCAAGAGATCGAGACCATCCTGGCCAACATGGTGAAACTTCGTCTCTACTAAAAATACAAAAAATTAGCTGGGTGCCGTGGCACATGCCTGTAGTCCCAGCTATTCTGGAGGCTGAGACAGGAGGATTGCTTGAACCCGGGAGGCAGAAGTTGCAGTGAGCTGAGATCACACCACTGCACTCCAGCCTGGCAACAAACAAGACTTCATCTTAAAAAAAAAAAAAAAAAAAAAAAGAGTATAAAAAGTCTTTAGAGGGCCGGGCGCGGTGGCTCAAGCCTGTAATCCCAGCACTTTGGGAGGCCGAGACGGGCGGATCACGAGGTCAGGAGATCGAGACCATCCTGGCTAATATGGTGAAACCCCGTCTCTACTAAAAATACAAAAAAAAACTAGCCGGGCGAGGTGGTGGGCGCCTGTAGTCCCAGCTACTCGGGAGGCTGAGGCAGGAGAATGGCGTAAACCCGGGAGGCGGAGCTTGCAGTGAGCTGAGATCCGGCCACTGCACTCCAGCCTGGGCGACAAAGCGAGACTCCGTCTCAAAAAAAAAAAAAAAAAAAGAAAAAAAAAAATCTTTACAGAAGAATGACAACATAGAAAAAATATAGAAAAAATAGGAAAGTCTCCATTTTATAATCACTATAGTAATATTTGATTTGGGCAAGAAGCAATCCAGATGAAACCATTAAGTAAAGATTATTATGCAACAGAATATTCACAATGTTTCTATCATTCTATAGATCACTTGTTAATTACAAAAGGAAAAAGAGGCCAGGAATAGAGGCTCACCTCTGTAATCCCACTTTGGGAGGTCAAGGAGGGCAGATCACCTGAGGTCAGGAGTTTGAGACCAGCCTGGCCAACATGACAAAACCCCATCTCTACTACAATTACAAAAATTAGGCAGGCGTGGTAGCAGGCACCTGTAATTCCAGCTACTTGGGGGGCTGAGGCAGGAGAATTGCTTGAACCTAGGAGATGGAGGTTGCAGTGAGCCAAGATTGCGCCACTGCACTCCAGCCTGGGCGACAGACTGAGACTCCTTCTCAAAAAAAAAAAAAAAATCCCTTATTGTTAGGAGATATATAGAAGAAATTAGGGGTGAAGTGCTGTGAAATCTGCAGTTAACTCTCAAATTGTACAGGAAGAAAATTTATTAAAGTTAAAAAAATGAATATTCATAGATACACATATATGTGGGAACAGGTAGAAAGGGAGGGACACACAGACAAACAAAATATGGCAAAATGGTAACAACTGGTGATCACTGAACTATTCTTGCAACTATTTGAAAAGTTTAAAAAATGTCAAAGGTATATAATTTTTGAACTACTCAGGAGGTTTAAATTTTTGTTTTTAAAATAAGCAATCCATCGTGAGGAAGTCTGAGAAGCCACAGACTGAGATAAGATGAAAAATAAGTAAAGTAGAATCATAGTAATAAAAGGAACAGAGTTTCAAAATGCTGCAGTCAGTAGCTTCAATGCAAAAGAAAGTTAAATTAAGGACGAACTCAGTAAAGACAACTGGATTCAGCAACTGGGAAGTCAGTGATGACCTAGGGTACGGGAGCTTCACTCAAACAGCAGAGTTGGGCCACGTGCCGTGGCCCACACGTATAATCCAGCACTTTGGGAAGCCAAGGTAGGTGGATCTCTTGAGGCCAGGAATTCAAGACCAGCCCAGCCAACATAGTGAAACTCCATCTCTATTAAAAATACAAAAATTAACCAGATACAGTGGCACGCCCCTGTATTCCCGGCTACTCAGAGGGCTGAGGCATAAGAACTGTTTGAACCTGGAAGGCAGACACTGCAGTGAGCTGAGATAGGGCCACTGCACTCCAGCCTGGGTGATAGGGCAAGACTGTCTAAAAATACAAAAAATAGGCCAGGCGTGGTAGCTCATGCCTGTAATCCCAGCACTCTGGGAGGCCATCAGTGCCCTGACACCATGGTCCTCTGGTGAGAGTGCAGCCTGAGCAATCTACAAACTGCCTTCAAGGTCTCTCTTCCATCGTCCTGGTGAAGAGCACAGCCCTGATCCATGCAGGCCTCCTGACCCACACCCTCGTGTTCTCTCCCAAACACACTTTCTTATCTGCTCAATATGGACAGGCTGAGAAGGCTAGAACCTTCCCAAGTTTTTAAGTTCTGCTTCCCTTTTGGTTATAAGTTCTGTCTAAATCATTCCTCTTTTCTTTCATTTTCCTAGAAACATTCAAGAGAATGAAGCTGCTCCTTCAATACTTTGCTTAGATATTTCTTCTGCCAAATTTCAGGTTCATCACTCTCAAGCTCTGCCTTCCAGAAAACACTAGGAGCACAATGCAGCCAAGTTCTTTGTCACTTTATGACAAGCATCACCTTTCCTCCAGTTTCCAATAACGTGTTCTTCATTGCCATCTGAGACTTCATCTGGATGATTTTTCTCTTCCATGTTTTTATTTTTTTAAGAGACTGAGTCTCCCTATCTTGGCCAGGTTGGTCTTGAAGTCTCATCCTCAAGCAATCCTGCCATTTCAGCCTCCCAAAGTGCTAAGATTCCAGGCATGAGACACCAGGCCTGACCCCCTCCATATGCTACCGACATTCTGTCCGGCTCTCCTCTTCTGAGCCCTCACCAGAGTCACCCTTAACCAAGAGTTGCAGGGAGAAGATGGCCACCCACACGCCAAGAGACAGGCCTGGAACAGAGCCTTCCTGCACCGCCTCAGAGGGACCCACCCTGCTGACACCTTGATGGTGGAGTCATGGCCTCCAGGACTGTGAGACAGTAAGATTCTGTTGTTGAGGGTGCCCAGTCTGTGGTCCTGTAAAACAGTCCTAGGAAACTACCACAGCCTGTTAGCCCACAGATAGTGGAGAGGCGGAATGAAATAATAATAGAAATATATGTGAAATAATAATAGAAATAAAGCATACAATAAATGTAATGGGCTTGAATCATCTCCGCATCATCCCTTCCCCATCTCCCGGGCCCATGGAAGAGTTGTCTTCAAGAAACCTGGTCTCTGGTGCCAAAAAGTTTGGGGAATGCTGGTGTAAATGTTTCTAAAAGTAGTTAAATAACATAAGGTTTACCTGCTACAAATAATGCAGATTTAAATGCTAATAAAAATGGGTGCAAATGAAACACTCTTTCTGTGGTCCAGGGAATCTTAATCATTCTATCAGAAAGACTTGTAGCTTGGAACTGCAGCTGCCTTCCCACATCCTGTCCACTGTAAAGCCCTGCAACACACACACATGCACACACGCACACACACATGCACACGCACGCACACACATGCAGATACATAAATACATTCATATGCACAAACCTGCACACACACATGCACATACATACATACACATGCATATACCTACACACACACACACAGACACACACATACCTTGTGCTTCGTGCCCTCACCAGGGTGTCCTGGGACAGAATGCATGTTTTTAGGAGAAATGAAGACAACTCAGGCCCCTCATTCTCCTGGTGTTTGCACAGGTGACTTCTCTGCAGACCATGCTTCAGTGCCTTTCTTGGTTCTCCCTCTTACTGAAAGAGAGAGGCAGAGACCCCTACCCCTGTCACCCACCACCTCCACCCCTAGGCTGCCCCAGGCCCAGGTTCCAGAAATCTCCCAGGATCCAGGAACTAAGGGCAACCACTGGGTTCCACAGCCGCTAGTCCATGGGTCAGGCGCCTCTCTGTCAGCTGACAAACCTTGGCTCTCATGCCCCACACCAAGCCAGCCACACTGCCATACCCCCACCAGCATTATTACTGCCTCCTGATATTAGCCCTGACAACTGTACTTGCTAATAATCTTACCCCCTCACACGCTGGTCCAGGCAAGCCCAAAGGCCAGCACCCTCCACCCACCCTTCCTGGGGGCCACTCTACTTTCTGCTTGCCCAGATGTCTTCACCTGGCTTTACCAAGCTAGAACAGATAACAGGGATGAGCCCCCGGCCTCTACCAGGAAGATTTGCCAATATGCTCTCGATTTAGAAGGAGGAACAGTGATAGGGCCTACGAATGACCCCAGGATTGTCACCCAAGCAACAAGAAGGGCAAGGAGCCCAGTTTCTTGCCCTTACCCTGGGAAGATGTGGCCAGGGCACCACAAGGCCCTGGAGAGGGGTGGGTAGGAGAGCAGATCCAACCTCTTCTTCAGGAAGCAGCCACCACCCCAGGAAGCAGCAGATGGGGGCGCACAGGCAGAGCCCCCGGTGCTGTAGAGCAGGGCCAGCAGATCTGTACTCAGCCTCAGCCCTGGAGAGCTACAAGTCAGGCTGAGACCCTGATAGGTTTGGCTCTGTGTCCCCACTCAAAACTCATCCTTCCTGTGTCAAGGGAGGAACCTGGGGGAGGGGATTAGATCTGGAGACAGTTTCCCGCGTGCTGCTCCCCTGAGAGTGAGGGAGTCCTCAGGAGAGCTGATGGTTTCAAAGTGTGGCACTTCCTCATTCTCCACTCACTCCCTCCTGCCGCCTTGTGAAGAAGGTGTCTGCTTCCCCTTCGCCTTCTGCCATAATTGTAATTCCCTGAACTCTGAGTCAATTAAACCTCTTTCCTTTATAAACTACTCAGTCTCAAGTATTTATTATTATTATTTTTTTTAACAGAGTTTCAATCTTGTCACCGAGGCTAGAGTGCAATGGCACCATCTAGGCTCACTGCAACCTCTGCCACCCAGGTTCAAGGGATTCTCCTCCCTCAGCCTCCCGAAGTAGGTGGGATGACAGGCGCCCGCCACCACGCCCAGCTAACTTTTTTTGTATTTTTAGTGGAGACGGGGTTTCACCATGTGGCCAGGCTGGTCTTGAACTCCTGACCTCAGGTGATCCACCCGCCTCAGCCTCCCAAAGTACTGAGATTACACATGTGAGCCACCACACCCGGCCTCAAGTATTTCTTTACAGCGGTGTGAAAACAAACTAAAACCCCTTCCCTGAGGTGCCTTCTGCTTAGGCAACCAGCTGCCCCATGCTCCTCCTCTGCCCCCTGGTGTTTCTGTTCCCCTGATGAGGGCCAAGTGATAAACAGGGCCAGTCACAGCCCCATCCTACCGCAGCCCGTGTGGCTGCTGGAGAGGCCACGCTCCTTTCCTCACCCCAAGGGGCCCTGATACGCTCTTTGGATCCTGGAGGAAACTGACCCCCTATTCTCTCACTGGTGCAACTTCTTCCAAGACCTCAAAGCTGGACAACGTGATCCGGTCTTTTTAAATGTCTCCACTTGCTAGGGCTGTCACTGGGACAGCACTAGAGGGTGGTGGCAATGGATGAATGGATGGATGGATGGATGGACAGTAGTCCAGGGATGATGTCCCTGTCTGTACTGACCTGGGCCCTTCCTCCAATGAGCAGCCTTCCTGAGTGAGTTTATACAATTGTCCCTTGGTATCCATGGAGGATTAGTTCTAGGGTCCCGGGGATGCCAAAATCCATGGATGCTCAAGTCCCTGATATAACATGGCCTAGTATTTACATAAAAGCTATTCACATCCTCCAGTAGACATTAGACCATTACTAGATTATTTGTGATATGTAATACAATGCAGATGCTACATAAATGGTTGGGATACTGTATTCTTTAGGGAATGATGACAAGAACAAAGTCTGCACATGTTCAGTAGAGACATAACCATGCAATTTATTTTCTGAATATTTTCCATCTGCTGTTGCTGAATCCACAGATGCAGAGCTCCCAGATATGAGGGCCAAGTGTGCTTTGAGAGTAGGGTGGGTGAGGTTGCTAATGAGTACAGGGGAGCAGCTGTCGATCAGAGGTCCCTGCATTGAGGCATCTGGATGCCCTATCTTGGGACTTGAGACTCCGTTTGAGTGGCACAGGCAGACTGAGTCCAGGTCAAAGTTCACCCCTTGAAGCTTCATTTTATCCCAAGCTCTTTCTGGACCCTGGAATTTGGCATCCCCTAGGCCCTGGCAGGAAGGACAGATGAACCAGATTTTAGATAACATGTCTGGAATAGAGTGAGGCCCTACTGTGTGCCTGGCACTTTCCCCACAGGATCCTCTAGCTAGAACATTCAAGGGTCATGGTGAGAAATACCCAGTTAAAATATCAGAAATTTAAAAAAAAGATACCATTAGAGACACGAAAATACAGTGATGAGGAACTGGGTGCACACATGAGTGGGGAAGCCAGGCCTGGCCAGAGAAGGCACACCCACGTGCACAGATGTGTTTACCCATGTACAGGTGTGCACGCATGCACACAAACACATTGCAGGCAGGCATGTGGCCGCCTCAGGCAGCGGAGGACCCTGACTCTGGGCCCTGCTGACCCGGGCAAGGCCCCACTGTGATGCGTGCCATGACCTCAGAATGTCACTGGTGCTTAGCACCAATCCGCTCTCCCGCCTGCCTCTGTGTTCTACGGCAGTTACCCACGCACAGTGGTATCAGCTACACACGCACGGTGGTATCTGGGACCAGTTTTGTGGACTCAAAGGTTTTCTACCTGAGAGGCATAACGCAGGCCAACGGATTCATCGGAATCAGGTGAGTGCGACCTGCTCTCTTCCCTCCAGGCTGACTTGGGGACAGTGGCTATGCTGTGGGTGGTGTTGGCCTCTGGGCAGCTACCGAGGAGGGTCATCCCTGAGCACTCACCGGTCGCCCGTTCTACACTGCCAGTGTAGACGATTGGCTCTTTCGTCCTCATGGTGGCTTCATAGAGTGAGTGCTGTTCCCTAGTGTACCCATTCGACAGGTGAGACGTCTGGGGTCAGGGAGGCGGTTACCGGCCTGGGAATCCAGACAGGACCCTGGGTTTTGATCTCAGCCCTGCCGTACGCTGTGCTGGAATTCAGGCCTGAACCCTGTGACCTCCCTGCCCTAGATCCCAAGTCTTCCCAGGTTTCCCATCCCGATGGGGCAGAGCCTGGCCCTGGCAGAGCCACTGGGATAGATCCACTGTGGGTGGGGGAATAGGAGGGTCCTCAGAACACCTCTGTGCCCTAAGCTGGGTCCTGATGGTGGCTGTGGGCCTCACTGAACACACATGGTCCCTTGTCCTGGGGAACCTTCTGTCCTTGGGTAGCTGTGGAAAATGAAGGAGCCCTGGAGGGCTGGCTGGGGGGAGACTATCTTCTCTTCTGTTCAAAGGGGTCCGGGCACTGGGGTTCTCTCCACATATTTCTTGCTCTGTCTGGTCCTTTCGAGGCCTCGCCCTCCTTTTGCCCCAAGTGTTCCCAGGAGGGATGGTCCATCCAGGTGTTCTCTGGGGCCAAGGACCCACTGTCCTTCCTCAGCGACCTGGGAAAATGAAGCCCCCTCCTGTAGGGACAGCTCAGAATGGTGGAGTCCAGTCCCTCCCCGAGTGAGGGTTTCCACTAGCACAATAGATCATTTTCATCCCCCAAACCGAACACCCTCCTGCTCAACTGGCATTATTCCTAAAGTGGCTTCACTGTTCAGACTCAACAGCCACGGGAGCCAAAGTGATGAGTGGAGAAGAACAGAGCAGTCAGGAGAGATCTTGTTCCCTGTAGGAAACTGGACATCTCTGTGGTCCTGAGCATCCCAGGAGGCCGATTGTACAGAGACCTCTGGTCGCTGACCCCAGTCTCCCTCCATATCCCTGGAATAGCCCATCATGGGCCCTTCGCCCTTGGCAGGTGGACACTATTCAACCTGCTGGGGCAGGTGTGTCCCCATTTCATGGCATTTGGGGATGATGGGACTCTCTGTCGAGGTCGCACTGTCCTCAAGTCCTTGGGATGATGCCCACCCCTGCTTGGGACTGGAGACTGCAGAGACTCATGCATGTGTGGGACACTAGGTCTGGCGCCTTTTTAGCTGGGGGCGGTGGTGGAATGGGGGTTACGCAGCCAACCAGCATCTGGGAGCCTGGCGGGAACGGTTCAGGTGTTCTCCAAAGTTCTCAAGTACAATGTAACTTTTAGATGATTTTGTCTCACAGGATGGTAATCGTAGAGGATGCAGATAGTTTGTGGGCACAGGAGCGAGAGAATATCATCATGAAGTATGAGAAGGTACAGGTCGGTCTGCTCCTTGGAGGGAGGCCTCTTCCAGTGCGCCCTGGTCAAAGGGTCCTGGGCTCCCTAGGAGCACAGAGTGGGCACGGGTGGCCACTACCCCCAGGCCCTTGCACCCTTTGCCTTGGACCCCTCACCAAGCCTCCCTCTGGGTTACAGGGACACCGAGCCGGGCTGCCAGAGGACATGGGGCCTGAGCCTGTTGGAATCTACAACAACATTGATCGCTTTGGGATTGTGCAGTGAGTCCTCTGTGCTCCCCTCACCCCTGAAGCACCTTTCTCAGCTCAGGGATGGGTTTGCTTTCAGAAAGGCCTTTCTGAGGCAGGACTGCCTCGCCGGGTCAGGCCAACCTCCTTTCCAGGGTCAGAACTCCTCCCTGACTCCCCTGCAGGTCCAGCCCGAGGTTGCTGTTAGGCCAGAGGGGCGGGGCCCATCTAGGGAGCGAGTGGGAATGGAGACTGGCCTAGGTCAGGCCCCTGGACTCTCAGCAGTTCTGTCCCCAAGTTAGCACAAGAGAAGCGGGCTAGCCTGAGGGTCTGGCCATGTCTACTTGGAAACAACGCCAGTGAAATCCAAGGGTTGTGGCTACAGGGTGAGGGGACGCCTGGCCCAGCCTCAGGGCTGTTGTCCAGCAGGTCTCTGAGGGCCCACCTGCCCCTGTCCTCCCTCATTTCCCTAGAGCTACAGCCCTCACTGTCCCCATGGGGAAGGGGGAAAGGTATGGGAACGATGGGAGCGGTGGCCCTAGGAGAATGGGGGAGAAGATGGGCAGGGCCCCGTTCTGGGTATTTCATGGTGAGGCCAGGGAGGCAGCAGGGCTTGTGGCTAGAGACCCTAGGTCTGGTGCTGGGAAAGGACCTGGGGCCATGTAAGAGGAGCCCAGCCAGGAGTCCATCCCTTAGGGTTCATAGGATGGAGGGACAGAGGATCCCGGGGGAGGTAGGGTGGCAGGGAGCTGATGAGCCGTGCCACTTCTGAAAGGCAGGGTGTGTGGGTCAGGTGCAGGGAGAGGCAGGTGGAAACTGGGAGTCAGAACCTGCAAGGGCCTTGGGGCTGTTAAGTGGGATGGGGCCCTGGTACACCAGGAGTACACCGGGAAGGTCTCAGGGCAGGCTCCCTTGACCCTGGTGGTGTGATGTGGTCACTCCCTGAGGGACTCCTGTCAGGGCCCAGTCGCCCACCCTGGGCAGCCCCCATCCCACCTCAGGCCTGACCTTTCTCAGCTCCAGCAGAAAGCACCCCCTCCAGTCCAGGACGGGCAGCCCCATTGTGCAGCCTGACCACCCCCCACACCAGGGGCCCCAGTAACCCCGGCCAGGCTGGCCCCGCACTCCCTCTTCTCCCAGGTCCTGCCCCTCCTGGGAGTCAGCCCCACAGGAAGGCCCTTGTCCTCCCTTCCCTGTGTCTTTTCCTGGACTGAGCGCTGAGCTGGATAGGGACAGAGCCTGTCCTTTCTGGGGGTTGGGTCCCAGTCTCGGGGAGCTCCAGGCCCTGTGCAGGTCCTCAGTTCTGCCTGGGTTGTCTTACAGTGAGACAGAGCTGCCTCCTGCCACTGCTCAGGAGGCGAAGGTAAGAGCCTGATGCATGGGGAGGGGGCTGGTCCAGGGATGTGGGGACTGGGCGGGTGGTCGGTGAGGCAGAGGAGGCAGCTGGCCGGGGCAGTGGCGGGTGAGGGCAACACGATGTCCCTGGGAGGGGCAGCACTCCCTGCTGGAACTGACCCCAGGTTGCTGTAACTTTGGCAGCTTGATAAGATTCCAAAGTGAGAACCACAGTTGTGGCTTGGGGGTGGCTGCCCGCCTGTGTCAGGACCCCACGTAGAGGCTGGGACCTGACCTAAGACTGGTGTGTCTGTGGCCTGAGGATGGCACGTCCCGGGGTCCCAAAGCCAGCCCACTGGCGCTCATTTGCTCAAAGGCTCTCAACCCTTAGGGTCTGCCCTTCCCTGGCTCTCTCCAGCTGGGTCCACCAGGGATCCAGAGCCCAAGATCCAGCATCCACGGGCGGCTCTGGGAAGCCTGGCAGCTCCGCTAACTCCAACATTCCCCATTTGACAGCAAATGCGGCGGGAGATAACACGAAAGAGCAAGTGGATGGAAATGCTGGGACAATGGGAGACATATAAGAACAGTGAAAAGGTAATGTGTGGAGGGAGAGGCCCCGGGAACCACTCTGCAGAGACAGGGGACGGGCACCCATGGCTGTGGCCTGGCACCGTCAGCCTCTCAGAGGGCGGGTGGCACACTGTCCTCACCCAGAGGACTGCAGGCCTGGTCGGTGATTTGCCTGCCTATTCGTGCAAGCGTCACCTTGCGGGAGGGAATCTGAATCTAGGGCTGGGACCACCCGGAGCTCAAGGCTAGGGATGCCCTGGTGACCCAAAGGAAGGAGAATGTTCAGATCAGAGTCCCGACTCTGAGTGTCTATCCACTCTTTCAGTCCTGGGAAGGGAGACTGTCTCCCAGCTTAATGTCACCTCTAATGAGGAATCATGGGGCCAAAACCAACCATTTCCAGAATCCTCGGGCTCTGGTCCTCACTGGGGTCGCCCCGTGGCCTGTGACACCAGGTTGTTTTCTGCCCACAGCTGAGAGATCGAGTATATAAGGGCATTCCCATGAACATCCGGGGCCAAGTGTGGTCAGTCCTGCTGAACATACAGGAAGTCAAGTCGAAAAACCCCAGAACATACAAGGTACACTCAGCCGGAGCACGACAAACAGGACAGGCCGTGTCAGGGGCTCAGGTCTCCAGCTGGAGGGAGCATCAAGCCCAGGCTGGCGGGTGGGTAGGATGGTCAGATGCACATCCTGGGCACGGACGGTGACATAGTCGCCACAGACAAACTTGGCTCTGGTGACCCTCCCCGGCTTCAGTAACAAGCCAAAAAGCAGCTTTGTGCAGAAGGAAACCTTCCTGCTTTCCTTCCTTCCCGGAGTGCTGACTGTGGGCTGACTGCCATTTGGGGTTGGGAGTCTTCCATCCGTTCTGAGGCTGCTTCCTCCTCTTGGCCCTGCCCTACAGGTCATGAAGGAGAAGGGCAAGAGGTCATCTGAACACATCCACCAGATCGATGTGGACATGAGCAGGACATTAAGGACTCACATCTTCTTCAGGGATCGATACGGAACCAAGTAAGCCTATGGGAGCCACAGGGTCTCAACAGAGATGGAGTGAACGAAAGGGATGGGGGCTTCCCCGGAGAAGAGGCCAGGGTCACCCAGGAGGGATGACAGAGCTGCCAAGACCTCCCCTGACCCAGGGAGCAGCCGGCACCATGAACTGAGCACCTGGTTCCAAGCCCTGGGCCAGACTGGAACATGTGGGGCCAGAACCCAGGAGGATCCTGAGGAGACAAAAGGCAGCAAACAAAACCATGCACAATGGTGAAAGGTGCTCTCCCGGACCCACGGGGACCCATGGTAGGACTCACGGGAGGGTGGCAGGATGGAGGGCCCATGAGCCTCTCCAGGCAACACTGACAGCACCAAATGCTGGGGCAATTAGGGGTCCTGGAAACTGTCATCCTGGTCTGCTGGGAACAGGACATGGCACAGCCACTTTGGCAGCCAGTTTGGCAGTGACTCACAAAGCTCAATGCACTTCAACCACGTGTCCCCAAAGTATCACAAATATTGAACCCACTGATTTGAAAACTGATGTCCACATGAAACCTGCATGCCACGTCCGCTGCTTGCTTCATCGTCACTCACACAAGGAGCCTTCGGGGACAGTCTTCAACATGGGAAGGGGGAGAGCAAGGCTGGTCCTCCCTTCAAACGGAAGACCCACTGAGAAAAGGGAATGAGCCAGTGATGCCCGCACGAACGCGGGTGGATCCTAGATGCATTTTGCTGAGGGAAAGAAGCCAGACCCAATAAGCTACCACGTAGGATTCCCATTCCTGGGCCATTCTGGAAAAGGCCAAACCATAGGGATTGAGAAGCAGTCTGGGTGGCCGGAGGCTGAGGGATCAGGGAGAGGCTGGGTGCATAGGGGCCACCCTGGAGACTTGGAAGATGAAGGAGTCACTTCAGGAGGGGCTGGAGCGGTCGCCAGGAGACTCTGCCCATTGGTTTAGAACCGTGGAGGAACTGTACACCCAAAGGCTGAACTGGCGTGTATGCAAATTGAAAATAAATAAAGAAAATCATTCAGAGTGAAAAGGATCAGGCAAGTCACTGTACAACTGGGCTATCTGCATGTCACAGATGTGGATTTTCCTGAAACATTTCCTCAAAGTCAAAGGCCCTGAAGAGCTCACTGCTTATCTGGTGAATCATCTGAACCTAAAGTGGGATTTGTTGTTAGGCTTTGTAGACAAAGTGAAACTTACGGCATCTGCACAAAACAAACAAAAGCCTCATTTCTCTGTTTCCTAGGCAGCGGGAACTATTCTACATCCTCCTGGCATATTCGGAGTATAACCCGGTGAGTATTCCCGGCAGTGACGTTCCCGGGCAGTATTTCCCTGTTCACAGGAGTGGGTGTCTGGTGGGGGTGTCGCTGCTTCTTTTAAAATTAGTATTTGTGAGCCACCAGGATATAGGAGGTAGGACTCCGGCTCACTGCTGGCATAAACCTCCAAGCAAGGGGGTGGTCTCAAGGGGTCAAGCTGAGACACAAAGGAGTCGGGGCCTGGACTCCTGGTGTCACCTGGGTCTGACCACCACTTCCCAGAACAAGAAATGATGCCCTCCTCCTGGGGCTGCCCCAAAGCCCAGGAGCTTGGCAGGGTCGCATGCGGGATGGTGCCATCAGGAGACAGTTTGGACAAGGTGCTGAAGTGCCTGATGGACTTGGCTCTTGTCATGAAATGAATTTGCATCCTGAGGAAGCCTCTTCATCAGAGGAAGCCTCCCCAGTCACCTCTGCCCTCTCCAATGACATGAGTCCTCCCAGGTGACCTTAGTCCTCCCAGGTGATATCCTTTCACGGTGACTCTGGCTCTTGCAGGAGGTGGGCTACTGCAGGGACCTGAGCCACATCGCGGCCTTGTTCCTCCTTTATCTGCCTGAGGAGGATGCATTCTGGGCACTGGTGCAGCTGCTGGCCAGGGAGAGGCACTCCCTGCAGGGTAGGTGAACAGGTGCCCAAGGGACCTCATGCAGTCAGACCCAGGGATGGCCACCCTGGCCAGATGATCTCAGCTTTCAGCCAAGGCACCTTCCTTGGCCAGCTCCTTGGGAGTCTTTAGGATGTCTCTGCTGAGGGTCCCACAGGGGTCCACGGCTGACCCCAAAGCCCAAGTCAGACGCCTTTCATCCCCATCAGCGGAGGGCATCTCATCCTCCCCGTGGCCACCCTCTGTGTCCTGCTGTCACGCCCTCTGGATCTGATTGTGTAACTGACTCTCCAATCCCTGAGAATCCTGCTGCCCTTGGTGCCCATGAATGGGCCGACCAATCCCAGGTGGCAGCATCTCCCCAACCCGTGTCCCCTGGCCCGACCTCACTTCCAGGAGACGACCAAGAGCCCAGCACCCACCCTGCTCTGGCTGCCGTGTGGTGGCCTCAAGTCATGTTTGCCCTTTTTGCACCCTGGTCCAGGAGGCGTCCAGGGGAACCTCCAGCCAGGCTCCAGGGGATGTTCCTGCCCCACGTCCCCAGAGCAAAGGCTGCATGGTGGGTCACCAGATGGGAGGGTGAAAGGCCTTGAGGTTTGGGGGCCTCTCCAGCTGCCCAGCTCTTCCTGCTGATGGCTCCACATCTTGGGGGAAGGCTCTGATTTCTTGATGGGCTGGGGGCTTCTCAGGATTCCACAGCCCAAATGGCGGGACAGTCCAGGGCCTCCAAGACCATCAGGAGCATGTGGTCCCCACGTCACAACACAAGACCAGGTGGCATCTGGTGAGTTTATGGCGTCTGGCGAGCAAGCTTGGGCTCTTCCCCAGAGACTCTGCCTCCCGTGGAGCTGGAGGAACGGGGACTGGAGCCCCTGGTGGGGCTGGTGACTGGATGAGTCCAGCCAGGGCCTGACCTGGGACGTCGGGTTCTCCATGGGCTGGGAGTTGGATTCCTTTCCTGCCCTGGAGGAGACAGAGGCACAGGGATGGGGGCCCAGCTCCCGCAGAGCAGGGCAAAGGGCAGTGTGTCCACCGGGAGTGTGGGAAGGGGCCGGTGTTGGGGGGAGCCCTGGACACCGCCCAGTGTTCTGCACTAGGGGAAGGGTCTTCAGAGGCCCTGGAAGAGGGAGGTTTTTAGGGCAGCCCAGGGGGCCCTGAGCACCTCTGTTCCTCCCATCAGGACAAGGAAGGTCTTTGCGTGCAGGATTCCTCCTTAGGCTGGCTTCTCCAGACGTTGAATGACGGGGTAAGAAGGCACAGGGAGACCCTGGCTCAGGGACCCTCCTTGCCCTGCAGTGCCCTGCTTCCCCAGCCTGGGGGTCTGGCTCAGCCACAGCCCACAGGAGGCTCCGCCCACAGGGGGGGCCTCACAGGACACCCAAACCAAACCCTCTGCCCAAGAGGGGTCATCCCAGGGCAATGACTGGAGCTCAGGACCAGCCTTATAGGCAGACTGGGCCAAGACCTGACTTGGGAGGGATCAGGGAAGCCTCAAGCCCTGGGCAAGCCCCTCTCTCCAGGAGCCACACCCCCACTCCAATGAGTGCCCCCCATGAGGAGCTGCAAGACCTTGTCTGACACAGCGCCCTGGAGGGCTCAGGAAACCCTCATGGGGAAGGTCACTGACTCTGGGGACTGAAGCCCCAGTGGGCTCAGTTCGAGCCACCAGCCCCAGCCTGGAAGGGCTACAGTCTCCCACACCTGCTATCCCCACAGATCTCTCTTGGGCTCACCCTGCGCCTGTGGGACGTGTATTTGCTGGAAGGAGAACAGGTGTTGATGCCGATGACAAGCATTGCCTTTAAAGTTCAGAGGAGTAAGTCTACATGTGCCCAGTTGGGCCTGGGGAGCCCTGGGGTCAGACGCTGACTTACCCGAGGGCAGCTTCCTCACACTGTCCTCATGATCCTCTGTTCTGGCCCAGAGGGAGGTCTGGCCAGGTGGGCTGGGCAAGGCACAGTGACACCGAGCCCGTCCCCCACATGACCCAGATGAATGTCGTGAGCACTTCCCTACCCACTTCCCCCAGCCACGGTCTCCTGTGCACATCCAAACCCCTGGGGTGGCCACAAAAGATTCCCGCATCGCCTAGTGGGAGACTGAAGTGGCCACGGGGTATCAGCTGTGCCCCCTCCCAGGGAACTCTCCTGACCTGATGTCCACCCTGTCCCTAGAGCGCCTCATGAAGACATCCAGGTCTGGCCTGTGGGCACGGTTTCGGAACCAGTTCTTTCACTCCTGGGAGTTGGATGATGACTCTGTGCTCAAGCATCTTAGGGCCTCTACGAAGAAACTAACAAGGAAACAAGGGGACCTGCCACCCCCAGGTGAGCTCCAGTGCCATGTCCCCCCCCATGTCACCCTCTGGGGCAGTCAATAATAGGGGAGTGCCCGAGACCCGCAACCCTACTACCTGGGCCTTCCTCTTCACCTTTTCTTCCTCCTCTTCCTCCTGGACTCTAAGAAAGTACAGGAGGCCCACCGGTCCTCACGGCAGGCGCTCAGTGCGTGTGTACTGGATGTGTTGTGCCCGCAGGAGGGCGATGTGGGCAAGACCTTCCAACAAGCCGCCTCCCACATTCCACAGTGTCTCTGTCTCCCCATCACAAGGCCATCAAGGGCACTAAAGAAGCCAGACCCATTTGTGGGAAACCCTGCCCCTCCCTGCAAGCACCCACCACCTCAGAGAGCAGCAGAGGCCCCTCACTCCTGCACGCTCCTCCAAGGTTTCCAGGACAACAAGCCTTGAGCCAGGGAGACAAGGGAATCGGGTGTCCCTGACCCCAGAGCATTCAGGGAGAGGGCACAGGCTGCACCCCAGGCGAGAGCCAGAGCCAAGAATTCAGCCAGATGTGGGAACGGTCAGTCCTGGCATGGACTGGGCAGCCCAGGAAGGCAGAGGGTGACCCACATCCAGGTCCAATCACCCACTGTGGAGATGGGTCCCCATGTGAGGTGACAAGGGGCTGGGTGACATCCAAGTCCCCTCCCACCTGAGTTCTCACTGGGGGCTGTATCCCTGGCCCAACAGCCCTGGGACGAGGGTGTGTGGTAGGAATCCCCCAGCCAGTCCGAACCCTGGGGGCAGTCCTAGGAGCTACCTGTCATGCCCTGATAGCTTCCCCATGCCAGGCAGCACACACCCCTCCCTCTGGGATCAGCAGACTACAGGCATGTCCTCAGTGTCAGACCATGGGGCCACACAGAGATCCTGAGGACTCCAGAGACCCAGGCAGGTGGGGCCTGGCCGGGAAAGGCCTGCATGGGCTCAGTGGAGACGCTGACCACGTCTGTTTTTCTTTCAGCCAAACTCGAGCAAGGGTCCTCGGCACTGAGGCCTGTGCTGACTTCAAGTGGCAGAGTGACCCTCTGCAAGGGGGACAGGCAGACCCCTCCAGGCCCACCAGCCCGGTTCCAGCGGCCCATTTGGTTAGTTTCCCCACCATGGGCACCTTGTTCTTCCACATCTTGTCCTGGTGTGGCTGTCCGGGAAGACACCTACCCTGTGGGCACTCAGGATGTGCCCAGCCCGGTCCCGGCTCAGGGAAGACCTCAGGGTTCCTGGAGATTCCTGGAGTGGAACTCGATGCCCCGGCTCCCGACGGACCTGGATGTAGGGGGCCCTTGGTTCCCCCATTATGATTTCGAACAGAGCTGCTGGGTCCGTGTCCCTTCTGAATGTGTCCTGGACAGCCCCGGGACTGTGGGACAGGGCCAGCTCGAGAAGCCCGCGGGGACCCTGACACCAGGCCCTGCCCAGGCTCATCAGGACTGAGGGAGGCCAGGAGATATCCCACTACAACAGGGCACCCCGTCTACGGACAAGAGACTTGCACCCAATTTCTACAATGGCACCGTATCCCAGGAAGACCAGCTGGCCACCTGCTGGCAGGCAGAACACCCTGCGGAGGGGGTGAGATTGGCTTTTACCGCACTGAGCCACAATGTGGACATGGACTTCCAGCCAGCCCTGCACTGCACCCAGCACTGATTCCAACCAGGACGGCTCCTTTACAGCTAGGGACGAGCAGCAGCGCGCTCCCACCTCAGGGCCTTGCCTCTGTCACCTCTACTTGGAAAATTCTCATTTCCCTCCAGGGTTCTAGAAGCATCTGGGGCAGGGCTCATGGCTGGATAACTTCCCAAGACTTAACAACCCAAGCAAACTTCACGTCCTCGTTTTATTTTTTGTTAAACTTATGAAAATTGATTAAGAAAGTGTGCAGCTCGAAAGACCTTCACAGATGGAACACACCAGCCCCCAGATCACAAAGCCAACCATGCCCAGCCCCTCCCAGCACCCCCAGCCGTGTGACCAGCTTTCTGAATTCCCACAACACCGTGTGCCTGCCTTTGTGTTTTCAACTCATAGATGATTAACCCCCTTCATGTTTTAAAATAAATGTTTTCTGTTGAAATTAGTTTAGATATAAAAGATTGAAAAGGCACTACAGTGGCCTCCTACACCTTCCATCCAACTGCCCCTAATAATGACGTTTTGCAGTTCCATGGCACATAACAAATTTAGACTGGGTGTGGTGGCTCACACCTGTAATCCCAGCAATTTGAGAGGTCGAGGCAGGACGTTCAGGTTCACTTGAGTCTAGAAGTCTGGGACCAGCCTGGGAAACACAGGTGGACCCTGTCTCTAGAGAAAAGACAAAGAAATTAGCCTGGCATGGTGGTGGGTGCCTATGGTCCCACTTAGGAGGCTGAGGCAGGATTGCTGGAGCCCATGAGTTCCAGAAAGCAGTGAGCCATGACTGCACCACTGCACTCCAGCCTGGGTGACCGAGTCAGACTTCCCCTCTTAAAAAAATTAGCAATTTAACGTGGGTACAATCCTATTAACTAAATAATAATGTGAACTATTATCTAAGGTTATTAAGGCTGGAATTATCCTATTTTTGCCTAACTTCTCATACCTGTCCCTAGATCCCACTTCGGACTCGCCCTCTGCCTTCAGCTCATGTCACCTCAGCTTCCTCCAGATGGTTCAGCAAACACACACCTGGGCTGAATGGTAGAGCTGATTGCTCGTACACAAGGGGAGACCTGTGGGCAGGGGTTTTCAAACTTATACAGCAAATGAGTTTTCCATGGTGTTCTGGAGAGCACCCTTTGAGAAACACTTTGACAGTGAATCCAGGCCCCAGTATCCATCAGCTGATGTAGTGAATTTTGTGGAAGCTCAGTGAACACCTGCTCTGCAGGGTGCATGTGAAAGGGGAGAGGATGAGTAAGCTGCAGATAAAGAAGACAGGACACAGGGGGTCTGTCGAAGCTCTATCCCCTGCCTTCAGCACTCACGGATCAAATCCAACTCTTAGGGAATGGTGGCCACATGCTGGGCCAGCTCCAGGCTCTGAGGATCTGAGAGTGAGTGATGCAGAGCCAGGCCTTGCCCTCGGGGAACTCTCCAGCGTACACCTCCCTCTACCCTCCCAGCGCCCTGCAAAGCAGGCGTCAATGTCATTGTTAATGCACAGAGGAGGAACCTGACTGTTAGACAGGTTCCTGGGTTTTCCAGGGTTGCACGGCTTCTGGGAGACAGGTGTGACCCTGAGGACAGGGCACAGGCCAGTGTAATGCCAGGTTGGAATGAGCTGTGATCTGTACCATGTAGAGGCCTAGGCCAAGGTGGGAGTGACTGATGACCAGGTCAGCCAGGTGGCTGAAAACACTCTTGGGTCCTCACCTGCTGGCTCCCAGGAGTCTGGAACTGCCAGGAGGGTGGTGGCAGGTCCCCCATCCTCAGCTGGGTGGGCCGGGATAGAATAACAAGGCGAGGGCACATTTCCCCAGCCATTCCCTCCAGGCGCCGCTGTGACCTGCTCATTCCAATTTTGTGGAAATGTTTCCACACACACAGAATTGCAAGTAGCAGTGGATGTGGTGAGAGGCATTTGGACATGGGATAGGCAGTATTTTGGAGGCAGAGCCTCCAGGACTCGCCGATGGGTTAGCTGCAGGGCTTGAGCGGGGAAGGAGAATCGAGGATGATGTGTTCAAATCAGTCCATTCACTTCCTCTGTGCCACGCCTGTGCTGGGCACTGGGAGAGACAGATGAGCACAGGAGTCCCGGCCGGGGGGAGGTGTGGGAGGAAGCCCAGGGTGTCTACTGGGAGCTGAGGGCTTGTGTCCACCTCAGCGCCATCCAGGTTCTCTGCATGGACGAGTATAAGCTGAGCTGCCTGGAGGAGGAGGAGCTGCTCTTGATGGTGACCAGCATGTTCAGGAACGGAGACTCCTCTGGCACCGGAGAGGTTGGTGGCCTGAGGTCGGATGGTCTAGGGAGTGTTGGGGCACAGGAGGACCCAGGAAAGGGTCTGGGGGATGCAGGACGTCCTACGGACGGCGTTTGAAACTCAGTGCTCAGGTCACTCCGAGTCACTCAGGTCATTTGCCAGCGTCTGTCGTAATTATTGCCATATGAGAGTGCCACCTCTCCTATGACATGTTTTATATATTTCTGTGAATGGCCTACTTGTTTATATTTACAACTTCATGTTTAAAGGAAACTTCTATCACTCTCACAAATGGAAAGCCAGTAAAACATAAATTCTATGAAAACAAAACGAAGTCAATGAATTTTAGCTGGATACTATTCCCTGACCAAGGCCTGCTGGAGGTGGTACAACCAGGGTTTGAATTGAGATGTGCCAAGCTTCTGAGTTTCTTCTCTTTCCCCCACACCAGGGCTCCTGAGTACTGCATTACTGACATCAGGGGCCAGACAGTTCTTTGTGACGGGGCTGTCCTGCGCCTGGCAGGATGTTTAGCAGCTTCTCTGGCCTCCACCCACTGGAAGCCAAGGGAATTCAGAGAAGCTCCTCATTCTCCCATTTCATCCTCAGGACAATATATGACATAAATGTTATATCTTTTATTTTATAAATGAACAAAATGAGACTCAGAAAGGTTTAAGTGAATTACCTAAGAACACAGGGACAGCAAGAGGTAGAACTAGAAAGTGAACACAGGAGTCCACATGGGACAACAACAAAGTTCAGGTTCCAGCTTCCTTTGAGTCTCTCATTCCAACAATTACCATCGTCTGGATATGAGCTGAAGTACAGGAAACCTGGGGCTGAACTCTCCTCCCATCAGGCCTAGGAGCCCAGACCAGAGCCCCAGCCCATGGTCTCCCAGTCATCAGGCCACTGGAGTGAGCTGGCATCCACACTAGCCTGGTTTCCCAAAGCTGCAGGGATGCCAGTCTCACTGCGGAAGAACAAAATGAAGGGCATTTGCTTCTCCTGCAGGCTGCCAGGATTTCACACAGATTCCTTTTCTTGCTTTCCTCTCCTACAGCAGAAAACACAGTGGTGCACCCCCTCCCAGTGTCCCGAGGCTTTGCTGCGAGTTCTCTAATTTCTCCCACTCTCGCAGTGCACCCTACCCGCGTCTCCCTGGCAACCTTTCTGCTCTATCCCCTCGACACCTGGATCAGAACACCTGTGAGGCCGCTTATCAAGCTACATCCCAAATGATCATTCCTGTGTCCTCAGCCAGTGCCCAGGCCCAACTTGCTCTCCGGGGGTGACTTTCTTTTCTGCCCAATATGGTTTCATCATCTGTAAATTGGGGATAATTAAAGTCTTGATCCTGATATTTGACTCTCAAAGCAGAAGTAGCAAGCTCAGCCAAGTCACGTAAACAAGAGGAGACGTTCCTTGTGAACCGAGAGGGCACTGGTCACCAGGGCCGCTCCTTCTTCTCCCAGGGCTCTCCACCCGCCCTCGGCTCAGCGGAAGAGGAGACTCAGGCTGTGCTTCTGCGCATAGGCTCCCAAAGTGCTGAGACTACAGGTTTCAGCCAGGATGCCCGGCCTATTGAAGTGTTTTTAAGTGGGCAGCGGTATGTTTGGATTTGCATTTCTGAAGTTCGTTTTGTTGTGAAAAGTTCATTCTGCAGATTGGTGATAGTCGGTTAGAGTGAATATTAAGAGACTACAGTCATTTTCCATTATCTTCTGTTTTTCTTTCCTTGATTTTAGTTCCCCATGGTCAACCCCTCTGAAAATAGGTGAGTAGAGTACAGTGAGGTAGAATCACGTGTTGTGTAATGCAGGAGGGAGGTATGTTCTTAGAAATACCTCATTAGGTGATTTTGTCATTGCACAATCATCTTAGAATGTTCTCAAACAAAGCTATATTGTATAGCCTACCACATACCTAGGCTACATGGTATAGCCTATTGCTCCTAGGCTGCAAACTTGTACATTTCATTAGTGAATCCCGCAAGCAACTTAACATAATGGTAAGTATTTGTGTTTTTAAACATAGAAAAGGTACAGCTAAAATAATGGTATGAAAGAAAAAAAAATGCACTTGTATAGGACTTTAGCATGAATGAAGCTTGCAGGACTAGAAGTTGCTCTGGGTGAGTCAGTTAGTAAGTGGTGAGTGAATGTGAAAGCCTGAGACATTATTGTACATTCCTGATAGGGTTTGGCTGTGTATCCCCACCCAAATCTCATCTGGAATTGTAATCCCAATGTGTTGAAGGAGGGAGGTGACTGGATAATAGGGGCAGTTTCCCCCATCCTGTTCTCATGACAGTGAGTGAATTCTCTTGAGATCTGATGGTTTTGAAAGTGGCAGTTTTTTCCTACATACAGATTCTCTTTCTCTTGCTTGCTTCCATGTAAGACGTGCTTGCTTCCCCTCCCACCGTGATTGAAAGTTTCCTGAGGCCTTCTCAGCCAGGTGGAACTGTGAGTCAATTAAACCTCTTATCTTTATAAATTGCCCAGTCTCAGGTAGTTCTTTATAGCAGTGAGAGAATGGACAGCTACAACTACCGTAGACTTTATAAACATTGTGCACTTAATGTACACTACATTTCGTTTAAAAATTGCTCTGTCATGTTGCTATGGCTATCACATCACTACGTCACTAGGCAATAGGAATTATTCAGTTCCATTTAATCTCATGGGACCACCATTGTGTATGTGGTTGTTGTTATGCAGACTGTATTTTGAGAGAGACCACATTCACATAACTTTTTCATAGTAGATTGTTAAAAAATTTTTTTAATCTTTAAAAATTTTTTTGAGGTGGAGTCTGTCTCTGTCACCCGGGCTGGAGTGCAGTGACACGATCTTGGCTCACTGCAACCTCCCGGGTTCAATTGACGTTTCTGCCTTAGCCTCCTGCTTAGCTGGGACTGCAGGCGTGAGCCACCACATTCAGCTAATATTTTTGTATTTTTAGTAGAGATGGGGTTTCACCACGTTGGCCAGGCTGGTCTCGAACTCCTGACCTCAGGTGATCTGCCCGCCTTGGCCTGCCAGAGTCCTGGGATTATAAGTGTGAGCCACTACACCCGGCCTGTTCTATTTTATAATTGTTACTAATCTCTTACTGTGCCTAATTTGTAAATTAACATGTTTTATAGGTATGTGTGTATAGCAAAAAACAGAATTAAGTGCTCAGTACCATTTGTCATTTCAGACATCCACTGGGGTTCTTAGAATGTTTCTCCCATGGATAACTGGGTGACTACTACATTTAGGAAGTGACTGAAGTGGTCCTGATGAAAGGCGATGCTGGCTTTAAGTAGGGTAACAGTGGACATGGAGAGAGATAGGCAGATCTCACCAGTATTGAGGAAGAGGAAGGGCACAATATAGTTATGGATGAAAAGTGAGGTTAGGGCCGGGCGCGGTGGCTCACGCCTGTAATCCCAGCACTTTGGGAGGCCGAGGCGGGTGGATCACGAGGTCAGTAGATAGAGACCGTCCTGGCAAACATGGTGAAACCCCGTCTCTACCAAAAATACAAAAAATTTAGCCAGGCGTGGTGGCTGGTGCCTGTAGTTCCAGCTTCTAGGGAGGCTGAGGCAGGAGAAAAGCGTGAACCCAGGAGGCGGTGGAGCTTGCAGTGAGTGGAGATCGAGCCACTGCACTCCAGCGTGGGAGACAGAGCAAGACTCCGTCTCAAAAAAAAAAAAAAAAAAAAAAAAAAAAAAAAAAAAAAAAGGAATAACCAGTTAAACCAGTAAGATTTGGATTTCTGACCCCCTAGCTGACCAAAAAATCAGCTGACCCCCTTCTGATCCTCTAGCTGACTGACAGATTCATAGGAACAATTGTTATTTCAAGCCACTGAGGTTTGGGACAATTAACTTTTGTTGCAGCAGCTGATTAAGACAATGCGGATTCTCATTAGTTGCATCACTTTGACAAGTCAGCCTAACCTCTTTCTTCTACCAACACCACCACGACCACCACTGCTGCCGCCCTCCACTGTACTCCTAAAGACAGTGGCTACTTTTGGGGATTCTTAATTTCTTGAAGTCGCTATGTGGAGGCCAAAGCAACTCCACGTTGGATGCTAATCTGCCATGTTGACTTCAGATTAACCTCTGCTCTGGGAAGATCATTAAGATTTCCAGTTTGTCTGTTATTCCTTGTGTAAGATCACATACTTACTGTAAATCCTGCTCTCAGGGTAAAACAGCTTTGCTGTTATCATACTTTAATTGTCCTACACATCACTTCTGAATCATGTATACCCTTTCCCTGTGGTATATCAGCCCTGGGTCTGCAGGGTAATGGTGCAGGGATCCACGATCTCATCTCTCTACCACCAGACACTGACACGGCTTCTGTTTGTAAGTCCCTATTAAATATTACTTTTGTTGTTGTTGTTGTTTTGTTGGTTTGTTTTGTTTTGTTTTTTTCAGATGGAGTTTTTCTCTTGTTGCCCAAGCTGGAGTGCAATGGCGTGATCTCGGCTCACTGCAACCTCCGCTTCCCGGGTTCAAGTGATTCTCCTGCCTCAGCCTCCCGAGTAGCTGGGACCACAGTCATGTGCCACCACGCCTGGCTACATTTTTGCATTTTTAGTAGAGATGGGGTTTCTCCATGTTGGTCGGGCTGGTCTCGAACTCACAACCTCAGGTGATCTGCCCGCCTCGGTCTCCCAAAGTGCTGGTATTACAGGCGTGAGCCACCGCGCCTAGCCACTTACTAAGACATAGGATTTGTCAGTGGCTTTCTTCTGCCTCTCAGGTTCATTGTACTTTGGGGGTAGGCTAGCATAGATTTGCCCGCCGTGGAACAACTATGAATATTTTATGAAAGAATGGCGGTGTTACAGTTGTGGAATACCATAGCCATATTACATTCAGGGAGTGGCAGCCCATGCTGTGTTTCAGATGTAATTTCATTCCTCCCTACAGGCTGGTGAGGCCGGAAGACTTTGGGGTTACATCATTGTGCATTTTGTTGGCGTAGGAGAAGGTGATATTTGTGAGTCTTGGCGTTTCAGCATGAAACTGAGAAAGGGAAGCTCAGTGAAGAGGAGAACAATGGTAGAGTGAACACACTTTTTTTTTTTTTTTTTTTTTTTTTGGAGTTGGACCAGCCTGAAATAAGTACGGATTTCTGGGCCACCAATGACTGTCCATGGCACAGATCCAAGCATACCAGTCAGAAAGCAGCCACTTCCCAGGGAGCATCATGTAGCTTTTAGGCTCTAGGGACACCACAAGCCACTGTCAGGTGAGAGGTACTTTTCACACAACCCAGCACAGAGGCCCCCTCTTTATTTCTCAAAATTTTGGGAGAACCCAAGACCCATAGCCTTTATTTTAGGGACTGTTTAATGGGCTTGGCAGAGAAAGAGACTATGTAATTGACCCAAGTCTTTTGAGCTCTTAGCATTAACTGAGATCCTGTAACATAGGCAGATTTAGCCCTTTTGTTTCTATTTCTATATTTAATATAAATGTATATTAAATTTTTGCAAACATTTAGCTTTTGGCTAAAGTCAGCTTTCGGCCACATCTGTTGATCAGCAGGGAAACAGAAGGAGAAGAGGGATTTTCACACTTAGCAAGCAACTCATGTGTGCCAGTTGCACAAAAGAGAGGTTATAGTGAGATATCCAATTCCCATTAGAGAAACAAGGGAGCTGGAACTCAGAGAACATAAGTGATTTGCTGACAGTCAAGGTTTGTGAGTGGCGGTGCTGGGATTGGAGCCAGGCTCACTTGGCCCTGAGGTCCATGTTGAACAGAAACCTTCTCTATGATTCCCCAGCAGACACACATAGCCATGCCGTTTCAGGTCCACTCTCAGGTTGCTTCTGCTGGGGCCTTATGTGCCTGAGGGCAGAAACTCATAATCATTTGAGGACCCACGTGGTGTTGCAGTCCAGCATGACCATTTCAAACTCTAACCACTCCTGCATCTGCAAAATGGCATTTTCCCTGCTGGGTGTCTAGGGTAGGGTAGCCCCCTACCCTGTATGGTTCCTAGCTGGGGCCCCTGTCACCAGGGAAACGGTGCTGGTTCTCACCCAGAAATAGATAAAGAGGAAGTGTCTCAGCTGAATAAGAACAGGTGTGCAAGCCTATCCCGACTCCCTGCTCCCTGAATGAAGCAGGGCCTCCTGGCATCGCTTGATATTTGTGATGCTATCCCAGGTTGTACTGGCAGCAGCCAATACCAGGGTTTTCCAGAGGCTGAAGTCCAACACAGGGTTAATGTCATTGCCTTTTCCTCCCTTCCTCGGGATCAGAGGAATAAACATCTCTTACTTAGAACTGTTCTATGCAGACTTAGAGTGGCAGAGGACTAACTTAACTTGTCAAAGGCTATTTTGAGCAAAAGTCACCTTGTGTCACTGAAGCTGTAGAACTGAGCCACAGTAGGAAACTGTTAAAGTCGCAGGGTCGAGGACTAGGTACCTATGTTATCCCAGCTGTGCAGAAGCACAGCCTGAGTCTCTTCTTCCGCTGAGCGGAGGGCGGGTGGAGAGCCCTGGGAGAAGAAGGAGCGGCCCTTGTGACCAGTGCCCTCTCGGTTCACAAGGAACGTCTCCTCTTGTTTACGTGACTTGGCTGAGCTTGCTACTTCTGCTTTGAGAGTCAAATATCAGGATCAAGACTTTAATTACCCCCAATTTACAGATGATGGAACCATATTGGGCAGGAAAGAAAGTCACCCTCGGAGAGCAAGTTGGGCCTGGGCACTGGCTGAGGACACAGGAATGATCATTTGGGATGTAGCTTGATAAGCGGCCTCACAGGTGTTCTGATCCAGGTGTCGAGACGATAGAGCAGAAAGGTTGCCAGGGAGACGCGAGTAGGGTGCACTGCGAGACTGGGAGAAATTAGAGAACTCACAACAAAGCCTCGGGACACTGGGAGGGGGTGCACCACTGTGTTTTCTGCTGTAGGAGAGGAAAGCAAGAAAAGGAATCTGTGTGAAATCCTGGCAGCCTGCAGGAGAAGCAAATGCCCTTCATTTTGTTCTTCCGCAGTGAGACTGGCATCCCTGCAGCTTTGGGAAACCAGGCTAGTGTGGATGCCAGCTCACTCCAGTGGCCTGATGACTGGGAGACCATGGGCTGGGGCTCTGGTCTGGGCTCCTAGGCCTGATGGGAGGAGAGTTCAGCCCCAGGTTTCCTGTACTTCAGCTCATATCCAGACGATGGTAATTGTTGGAATGAGAGACTCAAAGGAAGCTGGAACCTGAACTTTGTTGTTGTCCCATGTGGACTCCTATGTTCACTTTCTAGTTCTACCTCTTGCTGTCCGTGTGTTCTTAGGTAACTCACTTAAACCTTTCTGAGTCTCATTTTGTTCATTTATAAAATAAAAGATATAACATTTATGTCATATATTGTCCTGAGGATGAAATGGGAGAATGAGGAGCTTCTTCTGAATTCCCTTGGCTTCCAGTGGGTGGAGGCCAGAGAAGCTGCTAAACATCCTGCCAGGCGCAGGACAGCCCCGTCACAAAGAACTGTCTGGCCCCTGATGTCAGTAATGCAGTACTCAGGAGCCCTGGTGTGGGGGAAAGAGAAGAAACTCAGAAGCTTGGCACATCTCAATTCAAACCCTGGTTGTACCACCTCCAGCAGGCCTTGGTCAGGGAATAGTATCCAGCTAAAATTCATTGACTTCGTTTTGTTTTCATAGAATTTATGTTTTACTGGCTTTCCATTTGTGAGAGTGATAGAAGTTTCCTTTAAACATGAAGTTGTAAATATAAACAAGTAGGCCATTCACAGAAATATATAAAACATGTCATAGGAGAGGTGGCACTCTCATATGGCAATAATTACGACAGACGCTGGCAAATGACCTGAGTGACTCGGAGTGACCTGAGCACTGAGTTTCAAACGCCGTCCGTAGGACGTCCTGCATCCCCCAGACCCTTTCCTGGGTCCTCCTGTGCCCCAACACTCCCTAGACCATCCGACCTCAGGCCACCAACCTCTCCGGTGCCAGAGGAGTCTCCGTTCCTGAACATGCTGGTCACCATCAAGAGCAGCTCCTCCTCCTCCAGGCAGCTCAGCTTATACTCGTCCATGCAGAGAACCTGGATGGCGCTGAGGTGGACACAAGCCCTCAGCTCCCAGTAGACACCCTGGGCTTCCTCCCACACCTCCCCCCGGCCGGGACTCCTGTGCTCATCTGTCTCTCCCAGTGCCCAGCACAGGCGTGGCACAGAGGAAGTGAATGGACTGATTTGAACACATCATCCTCGATTCTCCTTCCCCGCTCAAGCCCTGCAGCTAACCCATCGGCGAGTCCTGGAGGCTCTGCCTCCAAAATACTGCCTATCCCATGTCCAAATGCCTCTCACCACATCCACTGCTACTTGCAATTCTGTGTGTGTGGAAACATTTCCACAAAATTGGAATGAGCAGGTCACAGCGGCGCCTGGAGGGAATGGCTGGGGAAATGTGCCCTCGCCTTGTTATTCTATCCCGGCCCACCCAGCTGAGGATGGGGGACCTGCCACCACCCTCCTGGCAGTTCCAGACTCCTGGGAGCCAGCAGGTGAGGACCCAAGAGTGTTTTCAGCCACCTGGCTGACCTGGTCATCAGTCACTCCCACCTTGGCCTAGGCCTCTACATGGTACAGATCACAGCTCATTCCAACCTGGCATTACACTGGCCTGTGCCCTGTCCTCAGGGTCACACCTGTCTCCCAGAAGCCGTGCAACCCTGGAAAACCCAGGAACCTGTCTAACAGTCAGGTTCCTCCTCTGTGCATTAACAATGACATTGACGCCTGCTTTGCAGGGCGCTGGGAGGGTAGAGGGAGGTGTACGCTGGAGAGTTCCCCGAGGGCAAGGCCTGGCTCTGCATCACTCACTCTCAGATCCTCAGAGCCTGGAGCTGGCCCAGCATGTGGCCACCATTCCCTAAGAGTTGGATTTGATCCGTGAGTGCTGAAGGCAGGGGATAGAGCTTCGACAGACCCCCTGTGTCCTGTCTTCTTTATCTGCAGCTTACTCATCCTCTCCCCTTTCACATGCACCCTGCAGAGCAGGTGTTCACTGAGCTTCCACAAAATTCACTACATCAGCTGATGGATACTGGGGCCTGGATTCACTGTCAAAGTGTTTCTCAAAGGGTGCTCTCCAGAACACCATGGAAAACTCATTTGCTGTATAAGTTTGAAAACCCCTGCCCACAGGTCTCCCCTTGTGTACGAGCAATCAGCTCTACCATTCAGCCCAGGTGTGTGTTTGCTGAACCATCTGGAGGAAGCTGAGGTGACATGAGCTGAAGGCAGAGGGCGAGTCCGAAGTGGGATCTAGGGACAGGTATGAGAAGTTAGGCAAAAATAGGATAATTCCAGCCTTAATAACCTTAGATAATAGTTCACATTATTATTTAGTTAATAGGATTGTACCCACGTTAAATTGCTAATTTTTTTAAGAGGGGAAGTCTGACTCGGTCACCCAGGCTGGAGTGCAGTGGTGCAGTCATGGCTCACTGCTTTCTGGAACTCATGGGCTCCAGCAATCCTGCCTCAGCCTCCTAAGTGGGACCATAGGCACCCGCCACCATGCCAGGCTAATTTCTTTGTCTTTTCTCTAGAGACAGGGTCCACCTGTGTTTCCCAGGCTGGTCCCAGACTTCTAGACTCAAGTGAACCTGAACGTCCTGCCTCGACCTCTCAAATTGCTGGGATTACAGGTGTGAGCCACCACACCCAGTCTAAATTTGTTATGTGCCATGGAACTGCAAAACGTCATTATTAGGGGCAGTTGGATGGAAGGTGTAGGAGGCCACTGTAGTGCCTTTTCAATCTTTTATATCTAAACTAATTTCAACAGAAAACATTTATTTTAAAACATGAAGGGGGTTAATCATCTATGAGTTGAAAACACAAAGGCAGGCACACGGTGTTGTGGGAATTCAGAAAGCTGGTCACACGGCTGGGGGTGCTGGGAGGGGCTGGGCATGGTTGGCTTTGTGATCTGGGGGCTGGTGTGTTCCATCTGTGAAGGTCTTTCGAGCTGCACACTTTCTTAATCAATTTTCATAAGTTTAACAAAAAATAAAACGAGGACGTGAAGTTTGCTTGGGTTGTTAAGTCTTGGGAAGTTATCCAGCCATGAGCCCTGCCCCAGATGCTTCTAGAACCCTGGAGGGAAATGAGAATTTTCCAAGTAGAGGTGACAGAGGCAAGGCCCTGAGGTGGGAGCGCGCTGCTGCTCGTCCCTAGCTGTAAAGGAGCCGTCCTGGTTGGAATCAGTGCTGGGTGCAGTGCAGGGCTGGCTGGAAGTCCATGTCCACATTGTGGCTCAGTGCGGTGAAAGCCAATCTCACCCCCTCCGCAGGGTGTTCTGCCTGCCAGCAGGTGGCCAGCTGGTCTTCCTGGGATACGGTGCCATTGTAGAAATTGGGTGCAAGTCTCTTGTCCGTAGACGGGGTGCCCTGTTGTAGTGGGATATCTCCTGGCCTCCCTCAGTCCTGATGGGCCTGGGCAGGGCCTGGTGTCAGGGTCCCCGCGGGCTTCTCGAGCTGGCCCTGTCCCACAGTCCCGGGGCTGTCCAGGACACATTCAGAAGGGACACGGACCCAGCAGCTCTGTTCGAAATCATAATGGGGGAACCAAGGGCCCCCTACATCCAGGTCCGTTGGGAGCCGGGGCATCGAGTTCCACTCCAGGAATCTCCAGGAACCCTGAGGTCTTCCCTGAGCCGGGACCGGGCTGGGCACATCCTGAGTGCCCACAGGGTAGGTGTCTTCCCGGACAGCCACACCAGGACAAGATGTGGAAGAACGAGGTGCCCATGGTGGGGAAACTAACCAAATGGGCCGCTGGAACCGGGCTGGTGGGCCTGGAGGGGTCTGCCTGTCCCCCTTGCAGAGGGTCACTCTGCCACTTGAAGTCAGCACAGGCCTCAGTGCCGAGGACCCTTGCTCGAGTTTGGCTGAAAGAAAAACAGACGTGGTCAGCGTCTCCACTGAGCCCATGCAGGCCTTTCCCGGCCAGGCCCCACCTGCCTGGGTCTCTGGAGTCCTCAGGATCTCTGTGTGGCCCCATGGTCTGACACTGAGGACATGCCTGTAGTCTGCTGATCCCAGAGGGAGGGGTGTGTGCTGCCTGGCATGGGGAAGCTATCAGGGCATGACAGGTAGCTCCTAGGACTGCCCCCAGGGTTCGGACTGGCTGGGGGATTCCTACCACACACCCTCGTCCCAGGGCTGTTGGGCCAGGGATACAGCCCCCAGTGAGAACTCAGGTGGGAGGGGACTTGGATGTCACCCAGCCCCTTGTCACCTCACATGGGGACCCATCTCCACAGTGGGTGATTGGACCTGGATGTGGGTCACCCTCTGCCTTCCTGGGCTGCCCAGTCCATGCCAGGACTGACCGTTCCCACATCTGGCTGAATTCTTGGCTCTGGCTCTCGCCTGGGGTGCAGCCTGTGCCCTCTCCCTGAATGCTCTGGGGTCAGGGACACCCGATTCCCTTGTCTCCCTGGCTCAAGGCTTGTTGTCCTGGAAACCTTGGAGGAGCGTGCAGGAGTGAGGGGCCTCTGCTGCTCTCTGAGGTGGTGGGTGCTTGCAGGGAGGGGCAGGGTTTCCCACAAATGGGTCTGGCTTCTTTAGTGCCCTTGATGGCCTTGTGATGGGGAGACAGAGACACTGTGGAATGTGGGAGGCGGCTTGTTGGAAGGTCTTGCCCACATCGCCCTCCTGCGGGCACAACACATCCAGTACACACGCACTGAGCGCCTGCCGTGAGGACCGGTGGGCCTCCTGTACTTTCTTAGAGTCCAGGAGGAAGAGGAGGAAGAAAAGGTGAAGAGGAAGGCCCAGGTAGTAGGGTTGCGGGTCTCGGGCACTCCCCTATTATTGACTGCCCCAGAGGGTGACATGGGGGGGGACATGGCACTGGAGCTCACCTGGGGGTGGCAGGTCCCCTTGTTTCCTTGTTAGTTTCTTCGTAGAGGCCCTAAGATGCTTGAGCACAGAGTCATCATCCAACTCCCAGGAGTGAAAGAACTGGTTCCGAAACCGTGCCCACAGGCCAGACCTGGATGTCTTCATGAGGCGCTCTAGGGACAGGGTGGACATCAGGTCAGGAGAGTTCCCTGGGAGGGGGCACAGCTGATACCCCGTGGCCACTTCAGTCTCCCACTAGGCGATGCGGGAATCTTTTGTGGCCACCCCAGGGGTTTGGATGTGCACAGGAGACCGTGGCTGGGGGAAGTGGGTAGGGAAGTGCTCACGACATTCATCTGGGTCATGTGGGGGACGGGCTCGGTGTCACTGTGCCTTGCCCAGCCCACCTGGCCAGACCTCCCTCTGGGCCAGAACAGAGGATCATGAGGACAGTGTGAGGAAGCTGCCCTCGGGTAAGTCAGCGTCTGACCCCAGGGCTCCCCAGGCCCAACTGGGCACATGTAGACTTACTCCTCTGAACTTTAAAGGCAATGCTTGTCATCGGCATCAACACCTGTTCTCCTTCCAGCAAATACACGTCCCACAGGCGCAGGGTGAGCCCAAGAGAGATCTGTGGGGATAGCAGGTGTGGGAGACTGTAGCCCTTCCAGGCTGGGGCTGGTGGCTCGAACTGAGCCCACTGGGGCTTCAGTCCCCAGAGTCAGTGACCTTCCCCATGAGGGTTTCCTGAGCCCTCCAGGGCGCTGTGTCAGACAAGGTCTTGCAGCTCCTCATGGGGGGCACTCATTGGAGTGGGGGTGTGGCTCCTGGAGAGAGGGGCTTGCCCAGGGCTTGAGGCTTCCCTGATCCCTCCCAAGTCAGGTCTTGGCCCAGTCTGCCTATAAGGCTGGTCCTGAGCTCCAGTCATTGCCCTGGGATGACCCCTCTTGGGCAGAGGGTTTGGTTTGGGTGTCCTGTGAGGCCCCCCCTGTGGGCGGAGCCTCCTGTGGGCTGTGGCTGAGCCAGACCCCCAGGCTGGGGAAGCAGGGCACTGCAGGGCAAGGAGGGTCCCTGAGCCAGGGTCTCCCTGTGCCTTCTTACCCCGTCATTCAACGTCTGGAGAAGCCAGCCTAAGGAGGAATCCTGCACGCAAAGACCTTCCTTGTCCTGATGGGAGGAACAGAGGTGCTCAGGGCCCCCTGGGCTGCCCTAAAAACCTCCCTCTTCCAGGGCCTCTGAAGACCCTTCCCCTAGTGCAGAACACTGGGCGGTGTCCAGGGCTCCCCCCAACACCGGCCCCTTCCCACACTCCCGGTGGACACACTGCCCTTTGCCCTGCTCTGTGGGAGCTGGGCCCCCATCCCTGTGCCTCTGTCTCCTCCAGGGCAGGAAAGGAATCCAACTCCCAGCCCATGGAGAACCCGACGTCCCAGGTCAGGCCCTGGCTGGACTCATCCAGTCACCAGCCCCACCAGGGGCTCCAGTCCCCGTTCCTCCAGCTCCACGGGAGGCAGAGTCTCTGGGGAAGAGCCCAAGCTTGCTCGCCAGACGCCATAAACTCACCAGATGCCACCTGGTCTTGTGTTGTGACGTGGGGACCACATGCTCCTGATGGTCTTGGAGGCCCTGGACTGTCCCGCCATTTGGGCTGTGGAATCCTGAGAAGCCCCCAGCCCATCAAGAAATCAGAGCCTTCCCCCAAGATGTGGAGCCATCAGCAGGAAGAGCTGGGCAGCTGGAGAGGCCCCCAAACCTCAAGGCCTTTCACCCTCCCATCTGGTGACCCACCATGCAGCCTTTGCTCTGGGGACGTGGGGCAGGAACATCCCCTGGAGCCTGGCTGGAGGTTCCCCTGGACGCCTCCTGGACCAGGGTGCAAAAAGGGCAAACATGACTTGAGGCCACCACACGGCAGCCAGAGCAGGGTGGGTGCTGGGCTCTTGGTCGTCTCCTGGAAGTGAGTTCAGGCCAGGGGACACGGGTTGGGGAGATGCTGCCACCTGGGATTGGTCGGCCCATTCATGGGCACCAAGGGCAGCAGGATTCTCAGGGATTGGAGAGTCAGTTACACAATCAGATCCAGAGGGCGTGGCAGCAGGACACAGAGGGTGGCCACGGGGAGGATGAGATGCCCTCCGCTGATGGGGATGAAAGGCGTCTGACTTGGGCTTTGGGGTCAGCCGTGGACCCCTGTGGGACCCTCAGCAGAGACATCCTAAAGACTCCCAAGGAGCTGGCCAAGGAAGGTGCCTTGGCTGAAAGCTGAGATCATCTGGCCAGGGTGGCCATCCCTGGGTCTGACTGCATGAGGTCCCTTGGGCACCTGTTCACCTACCCTGCAGGGAGTGCCTCTCCCTGGCCAGCAGCTGCACCAGTGCCCAGAATGCATCCTCCTCAGGCAGATAAAGGAGGAACAAGGCCGCGATGTGGCTCAGGTCCCTGCAGTAGCCCACCTCCTGCAAGAGCCAGAGTCACCGTGAAAGGATATCACCTGGGAGGACTGAGGTCACCTGGGAGGACTCATGTCATTGGAGAGGGCAGAGGTGACTGGGGAGGCTTCCTCTGATGAAGAGGCTTCCTCAGGATGCAAATTCATTTCATGACAAGAGCCAAGTCCATCAGGCACTTCAGCACCTTGTCCAAACTGTCTCCTGATGGCACCATCCCGCATGCGACCCTGCCAAGCTCCTGGGCTTTGGGGCAGCCCCAGGAGGAGGGCATCATTTCTTGTTCTGGGAAGTGGTGGTCAGACCCAGGTGACACCAGGAGTCCAGGCCCCGACTCCTTTGTGTCTCAGCTTGACCCCTTGAGACCACCCCCTTGCTTGGAGGTTTATGCCAGCAGTGAGCCGGAGTCCTACCTCCTATATCCTGGTGGCTCACAAATACTAATTTTAAAAGAAGCAGCGACACCCCCACCAGACACCCACTCCTGTGAACAGGGAAATACTGCCCGGGAACGTCACTGCCGGGAATACTCACCGGGTTATACTCCGAATATGCCAGGAGGATGTAGAATAGTTCCCGCTGCCTAGGAAACAGAGAAATGAGGCTTTTGTTTGTTTTGTGCAGATGCCGTAAGTTTCACTTTGTCTACAAAGCCTAACAACAAATCCCACTTTAGGTTCAGATGATTCACCAGATAAGCAGTGAGCTCTTCAGGGCCTTTGACTTTGAGGAAATGTTTCAGGAAAATCCACATCTGTGACATGCAGATAGCCCAGTTGTACAGTGACTTGCCTGATCCTTTTCACTCTGAATGATTTTCTTTATTTATTTTCAATTTGCATACACGCCAGTTCAGCCTTTGGGTGTACAGTTCCTCCACGGTTCTAAACCAATGGGCAGAGTCTCCTGGCGACCGCTCCAGCCCCTCCTGAAGTGACTCCTTCATCTTCCAAGTCTCCAGGGTGGCCCCTATGCACCCAGCCTCTCCCTGATCCCTCAGCCTCCGGCCACCCAGACTGCTTCTCAATCCCTATGGTTTGGCCTTTTCCAGAATGGCCCAGGAATGGGAATCCTACGTGGTAGCTTATTGGGTCTGGCTTCTTTCCCTCAGCAAAATGCATCTAGGATCCACCCGCGTTCGTGCGGGCATCACTGGCTCATTCCCTTTTCTCACTGGGTCTTCCGTTTGAAGGGAGGACCAGCCTTGCTCTCCCCCTTCCCATGTTGAAGACTGTCCCCGAAGGCTCCTTGTGTGAGTGACGATGAAGCAAGCAGCGGACGTGGCATGCAGGTTTCATGTGGACATCAGTTTTCAAATCAGTGGGTTCAATATTTGTGATACTTTGGGGACACGTGGTTGAAGTGCATTGAGCTTTGTGAGTCACTGCCAAACTGGCTGCCAAAGTGGCTGTGCCATGTCCTGTTCCCAGCAGACCAGGATGACAGTTTCCAGGACCCCTAATTGCCCCAGCATTTGGTGCTGTCAGTGTTGCCTGGAGAGGCTCATGGGCCCTCCATCCTGCCACCCTCCCGTGAGTCCTACCATGGGTCCCCGTGGGTCCGGGAGAGCACCTTTCACCATTGTGCATGGTTTTGTTTGCTGCCTTTTGTCTCCTCAGGATCCTCCTGGGTTCTGGCCCCACATGTTCCAGTCTGGCCCAGGGCTTGGAACCAGGTGCTCAGTTCATGGTGCCGGCTGCTCCCTGGGTCAGGGGAGGTCTTGGCAGCTCTGTCATCCCTCCTGGGTGACCCTGGCCTCTTCTCCGGGGAAGCCCCCATCCCTTTCGTTCACTCCATCTCTGTTGAGACCCTGTGGCTCCCATAGGCTTACTTGGTTCCGTATCGATCCCTGAAGAAGATGTGAGTCCTTAATGTCCTGCTCATGTCCACATCGATCTGGTGGATGTGTTCAGATGACCTCTTGCCCTTCTCCTTCATGACCTGTAGGGCAGGGCCAAGAGGAGGAAGCAGCCTCAGAACGGATGGAAGACTCCCAACCCCAAATGGCAGTCAGCCCACAGTCAGCACTCCGGGAAGGAAGGAAAGCAGGAAGGTTTCCTTCTGCACAAAGCTGCTTTTTGGCTTGTTACTGAAGCCGGGGAGGGTCACCAGAGCCAAGTTTGTCTGTGGCGACTATGTCACCGTCCGTGCCCAGGATGTGCATCTGACCATCCTACCCACCCGCCAGCCTGGGCTTGATGCTCCCTCCAGCTGGAGACCTGAGCCCCTGACACGGCCTGTCCTGTTTGTCGTGCTCCGGCTGAGTGTACCTTGTATGTTCTGGGGTTTTTCGACTTGACTTCCTGTATGTTCAGCAGGACTGACCACACTTGGCCCCGGATGTTCATGGGAATGCCCTTATATACTCGATCTCTCAGCTGTGGGCAGAAAACAACCTGGTGTCACAGGCCACGGGGCGACCCCAGTGAGGACCAGAGCCCGAGGATTCTGGAAATGGTTGGTTTTGGCCCCATGATTCCTCATTAGAGGTGACATTAAGCTGGGAGACAGTCTCCCTTCCCAGGACTGAAAGAGTGGATAGACACTCAGAGTCGGGACTCTGATCTGAACATTCTCCTTCCTTTGGGTCACCAGGGCATCCCTAGCCTTGAGCTCCGGGTGGTCCCAGCCCTAGATTCAGATTCCCTCCCGCAAGGTGACGCTTGCACGAATAGGCAGGCAAATCACCGACCAGGCCTGCAGTCCTCTGGGTGAGGACAGTGTGCCACCCGCCCTCTGAGAGGCTGACGGTGCCAGGCCACAGCCATGGGTGCCCGTCCCCTGTCTCTGCAGAGTGGTTCCCGGGGCCTCTCCCTCCACACATTACCTTTTCACTGTTCTTATATGTCTCCCATTGTCCCAGCATTTCCATCCACTTGCTCTTTCGTGTTATCTCCCGCCGCATTTGCTGTCAAATGGGGAATGTTGGAGTTAGCGGAGCTGCCAGGCTTCCCAGAGCCGCCCGTGGATGCTGGATCTTGGGCTCTGGATCCCTGGTGGACCCAGCTGGAGAGAGCCAGGGAAGGGCAGACCCTAAGGGTTGAGAGCCTTTGAGCAAATGAGCGCCAGTGGGCTGGCTTTGGGACCCCGGGACGTGCCATCCTCAGGCCACAGACACACCAGTCTTAGGTCAGGTCCCAGCCTCTACGTGGGGTCCTGACACAGGCGGGCAGCCACCCCCAAGCCACAACTGTGGTTCTCACTTTGGAATCTTATCAAGCTGCCAAAGTTACAGCAACCTGGGGTCAGTTCCAGCAGGGAGTGCTGCCCCTCCCAGGGACATCGTGTTGCCCTCACCCGCCACTGCCCCGGCCAGCTGCCTCCTCTGCCTCACCGACCACCCGCCCAGTCCCCACATCCCTGGACCAGCCCCCTCCCCATGCATCAGGCTCTTACCTTCACCTCCTGAGCAGTGGCAGGAGGCAGCTCTGTCTCACTGTAAGACAACCCAGGCAGAACTGAGGACCTGCACAGGGCCTGGAGCTCCCCGAGACTGGGACCCAACCCCCAGAAAGGACAGGCTCTGTCCCTATCCAGCTCAGCGCTCAGTCCAGGAAAAGACACAGGGAAGGGAGGACAAGGGCCTTCCTGTGGGGCTGACTCCCAGGAGGGGCAGGACCTGGGAGAAGAGGGAGTGCGGGGCCAGCCTGGCCGGGGTTACTGGGGCCCCTGGTGTGGGGGGTGGTCAGGCTGCACAATGGGGCTGCCCGTCCTGGACTGGAGGGGGTGCTTTCTGCTGGAGCTGAGAAAGGTCAGGCCTGAGGTGGGATGGGGGCTGCCCAGGGTGGGCGACTGGGCCCTGACAGGAGTCCCTCAGGGAGTGACCACATCACACCACCAGGGTCAAGGGAGCCTGCCCTGAGACCTTCCCGGTGTACTCCTGGTGTACCAGGGCCCCATCCCACTTAACAGCCCCAAGGCCCTTGCAGGTTCTGACTCCCAGTTTCCACCTGCCTCTCCCTGCACCTGACCCACACACCCTGCCTTTCAGAAGTGGCACGGCTCATCAGCTCCCTGCCACCCTACCTCCCCCGGGATCCTCTGTCCCTCCATCCTATGAACCCTAAGGGATGGACTCCTGGCTGGGCTCCTCTTACATGGCCCCAGGTCCTTTCCCAGCACCAGACCTAGGGTCTCTAGCCACAAGCCCTGCTGCCTCCCTGGCCTCACCATGAAATACCCAGAACGGGGCCCTGCCCATCTTCTCCCCCATTCTCCTAGGGCCACCGCTCCCATCGTTCCCATACCTTTCCCCCTTCCCCATGGGGACAGTGAGGGCTGTAGCTCTAGGGAAATGAGGGAGGACAGGGGCAGGTGGGCCCTCAGAGACCTGCTGGACAACAGCCCTGAGGCTGGGCCAGGCGTCCCCTCACCCTGTAGCCACAACCCTTGGATTTCACTGGCGTTGTTTCCAAGTAGACATGGCCAGACCCTCAGGCTACCCCGCTTCTCTTGTGCTAACTTGGGGACAGAACTGCTGAGAGTCCAGGGGCCTGACCTAGGCCAGTCTCCATTCCCACTCGCTCCCTAGATGGGCCCCGCCCCTCTGGCCTAACAGCAACCTCGGGCTGGACCTGCAGGGGAGTCAGGGAGGAGTTCTGACCCTGGAAAGGAGGTTGGCCTGACCCGGCGAGGCAGTCCTGCCTCAGAAAGGCCTTTCTGAAAGCAAACCCATCCCTGAGCTGAGAAAGGTGCTTCAGGGGTGAGGGGAGCACAGAGGACTCACTGCACAATCCCAAAGCGATCAATGTTGTTGTAGATTCCAACAGGCTCAGGCCCCATGTCCTCTGGCAGCCCGGCTCGGTGTCCCTGTAACCCAGAGGGAGGCTTGGTGAGGGGTCCAAGGCAAAGGGTGCAAGGGCCTGGGGGTAGTGGCCACCCGTGCCCACTCTGTGCTCCTAGGGAGCCCAGGACCCTTTGACCAGGGCGCACTGGAAGAGGCCTCCCTCCAAGGAGCAGACCGACCTGTACCTTCTCATACTTCATGATGATATTCTCTCGCTCCTGTGCCCACAAACTATCTGCATCCTCTACGATTACCATCCTGTGAGACAAAATCATCTAAAAGTTACATTGTACTTGAGAACTTTGGAGAACACCTGAACCGTTCCCGCCAGGCTCCCAGATGCTGGTTGGCTGCGTAACCCCCATTCCACCACCGCCCCCAGCTAAAAAGGCGCCAGACCTAGTGTCCCACACATGCATGAGTCTCTGCAGTCTCCAGTCCCAAGCAGGGGTGGGCATCATCCCAAGGACTTGAGGACAGTGCGACCTCGACAGAGAGTCCCATCATCCCCAAATGCCATGAAATGGGGACACACCTGCCCCAGCAGGTTGAATAGTGTCCACCTGCCAAGGGCGAAGGGCCCATGATGGGCTATTCCAGGGATATGGAGGGAGACTGGGGTCAGCGACCAGAGGTCTCTGTACAATCGGCCTCCTGGGATGCTCAGGACCACAGAGATGTCCAGTTTCCTACAGGGAACAAGATCTCTCCTGACTGCTCTGTTCTTCTCCACTCATCACTTTGGCTCCCGTGGCTGTTGAGTCTGAACAGTGAAGCCACTTTAGGAATAATGCCAGTTGAGCAGGAGGGTGTTCGGTTTGGGGGATGAAAATGATCTATTGTGCTAGTGGAAACCCTCACTCGGGGAGGGACTGGACTCCACCATTCTGAGCTGTCCCTACAGGAGGGGGCTTCATTTTCCCAGGTCGCTGAGGAAGGACAGTGGGTCCTTGGCCCCAGAGAACACCTGGATGGACCATCCCTCCTGGGAACACTTGGGGCAAAAGGAGGGCGAGGCCTCGAAAGGACCAGACAGAGCAAGAAATATGTGGAGAGAACCCCAGTGCCCGGACCCCTTTGAACAGAAGAGAAGATAGTCTCCCCCCAGCCAGCCCTCCAGGGCTCCTTCATTTTCCACAGCTACCCAAGGACAGAAGGTTCCCCAGGACAAGGGACCATGTGTGTTCAGTGAGGCCCACAGCCACCATCAGGACCCAGCTTAGGGCACAGAGGTGTTCTGAGGACCCTCCTATTCCCCCACCCACAGTGGATCTATCCCAGTGGCTCTGCCAGGGCCAGGCTCTGCCCCATCGGGATGGGAAACCTGGGAAGACTTGGGATCTAGGGCAGGGAGGTCACAGGGTTCAGGCCTGAATTCCAGCACAGCGTACGGCAGGGCTGAGATCAAAACCCAGGGTCCTGTCTGGATTCCCAGGCCGGTAACCGCCTCCCTGACCCCAGACGTCTCACCTGTCGAATGGGTACACTAGGGAACAGCACTCACTCTATGAAGCCACCATGAGGACGAAAGAGCCAATCGTCTACACTGGCAGTGTAGAACGGGCGACCGGTGAGTGCTCAGGGATGACCCTCCTCGGTAGCTGCCCAGAGGCCAACACCACCCACAGCATAGCCACTGTCCCCAAGTCAGCCTGGAGGGAAGAGAGCAGGTCGCACTCACCTGATTCCGATGAATCCGTTGGCCTGCGTTATGCCTCTCAGGTAGAAAACCTTTGAGTCCACAAAACTGGTCCCAGATACCACCGTGCGTGTGTAGCTGATACCACTGTGCGTGGGTAACTGCCGTAGAACACAGAGGCAGGCGGGAGAGCGGATTGGTGCTAAGCACCAGTGACATTCTGAGGTCATGGCACGCATCACAGTGGGGCCTTGCCCGGGTCAGCAGGGCCCAGAGTCAGGGTCCTCCGCTGCCTGAGGCGGCCACATGCCTGCCTGCAATGTGTTTGTGTGCATGCGTGCACACCTGTACATGAGTAAACACATCTGTGCACGTGTGTGTGCCTTCTCTGGCCGGGCCTGGCTGCCCCATTCATGTGTGCACCCAGTTCCTCATCACTGTCACCCCCGAGGCCCAGGACCAGTATCAGAGCATCCACGGGTGTTCCCTCACCTCAGCCCTCCTCGCCCAGGGTGGTGTGGGATACACATAAGGATGGAGGGAAGTGACCACTACTGTTGAATCTCAGAATACAAATGCTACTGCTATTACTTAATGGTATTTTCGTGTCTCTAATGGTATCTTTTTTTAAAATTTCTGATATTTTAACTGAGTATTTCTCACCATGACCCTTGAATGTTCTAGCTAGAGGATCCTGTGGGGAAAGTGCCAGGCACACAGTAGGGCCTCACTCTATTCCAGACATGTTATCTAAAATCTGGTTCATCTGTCCTTCCTGCCAGGGCCTAGGGGATGCCAAATTCCAGGGTCCAGAAAGAGCTTGGGATAAAATGAAGCTTCAAGGGGTGAACTTTGACCTGGACTCAGTCTGCCTGTGCCACTCAAACAGAGTCTCAAGTCCCAAGATAGGGCATCCAGATGCCTCAATGCAGGGACCTCTGATCGACAGCTGCTCCCCTGTACTCATTAGCAACCTCACCCACCCTACTCTCAAAGCACACTTGGCCCTCATATCTGGGAGCTCTGCATCTGTGGATTCAGCAACAACAGATGGAAAATATTCAGAAAATAAATTGCATGGTTATGTCTCTACTGAACATGTGCAGACTTTGTTCTTGTCATCATTCCCTAAAGAATACAGTATCCCAACCATTTATGTAGCATCTGCATTGTATTACATATCATAAATGATCTAGTAATGGTCTAATGTCTACTGGAGCTTGTGCATAGCTTTTATGTAAATACTAGGCCATGTTATATCAGGGACTTGAGCATCCATGGATTTTGACATACCCGGGACCCTAGAACTAATCCTCCATGGATACCAAGGGACAATTGTATAAACTCACTCAGGAAGGCTGCTCATTTGAGGAAGGGCCCAGTTCAGTTCAGACAGGGACATCATCCCTGGACTACTGTCCATCCATCCATCCATCCATTCATCCATTGGCACCACCCTCTAGTGCTGTCCCAGTGACAGCCCTAGCAAGTGGAGACATTTAAAAAGACCGGCTCACGTTGTCCAGCTTTGAGGTCTTGGAAGAAGTTGCACCAGTGTGAGAATGGGGGATCAGTTTCCTCCAGGATCCAAAGAGCGTATCAGGGCCCCTTGGGGTGAGGAAAGGAGCGCGGCCTCTCCAGCAGCCACACGGGCTGCAGTAGGATGGCTCTGGGGCTGGCCATGTGGATCACTTGGCCCTCATCAGGGGAACAGAAAGACCAGGGGGCAGAGGAGGAACATGGGGCAGCTGGTTGCCTAAGCAGAAGGCACCTCAGGGAAGGGGTTTTAGTTTGTTTTCACACTGCTGTAAAGAAATACTTGAGGCCGGACGTGGTGGCTCACACGTGTAATCTCAGTACTTTGGGAGGCCGAGGCGGGTGGATCCCCTGAGGTCAGGAGTTCAAGACCAGCCTGGCCAACATGGTGAAACCCCGTCTCAACTAAAAATACAAAAAGTTAGCTGGGTGTGGTGGCGGGCGCCTGTCATCCCACCTACTTCGGGAGGCTGAGGCAGGAGAATCCCTTGAACCTGGGTGGCAGAGGTTGCAGTGAGCGTAGATGGTGCCATTGCACTCTAGCCTCGGTGACAAGATTGAAACTCTGGTAAAAAAATAATAATAATAAATACTTGAGACTGAGTAGTTTATAAAGGAAAGAGGTTTAATTGACTCGCAGTTCAGGGAACTTACAATTATGGCAGAAGGCGAAGGGGAAGCGACACCTTCTTCACAAGGCGGCAGGAGGGAGTGAGTGGAGAACGAGGAAGTGCCACACTTTGAAATCATCAGCTCTCCTGAGGACTCCCTCACTCTCAGGGGAGCAGCACGGGGGAAACTGTCTCCAGATCCAATCCCCTCCCCCAGGTTCCTCCCTTGACACAGAAAGGATGAGTTTGGGTGGGGACACAGATCGAAACCTATCAGGGTCTCAGCCTGTGTTGTATCTCCCCGGGGCTGAGGCTGAGTACAGATCTGCTGGCCCTGCTCTACAGCACCGGGGGCTCTGCCTGTGCGCCCCCATCTGCTGCTTCCTGGGGTGGTGGCTGCTTCCTGAAGAAGAGGTTGGATCTGCTCTCCTACCCACCCCTCTCCAGGGCCTTGTGGTGCCCTGGCCACATCTTCCCAGGGTAAGGGTAAGAAACTGGGCTCCTTGCCCTTCTTGTTGCTTGGGTGACCATCCTGGGGTCATTCGTAGGCCCTATCACTGTTCCTCCTTCTAAATCGAGAGCATATTGGCAAATCTTCCTGGTAGAGGCCGGGGGCTCATCCCTGTTATCTGTTCTAGCTTGGTAAAGCCAGGTGAAGACATCTGGGCAAGCAGAAAGTAGGGTGGCCCCCAGGAAGGGTGGGTGGAGGGTGCTGGCCTTTGGGCTTGCCTGGACCAGCGTGTGAGGGGGTAAGATTATTAGCAAATATGGTTGTCATGGCTAACATCAGGAGGCAGTAATAATGCTGGTGGGGGTATGGCGGTGTGGCTGGCTTGGTGTGGGGCATGAGAGCCAAGGTTTGTCAGCTGACAGAGAGGCGCCTGACCCATGGACTAGCGGCTGTGGAACCCAGTGGTTGCCCTTAGTTCCTGGATCCTGGGAGACTTCTGGAACCTGGGACTGGGGCAGCCTAGGGGTGGAGGTGGTGGGTGACGGGGTAGGGTTCTCTGCCTCTCTCTTTCAGTAAGAGGGAGAACCAAGAAAGGCACTGAAGCATGGTCTGCAGAGAAGGCACCTGTGCAAACACCAGGAGAATGAAGGGCCTGAGTTGTCTTCATTTCTCCTAAAAACATGCATTCTGTCCTAGGACACCCTGGTGAGGGCACAAAGCACAAGGTATGTGTGTGTCTGTGTGTGTGTGTGTAGGTATATGCATGTGTATGTATGTATGTGCATGTGTGTGTGCAGGTTTGTGCATATGAATGTATTTATGTATCTGCATGTGTGCGTGTGTGTGCATGTGTGTGTGTGTGTGTGCATGTGTGTGTGTTGCAGGGCTTTACAGTGGACAGGATGTGGGAAGGCAGCTGCAGTTCCAAGCTACAAGTCTTTCTGATAGAATGATTAAGATTCCCTGGACCACAGAAAGAGTGTTTCATTTGCACCCATTTTTATTAGCATTTAAATCTGCATTATTTGTAGCAGGTAAACTTTACGTTGTTTAACTATTTTTAGAAACATTTACACCAGCGTTCCCCAAACTTTTTGGCACCAGAGACCAGGTTTCTTGAAGACAACTCTTCCATGGGCCCGGGAGAAGGGGAAGGGATGATGCGGAGATGATTCAAGCCCATTACATTTATTGTGTGCTTTATTTCTATTACTATTTCACATATATTTCTATTATTATTTCATTCCGCCTCTCCACTATCTGTGGGCTAACAGGCTGTAGTAGTTTCCTAGGACTGTTTTACAGGACCACAGACTGGGCACCCTCAACAACAGAATCTTACTGTCTCACAGTCCTGGAGGCCATGACTCCACCATCAAGGTGTCAGCAGGGTGCGTCCCTCTGAGGCGGTGCAGGAAGGCTCTGTTCCAGGCCTGTCTCTTGGCGTGTGGGTGGCCGTCTTCTCCCTGCGACTCTTGGTTAAGGGTGACTCTGGTGAGGGCTCAGAAGAGGAGAGTTGGACAGAATGTCGGTAGCTTATGGAGGGGGTCAGGCCTGGTGTCTCATGCCTGGAATCTTAGCACTTTGGGAGGCTGAAATGGCAGGATTGCTTGAGGATGAGACTTCAAGAGCAACCTGGCCAAGATAGGGAGACTCAGTCTCTTAAAAAAATAAAAACATGGAAGGGAAAAGTCATCCAGATGAAGTCTCAGATGGCAATGAAGAACATGTTATTGGAAACTGGAGGAAAGGTGATGCTTGTCATAAAGTGACAAAGAACTTGGCTGCATTGTGCTCCTAGTGTTTTCTGGAAGGCAGAGCTTGCGAGTGATGAACCTGAAATTTGGCAGAAGAAATATCTAAGCAAAGTATTGAAGGAGCACCTTCATTCTCTTGAATGTTTCTAGGAAAATGAAAGAAAAGAAGAATGATTTAGAGACAGAACTTATAATCAAAAGGGAAGCAGAACTTAAAAATTTGGGAAATTTTTAGCCTTCTCAGCCTGTCCATATTAAACAGATAAGGAAGTGTGTTTGGGAGAGAACACGAGGGTGTGGGTCAGGAGGCCTGCATGGATCAGGGCTGTGCTCTTCACCAGGACAATGGAAGAGAGACCCTGAAGGCAGTTTGTAGATCGCTCACGCTGCACTCTCATCACAAGCCCATGGTGCCAGGGCAGTGACAGCAGTACGGTTTCCAAGGAAGGCCCTGGGGCGCCCTGAGGACCTTGGGGTTTGCTGCCCAGCACTCCCTGAAGTCACTGGTCCCTACATTCTGGTGTGGCACTCCTTGACTCCTCCAAGTGTTGCTTAATGGGCTCCTGTCCAGGGGAGAAGTGATGTTCCCCCTCCAGGGGACACAGGCAGAAAACCCTTCGGCAGCTTCCATGTGGTGCTAATTCTGCAGATGTACAGATTTTGCTTTTCTCTTATAGAAATGGTGGAGTCAATGAAGAAAGTAGCAGGGATGGATGTGGAGCTGACAGCTGAAGAAAGAAACCTCCTCTCTGTTACATTTAAGAATGTGATTGGAGCTAGAAGAGCCTCCTGGAGAAGAATCAGCAGCCTTGAACAGAAAGAAGGAAACAAAGGAGGAGAAGACAAGGTAAAAATGATTCAGAAATAGCAGGAAATGGTGACTGTTGTACAATAGTCCCCCCTTATCCGCAGTTTTCGTTACCAGTGGTACAGTACAATAAGATATTTTGAGAGAAAAAGAGATTACGTTCATATAACTTCTATTAGTGTATGTTACAGTTGTTCTGGTATTAATCTTTTACTGTGCCTGGTTTATAAATTAAACTTCACCAAGACTGGTATGTATAGAACAAAACATAGTATATATCAGGCTTGGTATTATCCATGGTTTCAGCGTATCCACTCGGGGGTCTCAGAATGGATCCCTCTCAGATAAAAGGGAACTATTGTATTTTCAAGAAAAATGATGAGTGGTTTGGGTTAACTTTGTCCCATTCTTCTTTTTATTGAAAGACTCAGGTTTATTTTTAAATCCAATATCGTAGTTTTTAATCTTTGGGTTTTATACAACAGAAATTATCTGGGGGAAGGAAGTTGCTGTTACCTGAATATGTCCTAATTTTTGCCTTTTATTTTTATGGTTTTAGAAATTGTCTCTGAAAAGGGAGGCTTGTTTCTTTCGAGTGTCTGGCTTAGTTCTCAGGCTTATGTCTTTCAGTAATTTGGCCATAGGGATTAGCATTTGAGGTCACAGCCTAGTGCTCAGATGACTGCATATATAGTACACATTTTATATCTTGGCAGATTTTTGTCTTTTGCTCATGTGGATTAGGCTACAGAATATTTCAGGGCAAAGGCGAATATCTTTTTCTCCTGGAAGCTGCAGTAGTGGGCAAAAAAGTGAGATCCTGTCCCTAAAAATAAAGTTGTAAGCTGGGATTGATGTTACCACTACCATGAAATATTTTGGGTCAAAGAATTTCGATGACCAATAGACAAGTTTTGTGTCCCAGAGGAATGAGGAAGTGAGAAAGCTAAAAGAGGTGAAGAAAGAAGTCCATGAGCTACACTGTGGGACTTGGGCTAGCTACGAAAGGGAGCAGGAAGCAAAGAGAGCAACTGATACTTTGGGAGAAGATGTGAAAAGTTCGAGTCTGGATGTCTTAGATGAGAAACATGCAAAAGAAAGAAAGAAGGAAGGAAGGAAGGGAGGAAGGAAGGAAGAAAGGAGGAAAGGAGGAAGGAAGGAAGGACAGAAAGAAGAAAGAAGGAAGGAAGGAAGGAAAGGAAGGAAAGGAAGGAAGGAAGAAAGGAAGGAAGGAAGGAAAGAAGGAAGGAAAGAAAAGAAAGAAAGAGAGAAAGAGTGTAGATGTCTTGATGAGTCCCTACCTAGAAACAAGAAGAGAAAAGGAACTAAAAGACAAAGCCATGGGCCAAGAGTGGAGCATTACAGTGTAAGACTTCTAGGATGGAGCAGCACAGTTAGGGATACGGACAAGTGCAAGTCTTGGAGTAGAAGGCACAGAACTCTGTTGACTGGAATGTGGCCACACCACACCCTGGTGTGATCTCAGGTATTGGATAGATTGGCTGAATGTGAGAGAGGGGCCTAGAGATCTATTGATGACAGAAACTGAGAAATAGAATGTAGAATATCGGCTTGTAAGGAGGAAGGGTTTGGAGTAACAGGAGAGGAGTCACTGAGTATGTGAAGAGCTAGGAGAACATGGAAACCTTTCGTCTCCTACAGCAGTCTCTATTTGAAAAACCATCAGGGAGATAGTTGATTCAGAAAATAGTTTTGCTTAGCTAAGATAAGGATGCAATTACAGAAGAAAGGGTGAGCGAATGTTTTACAGTGGAAAGGAGGTTCCAGGAGCATGAGAGGAACCTAGAAAGGTCCAACGGTAGTGCCATGAGCTCATAGAAAATAGGAAGCAAGCGGCCGGGCGCAGTGACTCACGCCTGTAATCCCAGTACTTTGGGAGGCCGAAGCTGGTGGATCACGGGGACAGGAGATCGAGACCATCCTGGCTAACATGGTGAAACCCCGTCTCTACTAAAAATAGAAAAAAAAAAAATAGCCAGGCATGGTGGTGGGTGCCTGTAGTGCCAGCTACTCGGGAGGCTGAGGCAGGAGAATGGCATGAACCCAGGAGGCAGAGCTTGCATTGAGCCGAGTTCGCACCACTGCACTACAGCCTGAGGGACAAAGTGAGATTCAGTGTCAAAAAAAAAAAAAAGGAAAAAAAATACAAAGCAAGCTGGGTATATGCGTTTAGAGGTGCTGTACATTTTCAGGATCATAAATGAATAGAGATGAGTGGCAACAGCTTTTTTGGTCCATAGATTTTTGGTAGACTAGTTTTGGATCTCTTCCACTAAAGGGATTACCTGTTGAACGTTGTTAGGAATGTAAGTGCTCAAGGCAAACTGCCTGGGTTTGAATTTTATTCTGTCCCTTGCACCCTGCCTGAGTTCAAATCCTAGCTCTGCTTATTAAGTTCTTTTAAGGGGATGATCTTTGAGCAAATGCTGAGCTCCTGTTTTCCCAAGTAATGGACACAATAGTTGCTACCTTGTGAAGGATTCATGTAATTGACCAGCATTTACCAAGTAGCATCCGTGTTCAGTTTTAGTCACTGGTGATTCTGTAGTTGGGGAGTGTGAGGCGGTGCTGGGGTGGGAGGTGGTGTGTGCCTGTAGCACTTAATTGCAGGCAGAAAAGAAAAGATACTTTTGATAACCCAGAGGCAGCTTTTCTCTGCTTTTGTGTCAAAAGAGAAGAAGGGAGTTTGGAGAGGGATAGGAATTCCCTTTAATACAAGCTCTCTTCCACAAAACCAGAGGTAGATAGAATGTGTAATAATTCACAGAATTTCTAGACTGAAACACTCTGATTTTTTACAATTTATTTTTTATTTTTTCAGGTTGAGACAGCTAAAGTTAATCTGTGGCGACGTTTTGGATGCACTGGCCAGACACCTCATTCCAGCAGCAAGGTTTTCTATTGTGAAATGTAGGTTCTATACTAGAAAGGAAAATGTAAGATTAAAAGTTGGCCTTTTTAGAATCATGACTTTCTTCTATGTAGGTTTCCAACTTTTATTTAAAAATAATTGTTTAATGTTAGAAGGATAGTTGATGTTGGAATAAAAAGATGGTCAGGCTGTTATAAAAATGCATTAGCTTTTGCTTTAGTTATTTATATTCTTTTGCTTTCATGGGACCTATCTCATTCCCCTCCCTCAAACGGCCACACATTGCGCAGTGCTGGCTGAATGTTTCATGTAGAAAGTTTATTTTGTGATTAATACACTTGTGCCATTTCTTGGAACCACCTGCTTGTTTAATTCTAGTCTATCAAGTGATAATTTTTTCGATATTTAGAGGCTCCTCACTTAATTTCAGTGGGATTTTTGGTTGTATTTAATAAGGAAAATAATATGAAATGGCTCAGAAATAAAAAAGAAACAAAGTCAATTATTCCTGAGAGTGTTTAAAATTATTGAAGTACACTTGTTAATTGTTAGTGTAGAACCTACATTTCATAATAGAAAACCTTGGACTTGCCAGTGGTAGCTGCTGGAATGAGGTGGCTGTTCAGTACATCCAGAACGTCGCCTCAGATTAACTTTACCTCAGTCTCAACTTGAAAACATAAAAAATAAAATTTAAAAAATCAGATTATTTAAGTCTAGAAATTCTCTAAATTATTACACATTCTATCTACCTCTGATTTTGAGGAAGGGAGTTTAGTATTGAACAGAATTCCTTTCCCTCTCCCAACTCCCTTCTTCCCTTTTGACACAAAAGCAGAGAAGAGCTGCCTCTCGGTTATCAAAAGAATTTTTCCTTTCCGCATGCAATTATGTGCTAAACACACACACACACACCACCCCCCCACCCCAACACCCCCTCACAGTCCAAATACAGAGTCACCAATGACTAAAACTGAACACTGATGCTACTTGGTAAGCGCTGGTCAATTACATGAATCCTTCACAAGGTAGCAACTATTGTGTCCATTGACTTGGGAAAACAGGAGCTAAGACATTTTCTCAAAGATCATCCCCTTAAAAGAACTTACTAAGAGGATTTGAAGCCAGGCAGGGTGCAAGGGACAGAACAAAATTCAAACCCATGCAGTTTGCTTTCAGTGCTTAGATTCCTAACAAGGTTCCACAGGCAATCCCTTTAGTGGAAGAGATCCAAAGCTAGGTAAGATACCACAAATCTATGGACCAAAGAAACTTTTGCCATTCATCTCTATTCATTTATAATGCTGAAAACATACACCACCTCTAAAGGCACATACCCAGTTTGCTTCCTTTTTTTTTTTTTTTTTTTTGAGATGGAGTCTCGCTCTCTTGCCCAGGCTGGAGTGCAGTGGCACGATCTTGGCTCACTGCAAGCTCGGCCTCCTGGGTTCATGGCATTCTCCTGCCTCAGCTTCCCAAGCAGCTGGGACTACAGGCGCCCACCACCAAGCCTGGCTCATTTTTTTGCATATTTAGTAGAGACAGGGTTTCACTGTGTTAGCAAGGATGGTCTCGACCTCCTGACCTTGTGATCCACCTGCCTCAGCCTCCCAAAGTGCTGGGATTACAAGTGTGAGCCACTGTGCCTGGTCAATGCATTTTCTTTTTCTTTTTGGAGACAGAGTCTTGCTCTGTCACCCAGGCTGGAGTGCAGTGGCACCATCTCAGCTCACTGCAACCTCCACCTCCAGGGTTCAAACCATTCTGTCTCAGCCTCCCAAGTAGCTAAGATTACAGGTGTGTGCCACCACACCCGGCTAATTTTTGTATTTTCAGTACAGACGAGGTGTTGCTATGTTGGCCAGGCTGATCTCGCCTCTAAAACCATATGATAGAATGGGTCGCATAGCCCAAGAAGCAGGACTGCTTCTACTGTAACCTGAAACCACTATGTAGCCCTTTCCTGTCCTAGGCCTCACACAATGCTGGTAGATTTCCTTGTCACTTGGTAAGGTTTAAAGCAGTGTTCCTAAGTGGGGAATATGCTGCCACCAGAGCCCAAAGAGGCCTGGCAGGCATTATGCTTGCTTCTTAGTGGTGGGAAGTGCAAGATGGAATCATTTGACCTTTACTTTGGAAGGAGACATCCCCACTATGTTTGAAGCCACTAAAACTTCACTAGTGTGGCAGGCCCCTGAATCTTTGTAGAACCCTCTGGAACACATGTCTTACCCAGGCCTCCAACAAGTGTTTGTATTTCTTGCTCATCTGGTCCAAATAACATCATGTCATTGATATAGTGGGCCAGTGTAATATTCCAGGGTGTTCAGATGGTCAAGGTCCTTTCAGAATGTATTTCTACAGAATGCAAGAGAGTTAACACAACCCCAGGGCAGGACTGTAAATCTGTACTGTTGTGCATCCCACATGAATTTTGTAAACTTCTTCCAGTTAGGAATGGATAAGAATGCAGCCAGGTGCGGTGGCTCATGCCTGTAATCCTAGCATTTTGGGAGGCTGAGGTGGGTTGATCACCTGAGGTCAGGAGTTCAAGACCAACCTGGCCAACATGACAAAACCCCATTATCAGGGGAAACCAGCCTCCAATATTTCAATGTAAGTTCCTTTCTATTTTCCCTAAGTGCCAGCTGGTCTGAGAAATAAAGGGAAAGAGTACAAAAGAGAGAAATTTAGGCCGGGCGCGGTGGCTCAAGCCTGTAATCCCAGCACTTTGGGAGGCCGAGACGGGTGGATCACAAGGTCAGGAGATCGAGACCATCCTGGCTAACACGGTGAAACCCCGTCTCTACTAAAAAATACAAAAAACTAGCCGGGCGAGGTGGCGGGCGCCTGTAGTCCCAGCTACTCGGGAGGCTGAGGCAGGAGAATGGCGTAAACCTGGGAGGCGGAGCTTGCAGTGAGCCAAGATCACGCCACTGCACTCCAGCCTGGGTGACAGAGCCAAACTCCGTCCCCAAAAAAAAAAAGAGAAATTTAAAAGCTGGCTGTCCGGGGGAGACATCACATGTGGGCAGGTTCTGTGTTGCCCCCTGAACTGTAAAACCATCAAGTTTTTATTAGCAATTTTCAAAGGGGAGGGAGTGTACGAATAGGGTGTGGGTCACAGAGATCACATGCTTCAAGGGCAACAAAAGATCACAAGGCAGAAGGTCAGGGCGAGATCACAAGGTCAAGGCGAAACTAGAATCACTAATGAACTTCCATATCCCGCTGTGCACGCATTGTCATTGATAAACATCTTAACAGGGTTCAAGAGCAGAGAACCGGTCTGAATAGAATTCGCCAGGCTGGAATTTCCTAATCCTAGGGTGGGCATTTTAGAGACCCACTCTGGGAATGCATTCTTTTCCCAGGGCTGCTAATTATTAATATTCCTTACTGGGAAAAGAATTCTGCAATATTTCTCTTACCCGTTATCGGTAATAACAGAAACATGGCTCTGTTCCGTCTGGCTCCCAGGCAGTCAGACCTAATGGTTATCTCCCTTGTTCCCTGTTCTTTTTGCAAGGGGTCCAGATTTCATATTGTTCAAACACACATGCTTTATGAACAATTTGTGCAGTTAACACAATCATCACAGGGTCCTGAAGTGACGTACATCCTCAGCTTATGAATATGATGGGATTAAGAGATTAAAGACAGGCATAGGACATTATAAGAGTATTGACTGGGAAAGTGATAAATGTCCATGAAATCATCACAATTTATGTCCTACTGTCACGGCTTCAGCAGGTCCCTCTGTTCGGGGTCTCTGACTTCCTGCAACACCCTGTCTCTAGTAAAAATACAGAAATTGACCAGGCATGGTAGCAGGCACCTATAATCCCACCTACTCAGGAGGCTGAGGCAGGAGAATCACTTGAACCTGGGGGGTAGAGGTTGCAGTGAGCCAAGATCACATCCTTTCACTCCAGTCTGGGCAAAAGAGCAAGACTCCATCTCAAAAAAAAAAAAATGCATTGGCCAGATTAATGGCTAACAATAGCACACACCTACAGCCATGTTAATCTGCTCTAACAAAAATACCATTTGTAACCCAGCAAGCACAACTGGGGCTATTCCTTGGATGAGTTTGCCACATCCTTCAGGAACTGAAGTTCCTGCATTTCTACCATTTCTACTTCACTTACAACGGACCATTGCATTCTGGTTAAGGTCAGAATTAAGTGGGGAAAACATTACTCCTGCATTCGTGAAGTCTTCAAAGGTGGCTTTAATCTCTGCTGTGTTCCCTGGAGTGTAGTACTGTCTTTTATTTACTCTCTTGGATGGAGGAGGAGGGAATAGTTTCAGAGGTTACTACTTGGCCTTCTCCACTATGATGGCCCTAATTTTACAGTCTAAAGAAGAAATTATTGGGAGAAGCCATCTACCCTGCATTCTGAGTATCCCTGTACATTCTGACTAATATGCTGGGAAGACAAGACCTTGCTTCTCTCTACTTAGGAGATTTCTCAGGGTTGTACACACAGCAATGAACCTTGAGAGATGAGCTAACATCTCCTTCCAGGACAAAGAATAGACTTGCATACTGCTTATAAAAATAGTAGATTTCCGGCCAGACACGGTGGCTCATGCCTGTAATCTCAGCACTTTGGGAGGCCGAGGCAGGCGGATCATGAGGTTAGCAATTTGAGACCAGCCTGACCAACATGGTGAAACCCCGTCTCTACCGAAAATACAAAAATTAGCTGGGTGTGGTGGTGGGCATCTGTAATCCCAGCTATTCAGGAGGCTGAGGCAGGAGAATCGCTTGAACCAGGGAGGCAGAGGTTGCAGCGAGCTGAGATTGAGCCACTGCACTCCAGCCTGGGTGACAGAGTGAGACTCTGTCTCAAAAGAAAGAAAGAAAAGAAAGAAAGAGAGAGAGAGAAGGAAGTGAGGGAGGGAGGGGAAAGAAAAAGAAACAGTGGACTCCCATAAAAAGGAATGCAATCATGTCCTTTGCAGGGACATGGATGGAGCTGGAAACCGTTGTCCTCAGAAAACTAACACGGGAACAGAAAACCAAACATAGCATGCTCTCATTTCTAAGTGGGAGTTGAAGAATGAGAACACAGGGAACATGGTGGGGAACAACACACACTGGGGCCTGTTGGAGAGGTTTTGGGGAGGGAGAGTATCAGGAAAAACAACTAATGGATGGTGGGTTTCATACCTAGGTGATAGGTTGATCTGGGCAGCAAACCACCATGGCACACGTTTCCCTTTGTAACAAACCTGCACATCCTGCACATGTACCCTGGAACTTAAAACACAAGTTGAAGGAAAAAAAAATGGTGGATTCCCTAAACTCAGTGATTTTTCCCCTGTAACACAACCCACTTTATGTATAGGCATCAATCTGGATCTTCTGCATCGCCTCTGTGGGAACTGGGGACAAGGTGAACAGATATAGACATGACCCTGATACTGCTTGCTGTGGTCTGATAAAGTCCTTTCTCTCTGACGCAAGAGTCTTGTATTCAACCAGCAAACATGAAACAATAACAGACTAATGGCTTTTAAGGAGGGCAAAATCCTAGTCCCTGACAGCAATGATGGGGAGCAGAGGTGGTTCTTCCAATGCCCAAGTATGTCCATGTCATATTACATTGCATTATACATCTGGAGATGGAAAATCAGGTGGGTCTTTGGACCCCCTGCGAACTAGACCTGGGTCAAAGGCTCCATTTATTACCTAGCCCCAATATACTCCCACTTTAACAGGGAGACCACAGTGAAGCTTTGGGTCTCCAGGCATCAGTGTGAACTCAGGCCTTATATCCAATAGCCCTCAAAAAGGCTGGGAATTACCCTTTCCTGAGGAGATGGCCATTGGTTTCTTTGGAGAAGGATTGGGGGAATCACGATCATATACATTTGCTGTGGCACTTCTTCCTGGAAACCTACTCTCTGCTTCAGTCAGGTTCTGGGTTCTGGGTTATTGGGATGACTATCCTCAAACTCCTAATCACCCATCTTTGATTTCTTCTGGTTGTGCAGATTAAACAATTGGCTTTTTGGCTGCTCCATCGATCTTACCCTGGGAACATAATGTTCTTTTTTGTTTCCGTCTGGCACTTTTATTGTTTCACTTTTCTGTTTGATTCATTGGAGTGATTTGGGAGTGTGATATGAACCATGGCTCCAGTTTACATCCTGATGGCATTCCAGTTGCTCCACCATCACCTGATTCCATCACTGGATTTATTCTTTTATTGAATAGTACAGCTTTTCCCCACTGATTTGAAATGGCATTTTTGTTAAATGCTGATTCTCACTCTGTTGCCAGGATGGAGCGCAGTGACGCAATCTCGACTCACTGCAGCCTCTGCCTCCCGGGTTCAAGTGATTCTCCTACCGTAGCCTCTTGAGTAGCTGGATTACAGGCATGCGCCATCACACCCAGCTAATTTCTGTATTTTTAGTAGAGACAGGGTTTCACCATGTTGGCCTGGATGGTCTCGATCTCCTGACCTCATGATCTGCCCACTTTGGTCTCCCAGAGTGCTGGGATTACAGGCGTGAGCCACCATGCCCAGCCAAAAATTCATATTCTTATTAATTTTCTCCATAGCTCTCCTTGAATCCGATCCTCCCTGGTGTCACTCATTGTGCTAAGTGTGCCCAGCTTGCACCTGAGGGTTAAATGCTAGTCCCTGACAGGATCCTGCCCGTTCTGTGGCAGCATTTGCTACCATGAACACTGACCCATATGTAACAGCCACAGTGAGTTTCCCAACAATGCCAGTGCCCCTCAGTCAGTGCTTTCCTTATTGCTTTGTAAATAGAGTGCCCTCTAGACCCTCCCATGCCATGGTAGCCTGGCATTATGCAGAATATCCACTCTAATGTGCCCACCGCACTCAGTCTTTTGATCCCTTCCTCCACCATGGTCCATGATAGTTCTAGCGTTTCTACCTCACTTACAATGGACCGTTGCTTTTCCCAAACTTTGAGAGGCAACCGAGCAGCTGAATAGCACCATCTCCTGGGATCTTCAATAGTTGTTAAATTTTGTATCATGGGCTATTGGTCCCACATTGATAAATTCTGTTATTCAAATTTATCCAGTGCTCCTTGATCCACCACCCTCAAGATACAGTGCCAGATGTACTTTCCTGGCTCCTGCTGGAATCTGTGATCGGGGTCCTGCAGCTCCTTTGGGGTATACTGGACCTCAACGTGATAGAAAACACAGCCTTCTTTGGAACTCTGCTGCTCTTATAATGAAGGCCTGGTCCTGTTCCTCAGCCTTTTCTGCTCTCCCATTGCAGGTGATGAGTCTCTTTATATGCTGCCAAGGACGGCCTCTGGTTTTCACACTTCAACTTACAGGCAATTAATCACCCTCAGCCTTTCATGTCTTTCTCCAATGCAGCAAGAGCCAGAAGAAACAGCCATCCAATTCTCAAGTCCTTATATTAATATAATTACTGTTGCCCTTGAAACTCTCAAATTCCTCTCCAGTCTATTCTCTCCCATCAGTTTCCCATTGCAGTTCCCTGCTGCTAGGAGGTTTGTTGTTGTTGTTTTGGTTTGGTTTTCTTGTTTCTCTGAGACAGTCTTGCTCTGTTGTCCAGGCTGGAGTACAGTGGCACCATCTCGGCTCACTGCAACCTCTGCTTCCCAAGCTCAAGTGATCCACCTCAGCCTCCTGAGTAGCTGGGACTACAGGTGTGTGCCACCATGTCTGGCTAATTTTTTTTTTTTTTTTTTTTTTGAGACAGAGTTTTGCTCTTGTTGCCCAGATTGGAGTGCAGTGGCGCGATCTTGGCTCACTGCAACCTCCACCTTCCGGTTTCAACCGATGGTATTTTCGTTAGAGCAGATTAACATGGCTTTAGCTGTGTAGCTATCATTAGCCATTAATCTGGCCAATGCATTCCTTTTTTTTTTCTTTTCTTTTCTTTCTTTTTTTTTTTTTTGAGATGAAATCTTGTTCTTTTGCCAGGCTGGAGTGAAGGGGTGTGATCTTGGCTCACTGCAACCTCCACCCGCCGGATTCAAGTGATTCTCCTGCCTCAGCCTCCCGAGTAGCTGAGATTACAGTTATGTGCCACCATACCCAGGTAATTTTTATAGTTTTAGTAGAGACGGGGTTTCACTATGTTAGTCAGCCTGCTCTCGAACTCCCGACCTTGTGATCCACTCGCCTCGACCTTCCAAAGTCCTGGGATTACAGGCATGGGCTACTGCACCTGGCTGGAGGTTTTAATAATCATGCTGGACATGAGCCACTGTGCCTGGCAATTTTTTTTTTTTTTTTTTGGTAGAGATGGAGTTTTGCTATGTTGCCCAGGCTGGTCTTGAACTCCTGAGCACAAGCAATCCACCCGCCTTGGTGGCCTAAAGTGCTGGGATTACAGGCATGGGCTACTGCACCTGGCTGGAGGTTTCAATAATCACACCACAACCTCTTGCCACGGGTTTGATCAGGTGTTTATTGTAAGCCGGCTGTTGGGTGAAACAGCTCTATAATCCCATCATCTGCTTCCATGAGAACTCCTGATACCAACTGTCATAAATTAGGTTCCCTGGGAAACTGACTCTGAGACTGAGATTTACTCTGAGTCATGCAGGAAATGTCTTTGGGAGTGCTTTAGGAACAGGGTTGCCAGATAAACTATAGCATGCCCAGTTAAGTTTGCACTTCAGATAAACGAAGAGTGCAATATGTGGGTCATGTTTATATTAAAAGTTATTCTTACTTATCTGAAATTCAAATTTCACTGGGCGTTTGGTGTTTATATTTGTCAAATCTGGCAACTTCTGTCTAAAGAACAACACCTATGAGAAGTGAGCAAGGCAAGCTCGTGAAGGGGAGACGTTAAACTATAAGCAGTTGGAGGAGAGGCTTCCACTGAGTCTACGGCACCGTCTATAGGTTGGAGAGTCCTTCAGAGCTGCCCTGGGCCAGGCGCGGTGGCTCACATATGTAATCCCAGCACTTTGGGAGGCCGAGGTGACAGACCACCTGATGTCAGAAGTCCAAGACCAGCCTGGCCAACATGGCGAAACCCCGTCTCTACTACAAATACAAAAATTAGCTGGGTATGGTGGTGGGTGCCTGTAGTTCCAGCTACTCAGGAGGCTGAGGCAGGAGAATCATTTGAACCCAGGAGATGGGGTTTCACCGTGTTAGCCAGGATGGTCTTGATCTCCCAAACTCGTGATCCACCCACTTCGGCCTCCCAAAGTGCTGGGATTACAGGCATAAACCACCATGCCCAGCCAACTATCTGATTTTTGACAAACCTGACTGAAACAAGCAATGAGGAGAGTATTCTCTATTTAATAAGTGGTGCTGGGAGAACTGGCTAGCCATGTAAAGAAAACTGAAACTGGAACCCTTCCTTACACCATATACAAAAATCAACTCAAGATATATTAGGTGGGGCATGGTGGCTGTAATCCCAGAACTTTGGGAGGCTGAGGCAGGTGGATCATTTGAGGTCAGGAGTTCGAGACCAGCCTGGCCAACATGGTAAAACCCTGTGTCTTCTAAGAATATAGATATTAGCTTGGTGTGGTGGCAGGTACCTGTAATCCCAGCTACTCAGGAGGCTAAGGCAGGAGAATCACCTGAGCCTGTGAAGTAGAGGTTGCAGTAAACTGAGATTGTGCCACTGCACTCCAATCTGGGTAACAGAGTAAGATCCTGACTCAAAACAAAGCAAAACAAAACAAACCATAAAAACAAACAAAAAAAATTATAGATTAAAGACCTAAATGTTAAACCCCAAACTACAAATACCCTAGAAAAGGGCCAGGCGTGATGGCTCATGCCTATAATCTCAGCACTTTAGAAGGTTAAAGAGGGCAGATCACCTGAGGTCGGGAGTTCTAGACCAGCGTAGCCAACATGGTGAAACCCTGTCTCTACTAAAAATACAAAATTAGCTGGGCATAGTGGCATGTGCCTGTAATCTCAGCTACTCAGGAGGCTGAGGCAGGAGAATTGCTTGAAACCAGGAGGTGGAGGTTGCAGTAAGCCAAGATGGCGCCATTGCACTCAAAGCTGGGTGACAAGAGTGAAACTCCCTCTCAAAAACAAACAAAAAATTCCTAGAAGAAAATCTAGGCAATACTGCTCAGGACATAGGCACAAGCAAAGATTTCATGATGAAGACACCAAAGGCAATTGCAACAAAAGCAAACATTGACAGATGGGATCTAATTAAAGAGCTTCTGCACAGCAAAAGAAACTATCATCAGAGTGAATAGACAACCTATGGAATGGGAGAAGATTTTTGCAATCTATCTTTCTGACAAAGGTCTAACATCAAGCATCTATAAGGTACTTACACAAATTTACAAGAAAAAAACAAACAGCCCCATTAAAAAGTGGGCAAAAGACATGAAGAGACACTTCAAAAGAAGGCATAAGGCCGGACGTGGTGGCTCAAGCCTGTAATCCCAGCACTTTGGGAGGCCGAGGCGGGTGGATCACGAGGTCAGGAGATCGAGACCACCCTGGCTAACATGGTGAAACCCCGTCTCTACTAAAAAATACAAAAAACTAGCCGGGCGAGGTGGCGGGCGCCTGTAGTCCCAGCTACTCGGGAGTCTGAGGCAGGAGAATGGCGGGAACCCAGGAGGCGGAGCTTGCAGTGAGCTGAGATCCGGCCACTGCACTCCAGTCTGGGCGACAGAGTGAGACTCCGTCTCAAAAAAAAAAAAAAAAAAGAAGGCATACATGCGGCCAACAAACATGAGAAAGAGCTCAACATCACCGGTCATTAGAGAAATGCAAATCAAAACCATGATGAGATACCATCTCACACCTGTCAGAATGGCTATTAGTTGTTTGGTTGCATGTTTGTTTTTTTGAGACAGACTTTCCCTGTTATTGTCCAGGCTGGAGTGCAATGGTGTGATCTCAGCTCACCGCAACCTCTGCCTCCTGGGTTCAAGTGATTCTCCTGCCTCAGCCTCCCAAGTAGCTGGGACCACAGGCGCCCACCACCACACCTGGCTAATTTTTTGTATTTTTTAGTAGAGATGGGGTTTCACCGTGTTAGCCAGGATGGTTTCCATCTCCTGACCTCGTGATCCATTCGCCTCAGCCTCCCAAAATGCTGGGATTACAGGCGTGAGCCACCATGCCCAGCCAATTTTGTATTTTCAGTAGAGATGGGGTTTCTCCATGTTGGTCAGGCTGGGCTTGAACCCCTGACCTCAGGTAATCCGCCCACCTCAGCTTCCCAAAGTGCTGGGATTACAGGCGTAAGCCACCACGCCCAACCCCTATTTGATTAAGGCATTGTAGTAGAGATTCTATTTTACAGAGTTGATTGCAAATTTGGGTCAATCAGCCACTATGTCATATAACGTAAGATCTAATATAACTTGAAATACATTAGATATCTAAGTATAAAATAATAAAAGCAAAAATGAAGAAGTGTGTGTGAAGACAACTTGATTAAGACAAATCATAAAGCAAAGTGACTATATGAAAGTTAAGTTTTTTCCATGGTGAAAGCATAAACAAAATTAAGAAAAAAACAATAGATTGGGAAAATATTTGTAACACATAAGAATGAAAGTCTGTAACATATAAACAATTTCTACAAATTAATTAGAAAGAAACTAATGACTAATAGAAAAATGGACAAAGGCTGCAAATAGGCAAATTGCAGAAGAGGAAATTCAAATAGACAATAAAAATATAAAAAGACACTGCTCACCTCACTATTCAGGAAAAAGCAAATTAAAACAAGAAAGAGATGCCACTTTTCAATGATTGGCAAAAGTTATAAAGAGTAACCATATCTGCGCCAGGCACGGTGGCTCATGCCTGTAATCTCAGCACTTTGGGAGGCCAAGGGAGGCAGAGAACTTTGAGCTCAGGAGTTCGAGACCAGCCTGGACAACATGGTGAAAACCTGTCTCTACAAGAAATACAAAAATGGGCTGGCCATGCTGGCTCATGCCTGTGGTCCCTGCTACTTGGGAGGCTGAGGCTGGAGGATTACTTGAGCCAGGAAGTGGAGGTTGCAGTCAGCTGAGATCACGCCACTGCATTCCAGCCTGGGTAACAGAGTGAAAGAAACCCTGTCTCAAACAAACAAATAAAAAGAGTAATCATACCTCATACTGAAAGCATGAATAAAGGACACTCATACATGCTGGTGGGAATATAAATTGCTAAAGCCAATTTGGAAAATAGCATTTGAGCTAGCAGTCTGTTTGGGAAATCTATCCTACAGAAATAAAAGCATCAATTTGTAACCAAGTAGCTCAGCTTCAAAATGCATTTTGAAACTTTTTTCCTTTCTTACATTCAGCCTTGAAACAAACTTTAAAATTATTTGTTGGCTGGGCCTGGTGGCTCATGCCTGTGATCCCAGCACTTTGGGAGACCGAGGCAGGTGGATCACTTGAGGCCAGGAGTTCAAGACCAGCCTGGCCAACATGGTGAAACCCCATCTCTACTAAATATACAAAAATTAGCAGAGATCACGCTGCTGCAATCCAGCCTGGGCAACAGAGTGAGACTCTGTCTCAAAAATAAATAAATAAATAAAGCTTTTTGTTTCCCTTCCCACCAGATAGACATTCTTGTGCACAGTGCTCGCTTAGATAATTATGCACTTATTTAGAAATTCATGGGTCTAATTTTGGAACACATGAGGCATGAAGACCCAACTGCTAAGTTCCAGAGATGACCTCAAGGCAGTTAATCTACAACCTGGCCATTGATGAGATGACAGCAGTCCACATGGGTGGACCATGACTCAAGACAGCCCTGGAACAAGATACACAGGCCTCATACCCAGCACTACTCCCGCATGGCTCCCATTCCAAGTTCCCCTTTTTTTCTTTCTTTCTATCTATCTAATCTATCTTATCTATCTTTATCTATCTATCTATCTATCTATCTATCTATCTATCTATCTCTCTATATTTTGAGATGGAGTCTTGCTCTGTTGCCCAGGCTGGAGTGCAGTGGCGTGATCTCGGATCCCTGCAATCTCCACCTCCCAGGTTCAGGCGATTCTCCTGCCTCAGCCTCCCAAGTAGCTGGGATTACAGGCGTCCACCACCAGGTCCTGCTAATTGTTTTGCATTTTTAGTAGAGACGGGGTTTCACTATGTTGGCCAGGCTGGTTTCAAACTCCTGACCTCAAGTGATCCGCCTGCCTCGGCCTTCCAAAGTACTGGGATTACAGGCATGAGCCACAGTGCCCAGCCAAGTTCCCCTAAATTCCTGGGTTTACAGGCTTGTGCCGGGCCATATTACATAATTTTTAAAGCCAGTGTTATGGTCCTCATCTGTTAGTTCAGAGCAGCGAGGTCCAGTGGAAATATAACGTGAGCCATATGTGTAGTTTAAAATTTTTAGCAGTCACGTTAAAAACAGTAAAAGGAAACAGGGACTCACATCCCAGATAAACACCCGGGTCTTTTTAAAAACTCAGGCGTGGCTGGGCGCGGGGCTCATGCCTGTAATTCCAGCACTTTGGGAGGCCAAAGCAGGCAGATCACAAGTTCAGGAGTTCCAGACCAGCCAGCCTGGCCAACAGGGCGAAACCCCATCTCTACTAAAAATACAAAATTAGCCAGGTGTGCTTGCAGACACCTGTAATCCCAGCTACTGGGGAGGCTGAGGCAGGAGAATCGCTTGAAACAGGGATGTGGAAATTGCAGTGAGCCAAGATCACACCAATGCACTCTAGCCTGGATGACAGAGTGAGACTCCATCTCAAAAAAAAAAAAAAAGAAAAGAAAAAGAAACAAACAGCCCAGGTACAATGGCTCACGCCTGTAATCCCAGCACTTTGGGAGGCCAAGGCGGGTGGATCACCTGAGGTCAGGAGTTCAAGACCAGCCTGGCCAACATGCAGAAACCCGTCTCTACTAAAAATACAAAAAAATTAGCAGGACGTGGTGGCAGCTGCCTGTAATCCCAGCTACTTGGCAGGCTGAGGCAGGAGAATTGCTAGAACCCTGGGGACGAAGGTTACAAAGGTTGCATTGAGCTGAGATGGCACCACTGCACTCCAGCCTGGACGACAAGAGTCAGACTCCGTCTCACAAAAAAAAAAAAGGAAACAAACAAATGAGCTGACATACTTAATGGTAAACGGTTGAATGTATTCCCCTTAAAATCAGGAGCACGGCATAGATGTCTACTGCCACCATTCCCATTTAATCTATTAATAACATCATATTGGCGGTTACAGTTAATACAATCAAGCAAGAAATAAAAGGCATAGGCATCAGAAAGGAAGAAGCTGTTTCTATTTGTAGACAACACTGTCTACAAAGAATCTACAAAAAAGGTTCTGAAAACGCATAAATGAGCAATGTTATTCAAAGCCACAGCTTTTACATCAAATCTTCTATCTCCAGATCCTTATATCAAATTGCCAACTGGATATCTTCACCTGTATGTTTCCCAGGAACCCCCAAGACTCAGTATTTCCAAGACCAAATTATTGATATCTGTCTAAACTTGGTCTTTCAAAAAAAATTCCCTATTCCTCTGGTAATGCCATCAATTTACTTATTCTAATAGAGCTTCCCAATGTTGATTGATCCATCTATCCATGCTGAAAAATGAAGGTTTGTCTTAGACTATTCCTCTTACCTGCCCCATATACTTGGTCAGTTAGGCTATCAGTTAATCTTGTTATGAAACCAATTGCCCCAAACCTAGAGTCTTAAAAGACAATAATCTATAGGCTGGGCGTGGTGGCTTATGCCTGTAATCCCAGCACTTTGGGAGGCCAAGGTGGGAGGATCACGAGGTCAAGAAATTGAGACCATCCTGGCCAACATGGGGAAACCCCCGTCTCTACTAAAAATACAAAAATTAACTAGGCGTGGTGGCGCGTGCCTGTAGTCCCAGCTACTCAGGAGGCTGAGGCAGGAGAATCACTTGAACCCAGGAGGCGGAGGTTGCAGTGGGCTGAGATCATGCCACTGCACTCCAGCCTGGTGACAGAGCGAGACTCCCTATCAAAAAAAAAAAAATTCCCCTACTTATGTTAAGAGTACCAAAAATAGGGCCAGGAATGATGGCTCATCCCTATAATTTTGGCACTTGGGGAAGCCGAGGCGGGAAGACAGCTTGAGTCCAGGAGTAAAATAGTGAGACTCTGTCTCTACAAAATAATAAAAACTTAGCTGGATGTGGCACACACCTGTAGTCCAGGTACTCACGAGGCTGAAATGGGTGGGTCACTTGAGCCTGGGAGGTCAAGGCTGCAGAGAACTGTGATCACACCACTATATACTACACCCAACCTGGGCTACAAGGTGAGACCCTGTCTCAAAAAAAAAAGAAGTACCAAAAATCTATAGCTGTTTCAGGAATAAAATACATGCAGTTAGTGAGGTTTTTCTTCCCCACTGCTATGACTAATTTTTGGTTGAGATACTAAGCCAGATGTCATTTTAAGTCTGTGGCCCAACCAAAGAAGGGAATCATACTCTCCAAAGAATGGTACCTTCCCACTCTAATTGCTAAAATAAAATGTTGCTTTATGAAAATCAATTCTGTAGGCATCAATAAGTTATAAGAGCATGGCTTATTTAAAAAAAAATAGTGGGCCAGGTTACCTACACGAACTGCAAAGCAAGCAAACTGAATTTTCTTATCCAAGAGCCCATCCTCATACTTACAATTTCCCATGACTACGTGGAAATTCTTTCACTTACCGGAAAGACCTGATTGGCACTTTCACTGAGAGTTGAGTCATCTGGGCTGTCGACAGGTGTTTGATGTGTAGACTTGGAATCAGACTGACTTACATCCTCTTCAGATTGCTTTATACAAACAAAATAATTTAGAAATGATAAATAGTCCATATGACATCAATCAAATGCACCGTAAGCTCTGGGAGCTCTTTTCGCAGGGGTTAACTACAATGAAGTATTAGAATAGTCTTAGCAGGCACAGAATGAAGAAAACAATGCAGGTGAAAAGTACTGAGTCAAATTACATCTTCAAATCTTAAGTATACACTCAAATAGATTTTAATATACAGTTATTCCTATTAAAAATGTGAATATATCGACTGGACATGGTGGCTCACACCTGTAATCCCAGCACTTTGGGAGGCTGAGGCTACCAGATCACGAGGTCAGGAGTTCGAGGTCAGCCTGGCCAATATAGCGAAACCCCGCCTCTGCTCAAAATACAAAATATTAGCCAGGCGTGGTGGCAGGCACCTGTGATCCTAGCTACTCGGGAAGCTGAGACAGGAGAATTGCTTGAACCCGGGAGGCAGAGGTTGCAGCAAGCACAGATGGTGCCACTGCACACCAGCCCAGGCGACAGTGCGAGAGTCTGCCTCAATTGAAAAAAAAAAACAAAAAGTGAATATATTGAGCTCAAAACAAGCTGGAAAAGATGTGAATACCAATTTCCCCTCTCACAAAACTTCAGTGTGCCTAGTCCACTGGCTAAATCTCTGTGTAGAGATAATTAGTTCAGTTGGCTACTGCAGGTTTGTAATAAACCTGAAAAACTAGTGCAGCAGAGTTCAACCATGAATAACACCGGTAAGATGCTCCAGTTAAAGTTTCTTCACACAGCTTATTTCATTCCTTTAGAAATCTAAAGGAGCAAAAGTAATTCTCTATTCTGCATGGGTTATAAGTTATATTACCTTGTGAAAGTATTGTTATCACCATGAGATTTATTTATGTAATTCCTTCTCTCTTTCCCAAAATATCTGGTTAGACTCTTGGGCCAAATGTAGGAAGTAAATAATAGTTTAGAATATCTGACTTCATACTAAAAGGTGACCACACTGACCTTATAATTCTCCCAGAGCCCAGACTGTGAACCTCACTCCCTGGAGGAACGGCTGATTCCAGGTGTGGGGAAATGCACAAGATAAGCACAGAACACCAGTTTCCTTATTCTGCTCTCTGGTACAACACCAGCCAAGGTGCTCATGTCAAAAGGACTCAGAAACCAACATGAAGATGCACCCAGCGTTCACTGCAGCCAGCATTCAACGAAGGGAAAAATTAAGCATCAATAAAAATAACTGCCAGGCGCGGGGGCTCACACCCATCATCCCAGCACTTTGGGAGGCAGAGGCAGGCGGATTGCTTTTGAGCCCAGGAGTTGAAGACCAGCCTGGTGAACACGGCAAAACCCCGTCTCTCCCAGAAACACAAAAATTAGCTGGGCATGGTGGTGTACCTGTGGTCCCCGCTACTAAGAGGCTGAGGTGGGAGGATTGCTGAGGCCGGGAATCAAGGCTGCAGTGGGCAGAGATTACACCACTGCACTACGGCTTGGGTGACAGAGGAAGACCCTGCCTCAAAACAATAAATGAATAAATAAAAATAAAATAAAAACAACTGCAATGAAATGAAACACAAATATGTTAAAACGTGTAAGTTTATAATGTACTAAAAAAGAAAAAATCACACACACAAAGTTCATTGGTCAATTTTGGGAGATGCTAGGGAACTAATTATTTTGAAAACTAGGAAAGAATCAAACATACATCCTGCCTTTCCTGTATGAACCATACCTTGAATAACTAACTGATCAAACACTTTCTCTTTATGAAAGAATTCCAGCTAACAAAGAAAGAAGAAATAACAGTTAGAATAAGACCATTTCACGAACACCTGATGAAATTATAAAAGTAGGCCAGAGTTTCTCAACCTCAGTGCTACTGACTTTTTAGGCCTATTAATACTTTGCTGTAGGGGGCTGTGCTGCGCCGACTCTTACCCCTGAAGGTACCTATGGTGTTCCCTCCCCCACGCTGTGACAATCAGTGTGTCTCCAGACATTGCCAAATTACCCTGGTAGTGAAATGCTGACACAGGCAATGATCAGTGACCACTAACATCACAAACACACACACACACACACAAATACAACTACACATTATGCCTCCTGATCAAAGCATGCAATGCTGAGAGTTTAATCTGAATCAGATCAACCACCTAAATTTAACTACCAGTTTTTGGAAATTCAGGGAACAGATGAACATGGTCAGTGAAACTATGGGGATAATATCAGCAAAATCAAAATCTGAGAATTCTACAGGACAAATGACCCGGTTTCGTCAGTAAATCACAAGGGGAATCTGTAAATGACAAAAGACTTAAGAGACATAGAAACCAAGTTATATACAGAGCTTGATTAAATCCTTACAAACAGGACGAGAAAAAAAAAGAATGGAACAACAACAACAAAATTAGGTGGGGCAACACAGGGAAACCTCATCTCTAGAAAAATTCAAAAAACTAGCTGGGTGTGGTGATACACCCCTGTGGTCCCAGCTATACGGGAGGATCCCTTGAGCCTGGGAAGTTGAGGCTGCCATGAGCCATGATCATGCCACTGCATTCCAGCCTGGGCAACAGAGAAAGATCCTATCTCAAAAAAAGAAAAAAAAAAAAAAAACCGGGCAAACTGTCAACTTCTGAGGTGTGATGCTGGGATGGCAGTTATGTTTAAACAAGATGACTTAATCATTTTTTAAGCTGGGCGGTAGGTGTATGACAGTTCTCCTCCTTACAATTGTCTGTTGCTTTTTAAAGTGGGTCACATTAGCTCCATGACCAAAAAATAATCACCATCATCATCCTCCTCCTTCTCCACCTACATCCCAAGTAATGGAAAAAGAAACTGTATTTTCTCAGATTCTGAGGTGGGAGAAAGACAATAACTAACATACTAACTCATTTACTCATAAACATATTGCTATGGGGTGAAGCGTGTGCCTTACCCACTCCCCAAAAAATTTCGTATGTTGAAATTCTAACCTCTAGCTCCTCAGAATGTGACCTTATTTGGAAAAGGTTATTGCAGACATAATTAGTGAAGATGAGGTCCTACTGGAGTAGAGAGGAACCCTAATCCAGTATGTCTGGTATCCTTACAAAAAGGGGAAATTTGGCCACAGATACGCACACAGGTAGAACACCATGTGAACATGAAGACAGAGATCCGGGTGATGCACCTACAGGCCAAAGAATGACAGAGATTACAGCAAACCACCAGAAGCCAGGGGAGAGGCAAGGAACATACAGTTCCTCACAGTCGTCAAAGAAACCAACTCTAACAACATGACGTAGAACTTCTAGTCTCCAGATCTATGAGATAATGAATTTCTGTTGTCTCAGCCACCCGGTTTGTGGTACTTTGCTGCAGCAAGCCTAGCAAACGAATGCACATATATTCTATAGTTTGAAGAAATAATTCCCAGAAAATCATATTTAAAATGGTTAAATTAAACAAAATAAAATAAACCAAAAAAAGAAAAGTCCCAACTACCTGAAATACTTAATTGTCTTTGGAAACTGACTTAAAAATAGCTCATACAGTCAACTGCCACTGGCTTTAGTTCTTTTTTTTTTTTTTTTTTTTTTTTTTTGAGACGGAGTCTCGCTCTGTCGCCCAGGCTGGAGTGCAGTGGCCGGATCTCAGCTCAGTGCAAGCTCCGCCTCCCGGGTTTACGCCATTCTCCTGCCTCAGCCTCCCGAGTAGCTGGGACTACAGGCGCCCGCCGCCTCGCCCGGCTAGTTTTTTTTTTGGTATTTTTTAGTAGAGACGGGGTTTCACCGTGTTCGCCAGGATGGTCTCGATCTCCTGACCTTGTGATCCGCCCGTCTCGGCCTCCCAAAGTGCTGGGATTACAGGCTGGAGCCACCGCGCCCGGCTGGCTTTAGTTCTTTAGAAAACAGTACAAAAATAGAAGATGCTTGGCTGGGTGCAGCAGCTCACACCTGTAATCCCAGCACTTTGATAGGCTGAGGTGGGTGGATCACTTGAGTCCAGGAGTTCGAGACCAGCCTGGGTGACATGGTGAAACCCTGTTTCTGCAAAAAATTAGCCAGGCATGGTGACACGTGTCTGTAGTCGCGGCTATTCCGGAAGCTAAGGTGAGAGAATCACCTGATTCTGGGGAGGTCAAGGCTGCGTTGAACTGTGATCGTGCTACTGCACTCCATGCTGGGTTCCTGGGTGACAGAGTGAGACCCCGTCTCAAAATAAAATAAAATAAATAAAAAATAAAAACAAAGATGCTGAAGAGAGGATAAACCAGAGATCTCTGAACTGCTAATGAAAATAATGTTTCTGTCTGCTCTGAGATTTTTTCTTTTTTTTTCTTTTTCTTTTTTTTTTTTTTTTTTGAGATGGAGTCTCGCTCTGTCGCCCAGGCTGGAGTGCAGTGGCCCCATCTCCGCTCACTGCAAGCTCCACCTCCCGGGTTCATGCCATTCTCCTGCCTCAGTCTCCTGAGTAGCTGGGACTACAGGCGCCCGCCAACACACCCGGCTAATTTTTTGTAGTTTTAGTAGATTCGGGGTTTCACCGTGTTAGCCAGGATGGTCTCGATCTCCTGACCTCGTGATCCGCCCGCCTGGGCCTCCCAAAGTGCCGGGATTACAGGCGTGAGCCACCGCGCCCGGCCGCGAGTTTTCTTATTCCAAAAAAGTCTCAAGCGATCCTCCTGCCTCAGCCTCTCAAGTAGCTGGGACTCACAGGCACATGCCACCACACCCAGCTAACTTTTTTTTTTTGAGACGGAGTCTCGCTCTGTCGCCCAGACTGGAGTGCAGTGGTGTGATCTCCGCTCACTGCAAGCTCCGCCTTGCGGGTTCACGCCATTCTCCTGCCTCCGTCTCCCGAGTAGCTGGGACTACAGGCGCCCACCACCACGCCCGGCTAATTTTTTGTATTTTTAATAGAGACTGGGTTTCACAGTGTTTGCCAGGATGGTCTTGATCTCCTGACCTCGTGATCCGCCCGCCTCGGCCTCCCAAAGTGCTGGGATTACAGGCGTGAGCCACCGCGCCCGGCCCAGCTAACTTTTAAATGTTTTGTAGAGATGGAGTCTTGTTATGTTGCCCATGCTGGTCTTGAACGCCTGGCTTCAAACAATCCTCCCACCTCGGCCCTTTAAAGTTTTGGGATTACAGGTATGAGCCCTTGCACCCAATTATATGCTTTCATGTATACTTACCAACAGAGGTTTAAAGGGGGGGCTCCACCTTTCCAGCCAGAAGTTCTTCCCAGTTAATGTGTCTAAAGAATGGATGAGCCTAGGGGAAAAAAAAGCAGAAAGAAAAGTTGAGGGGAATAGACTTTGCTGGATTGAGAAATTAATCACCTTTTTGAAGTTACAAGTCACAAAATAAGCTAAACTTAAAAGCAACTACATATAACCCTGAGAAATACATAAAACTAGCACTATCTTCCCCACAAAACACCAAACATGCCAATCCCTACTTGAACTTCTCCAGGGTCCCCAGGCCCAGCTCCCAGATGAGAAGCAGCTTGATAGAGGAAAAAAAGCCTGGATAAAGAACCTTAGTCAAACTGATTTTTTTCCTTTTTAGACTTTGCTTGTCTACTTTGCCTTGACAAAATATAGTTTACTGGCCGGGCACGGTGGCTCATGCCTGTAATCCCAGCATTTTGGGAGGCTGAGGCAGGTGGTTCACCTGAGGCTGGGAGTTCGAGACCAGCCTGGCCAACATGGTGAAACCCCTTCTCTACTAAAAATACAAAAATTAGCCCAGCATGGTGGTGCACACCTGTAATCCCAGTTACTAGGGAGACTGAAGCAGGACAATCACTGGAACCTAGGAGGCGGAGGTTGCAGTGAGCCAAGATCATGCCATTGCACTCCAGCCTGGATGACAGGGCAAGACTCCATCTCAGAAAGAAAAGAAAATAGAGTTTACTAATTACTACTGAATAATTGTTTAAGGGTCTGTAATCCCAGCACTTTGGGAGGCCAAGGCAGCTGGATCACCTGTGGTCAGGAATTCCAGACCAGCCTGACCAACATGGTGGAACCCTGTCTCTATTAAAAATACAAAAATTACCCAGGCGTGCTGGCGGGCGCCTATAATCCCGGCTACTCCAGAGGCTGAGGCAGGAGAATCGCTTGAACCTGGGGGGCTGAGGTTGCAGTGAGCCAAGATCGCGCCACTGTACTCCAGCCTGGGTGACAGAGCGAGACTCTGTCCCCCCCCCCCAAAAAAAAAAGAAAGAATTATAAAAACCAATATGAAAAGAAAGTCGTTAGATAAATCTGTACTTCGCCTTCAAAAACTGAAGACTTTTTTTGTTCAATATATATTATTCAAAATATACATTAAATTCTATCTAGTTAAATCCTAGTCATTGAATCTTATAGTGTTGGTGACCATTTAAGAACCTTACCTTTTTTGGCCGGGCGCGGTGGCTCAAGCCTGTAATCCCAGCACTTTGGGAGGCCGAGACGGGCAGATCACAAGGTCAGGAGATCGAGACCATCCTGGCTAACATGGTGAAACCCCGTCTCTACTAAAAATACAAAAAGAAAAAAAAACTAGCCGGGCGAGGTGGCGGGCGCCTGTAGTCCCAGCTACTCGGGAGGCTGAGGCAGGAGAATGGTGTAAACCCGGGAGGCGGAGCTTGCAGTGAGCTGGGATCCGGCCACTGCACTCCAGCCTGGGCGACAGAGCGAGACTCCGTCTCAAAAAAAAAAAAAAAAAAAAAAAAAAAGAACCTTACCTTTTTAAGCAGATCTCTGGCTTCTTGTGTGAGGTAGGGAGACAGTTGTTTTCTTTCCATTCTCCCCAGTGAATGGGGGCTAAGAGTAGAAGACAAGTGAAAAATATTAGCAGGGAGTGAAAAATATTAGCATATAAGAAACAAATTTTAAATAACAATATTATCTATTTCCTGAATTAGTTATGCATGGGGATCAGAAATGTATGCTGTGAAACAGGCTAACTGCTAAAGACCTTTATTTTGTTTTAGAGACAGGGTCTCGCTATGTTGTCAAGGCTAGATTCTATTAATAATCCTTGGCTCCAATGATCCTCCCGCCTCAGCCTCCTGAGTAGCTTGGGCTACAGGCACGCACCACTGTGCCCGGCAGAAGTGCAGTTTTTAAGCAACAGGACAGAGGAAGTAGCAGTGTCCTGGAAGGAAGCCTGTGTTTCCACCATTAACTTATTGTGTGATAATAAGTGAGCTATGTGATTTTATACTTTAGTTTCTCCATTTATAAAATGAGGACTCCTGAGTAGCTGGGATTACAGGAGCACACCACTATGCTCGGCTAATTTTTCTATTTTTAGTAGAGACGGGGTTTCACTATGTTGGCCAGACTGGTCTCAAACTCCTGACCTCATGATCCACCCACCTTGGTCTCCCAAAGTGCTGAGATTATAGGCATGAGCCACTGAGCCTGGCATAGGAATTCTTTATACTACCCTTGAAACTGTTTAAGTATGAAATTATGTCAAAATAAAGTTTTTCCGGGCAGGCACAATGGCTCACAACTGTAATACCAGCACTTTAGAAGGCCAAGGCGGGCAGATCACCTGAGGTCAGGAGTTCAAGACCAGCCTGGCCAACACGGTGAAAGCCCAACTCTACTAAAAATACAAAACAATACCCCGGTGTGGTGGCGCATACCTGTAGTCCCAGCTAAATGGGAGGCTAAGGCAGGAGAATCGCTTGAACCTGGGAGGCAGAGGTTGCAGTGAACTGAGATTACACCTCTGCACTCCAGCCTGGGCGAGAGGAGCGAAAGTCCATCTTCAAAAAAAAAAAGTTTTTCCAACGGCAATAGTCACAAAAAAGTGGCTACATTCTGCACCTTTCTGTTCCATGTTACATGTTACTGTGAAATCTTTCTCAGAGAACTGAACCGTGTTTGGTAGAAATAGATACTTGTGGCCGGGCACAGTGGCTCATACCTGTAATCCCAGCACTTTGGGAGGCCAAGGCAGGCGGATAACGAGGTCAGGAGATCAAGACCCTCCTGGCTAACATGGTGAAACCCCGTCTCTACTAAAATAATACAAAAAATTAGCCGGGCATGGTGGCGGGCAACTCTAGTCCCAGCTCCTCGGGAGGCTGAGGCGGGAGAACAGCGACAACCCAGGAGGCGGTGCTTGCAGTGAGTTGAGATTGGGCAACAGAGCCAGACTCCATCTCAAAAAAAATAAAATAAAATAAACAAAGAAATAAAGTACATTTTAACTTTTAAACTCCTGCCACGGGCCAGGCGTGGTGGCTCATGCCTGTAATCCCAGAACTCTGGGAGGCCGAGGCGGGTGGATCACCTGAGGTCAGGAGTTGAGACCAGCCTGACCAACATGGAGAAACTTTGTCTCTACTAAAAATAAAAAATTAGCCAGGAGTGGCGGCGCATGCCTGTAATCCCAGCTACTGGGGAGGCTGAGGCAGGAGAATTGCTTGAACCCGGGAGGCAGAGGTTGCGGTGAACCAAGATCGTGTCATTGCACTCCAGTCTGGGCAACAAGAACGAAACTCCATCTAAAAGAAACAAAACAAAACAAAAGAAAAAACTCCTGCCGCAAGTTTTTAAATCTTACGTGAATGAAAACACAAGGATGCTGGGATTATTTACCTGCGGAGAGGGAGAAAAAAATCAAAAAGGTCCTCTCAACACAAGAATGAAGCAAAGCTTTTAACATCTGCCTGTTACCTGTTTACTTCCTGTCCTTTTTTTTTTTTTTTTGAGATGGAGTCTCGCTCTGTTGCCCAGGCTGGAGCACAGTGGGGTGATCTCGGCTCACTGCAAGCTCCGCCTCCTGGGTTCATTCTCCTGCCTCAGTCTCCTGAGTAGCTGGGATTACAGGTGCCCGCCACCACGCCCAGCTAAGTCTTTTGGATTTTTAGTAGAGACAGGGTTTCACCGTGTTAGCCAGGATGGTCTCGTTTTCCTGACCTTGTGATCCGCCCGCCTCAGCCTCCCAGAGTGCTGGGATTACAGGCGTGAGCCACTGCGCCTGACCCTTTACTTCCTGTCTTATGGCCAGCTAGGATGACTGCAGTCAAGTAGGTCTGGTTTCTCTTAAAGAGCCAAACTCACGAATTTAGATTTTTAATTTAAGTGGCAAGAAATGATGTCATGCATGCTGATTTCCCTTCTGAAAGGAATTAGGCTAATCAGCTATTATTGTTCAAATGCAATGGTACTCAAAATTTATTTTAGATCCCTCTCCCTCCCATCCTCAGAATGTAAAAGCAAAAATAAATGTAGAGCCAGTAATACCCCTTCTTATGAAACACAGTAAGTTTCAATGGCATTGTCTTACTATGAAGAATACGTTCCTGAAAGTCACACTTGAGTATTATTTATATCCCAGTTTGTTTCCAAAAGAGGTTCTGCAGCATACGACATAGTAATATAGTCCGGGCACAGCGGATCACACCTGTAATATTAACACTTTGGGAGGCTGAGGTAGGCAGATCGCTTGAGCCCAGGGGTTCAAGACCAGCCTGGGCAATATGGCAAAATCCCACCTCTACAAAAAAAAAAAAAAAAAAAAAAATTAGTTGGATGTGGTGGTGGCACACCTGTTGTCCCAGCTGTTCAGCAGGCTGAGGCGGGCAGATCAATTGAGCCCAGAAGGTCAAGGCTGCAGTGAGCCATGATTGCACCACTGCACTCCAGCCTGGGTGACAGAATGGACCCTATCTCGAAAAAACAAAAATGTGTGTGTGTGTATATATATATACCTGTATATACACACACACAGACACACATACACATATACATACAGATACTATATATATATGCACACACTATATTTACACACCCTACAAATATATATACACTTACATATATATATAAACTACAACAAACAATTAGAGTAGAAAATTAAGTTGAAATAGTTTTAAAAGGACAGAAGGCATAAGCCATAAAAGCCTACTGAGGCCAGGTGCAGTGCCTCGCACATAAAATCACAGCACTTTGGGAGGCCAAAATGGAAGGACCACTTAAAGTCAGGAGTTCAAGACCAGCCTCAGCAACGAAGTGTGACCTCATCTCTACAAAAAATAATTTTTTTAAAAAAATAGAGTCTATTGGCAAGGTGTGGTGGCGCATGCCTGTAACTTCAGTAGTTTTGGCGGTCGAGGCGGGCGGATCACGAGGTGAAGAGAAACTCTGTCTGTACTAAAAATACAAAAAAAAAAAAAAAAAAAATTAGCCGGACGTGGTGGCAGGTGCCTGTAGTCCCAACTACTATAGAGGCTGAGGCAAGATAGTAGCCTCAACCCGGGAGGCGGAGCTTGCAGTGAGCAGGGATGGTGCACTCCAGCCTGGGCAACAGTGCAAGACTCCGTCTCAAAAACAAAACAAAACAAAAAAAACGGGGAAACGAAACAAAACAAAAACAAAAACAAAACAAAAAGGCAGGCCGTGGTGGCTCACGCCTGTAATCCCATCACTTTGGGAGGCTGAGATCATGAGGTCAGGATATCGAGATGATTCTGGCTAACACGTTGGAACCCCATCTCTACTAAAAAAACAAAAAATGAGCAGGGCATGGTGGCGGGTGCCTGTGGTCCCAGCTGTTCTGGAGGCTGAGGCAGGAGAATGGCGTGAACCCGGGAGGTGGAGCTTGCAGTGAGCCGAGGTCCTGACACTGCACTCCAGCCTGGGCAATAGAGTGAGACTCCCTCTCAAAAAAAAAAAAGCAACAAACTGGGTATATGCCTTTAGAAGTGGTATGTACATTTCCAGCATTATAAATGAAAAGAAATGAGTGGCAATAGTTACTTTGGTCCCTAGATTTTTGGTATCTTAACTAGTTTTAGATCTCTTCCACTGAAGAGATTGCCTGTTGAACGTTGTTAGGAATGGAAGCACTGAAGGCAAACTGCTTGGTTTTGAATTTTGTTCTATCCCTTGCACACTGCCTGGGTTCAAATCCTAGCTCTGCTTAGTAAGTTCTTTTAAGGTGATGATCTTTGAGCAAATGTCTTAGCTCCTGTTTTCCCAAGTAAATGGACACAATAGTTGCTACCTTGTGGAAGGATTCATGTAATTGACCAGTGTTTACCAAGTAGCATCAGTGTTCAGTTTTAGTCATTGGTGACTCTGTATTTGGACTGTGAGAGGGTTGGGGTGGGGGGTGGTGTGTGTGTGTAGCACTTAATTGCATGCAGAAAGGAAAAGATAGTTTTGATAAGGGAGAGGCCACTTTTCTCTGCTTTTGTGTCAAAAAGGAAGAAGGGAGTTTTGGAAAGGCATACGAATTCTGTTCAATACTAAGCTCTCTTCCTCAAAATCAGAGGTACACAGAATGTGTAATAATTTACAGAATTTCTTGACTTCAACAATTTGATTTTTTAAAATTTATTTTTATTTAGGTTTAGACTGAGCTACAGTTAATCTGTGGCGACGTTCTGGATGCACTGGACAAACACCTCATTCCAGCAGCTACCACTGGCAAGTCCAAGGTTTTCTATTATGAAATGTAGGTTCTATACTAACAACTAACAAGTGTACTTCAATAATTTTAAACACTCTCAAGAATAATTGGCTTTCTTTTTTTCTTGGATATTTCCTATTATTTTTCTTATTAAATATAACCAAAAATCCCACAGAAATTAACTGAGGAGCTTCCAAGTATCAACAAAATTATCACTCGATAGACTAGAATTAAACAAGCAAGTGGTTCGAAGAAATGCCACAAGTGTATGAATCATAACATAAAATTTCTACACGAAACATTCAGCCAGGACTGTGCAATGTGTGGCCGTTTGGGGGAGGGAAATGAGATAGGTTCCATGAAAGCAAAAGAATATAAATAACTAAAGCAAAAGCTAATGCATTTTTATAATAGCCTGACCATCTTTTTATTCCAACATCAACTATCCTTCTAACATTAAACAATTATTTTTAAATAAAAATTGGAAACCTACATAAAAGAAAGTCATGATTCTAAAAAGGCCAACTTTGAATCTTACATTTTCCTTTCTAGTATATAACCTACATTTCATAATAGAAAACCTTAGACTTACCAGTGGTAGCTGCTGGAATGAGGTGTTTGTCTAGTACCTCCAGCATGTCGACACAGATTAACACCAGCTCAGCCTCGACCTGAAAAAATAAAAATAAATTTAAAAAAATCAGATTGCTGAAGTCTAGAAATTCTGCAAATTATTACACATTCTATGTACCTCTGATTTTGAGGAAGAGAGCTTAGTATTGAACAGAATTCTTTTCCCTCTCCAAACTCCCTTCTTCCCTTTTGATACAAAAGCAGAGAAAAGCTGCCTCTCGGTCATCAAAAGTATCTTTTCCTTTCGGCATGCAATTACGTGCTACACACACACACCACCCCCACTCCAGCACCGCCTCACAATCCAACTATCACAATCGCCAATGACTAAAACTAAACACTGCCCCCACCCCAGCACCGCCTCACAGTCCAACTATCACAATCGCCAATGACTAAAACTAAACACTGCCCCCACCCCAGCACCGCCTCCCAGTCCAACTACACAATCACCAATGACTAAAACTAAACACTGATGCTACTTGGTAAATGCTAGTCAATTACGTGAATCTTTCACAAGGTAGCAACTACTATGTCCATTTACTTGGGAAAACAGGAGCTAAGACATTTGCTCGAAGATCACCCCCTTAAAAGAACTTACTAAGCAGAGCTAGGATTTGAACCCAGGCAGGGTGCAAGGGATAGAACAAAATTCAAACCCAAGCAGTTTGCCTTCAGTACTTACATTCCTAACAAGGTTCAAGAGGCAATCCCGTTAGTGGAAGAGATCCAAAACTAGTTAAGATACCAAAAATCTATGGACCAAAAAAACTATTGCTACTCATCTCAATTCATTTATAATGCTGAAAATGTGCACCACCTCTAAACGCACATTCTTAGCGTGCTTCCTGTTTTTTTTCTTTTTCTTTTTCTTTTTTTTGAGACAGAGCCTCACTTTGTCCCTCAGGCTGGACTGCAATGGCGCAATCTCAGCTCACTGCAACCTCCGCCTCCAGGGTTCACCCCATTCTCCTGCCTCAGCCTCCCGAGTAGCTGGGACTGAGAGGTGACAACCTGCTAGCAGCCCTCGCTCTCTGCGCCTCCTGGGCCTCGGCGTCCACTCTGGTGGCGCTTGAGAAGCCCTTCAGCCTGCCACTGCACTGTGGGAGCCACTCTGGGCTGGTCGAGGCCAGAGCCGGCTCCCTCTGCTTGCCGGGAGGTGTGGAGGGACAGGCGCGGGCGGGAACCGGGGCTGCGCCCGGCACTCGCGGGCCAGCGCGAGTTCCCTGTGGGCGTGGGTTCGGCGGTGCCCGCACTAGGCACCGGGCAGTGAGGGGCTTAGTACCTGGGCCAACAGCTGCAGAGGGTGCGCCATGTCCCCGCAGTGCCGGACCGCCGGCGCTGCCCTTGAATTCTCTCCGGGCCTCAGCTGCCTCCCGAAGGGCGGGGACTCGGGACCTGCAGCCTGCCATGCCCGAGCCTCCCTGCACCCCTCCGTGGGCTTCTGCGCTACCCGAGCCTCCCAGAGGAGCGCTGCCCGCTGCGCCGCGCTGCTTGGTCCCATGGACCGCCCAAGGACTGAGGAGTGCAGGTGCACCGCGGGACTGGCAGGCCGCTCTGCTTGCAGCCCCAGTGAGGGATCCACTAGGTGAAGCCAGCTGGGCTCCTGAGTCTAGTGGGGACATGGAGAACCTTTATGTCTAGCTGAGGGATTGTAAATGCACCAATCAGTACTCCGTGTCTAGCTCAAGGTTTGTCCTGAAATATTCTATAGCCTAATCCACGTGAGCAAAAGACAAAAATCTACCAAGATGTAAAATGTGTACTATATATACAGTCATCTGAGTACTAGACTGTGACCTCAAATGCCAACGACTATGGCCAAATTACTAACAGACATAAGCCTGAGAACTAAGCCAGACACTCAAACAAGCCTCCCTTTTCAGAGACATTTTCTAGAACCATAAAAATAAAAGGCAAAAATTAGGACATATTCGGGAAACAACAACCTCCTTCCCCCAGATAATTTCTGTTGCATAAAACCCAAAGATTAAAAACTATGACATTGGATTAAAGAAACTTGAGTCTTTCAATAAAAAAAGAATGAGACAAATTTAACCAAAAACACTCATCATTTTTCTTGAAAATACAATAATTCCCTTTTATCTGAGAGGGATCCATTCTGAGACCCCGAGTAAATATGCTGAAACCATGGATAATAGCAAACCTTATATATACTATATTCTGTTCTATACATACATACTCATGGTAAAGTTTAATTTATAAATTAGGCACAGTGAAAGATGAATACCAGAACAATTATAACATACTCTAATAGAAGTTATATGAACGTAGTCTCTTTATCTCTCAAAATATCTTATTGTGCTGTACCACTGGTAACTAAAACTGCGGATAAGGGGGGACTATTGTACAACAGTCTCACCTTTTGCCGGTATTTCTGAATCATTTTTAGCTTGTCTTCTCCTCCCTTGTTTCCTTCTTTCTGTTCAAGGCTGGAGGCTTACGTTTTAACATATTTGTGTTTCATTTCATTGCAGTTGTTTTTATTTTATTTTTATTTATTCATTTATTGTTTTGAGGCAGGGTCTTCCTCTGTCACCCAAGCCGTAGTGCAGTGGTGTAATCTCTGCCCACTGCAGCCTTGATTCCCGGCCTCCAGCAATCCTCCCACCTCAGCCTCTTGAGTAGCGGGGACCACAGGTACACCACCATGCCCAGCTAATTTTTGTGTTTCTGGGAGAGACGGGGTTTTGCCGTGTTCACCAGGCTGGTCTTCAACTCCTGGGCTCAAAAGCAGTCCGCCTGCCTCTGCCTCCCAAAGTGCTGGGATGATGGGCGTGAGCCCCCGCACTGGCAGTTGTCTTTATTGATGCTCAGTTTTTCCCTTCGTTGAATGCTGGCTGCAGTGAACGCTGGGTGAGTCTTCATGTTGGTTTCTGAGTCCTTTTGACATGAGCACATGGGCCGGTGTTGTACCAGAGAGCAAAATAAGGAAACTGGTGTTCTGTGCTTATCTCGTGCATTTCCCCACACCTGGAATCAGCCATTCCTCCAGGGAGTGCGGTTCACAGTCTGGGCTCTGGGAGAATTATAAGGTCTGTGTGGTCACCTTTTAGTATGAAGTCAGATATTCTAAACTATTATTTACTTCCTACATTTGACCCAAGAGTCTAACCAGATATTTTGGGAAAGAGAGAAGGAATTAAATAAATCAATCTCATGGTTAGCACTGAAGTGATAACTACACTTTCACAGGGAAATATAACTTATAACCCATGCAGAATAGAGAATTATTTTTGTTCCTTTAGATTTCTAAAGGAATGAAATAATCTGTGGGAAGAAACTTTAACTGGAGCATCTTACCAGTTAAACACATGAATTAAAAAATTTGTTTTAACTCTGCTTCAGTAGTTTTTCAGGTTTATTACAAACCTGCAGTAGCCAACTGAACTAATTATCTCTACACAGGGATTTAGCCAGTGGACTAGGCACACTGAAGCTTTGTGAGAGGGGAAATTGGTATTCACATTTTTTCCAGCTTGTTTTGAGTTTCATATATTCACTTTTTTTTTTTTTAATTGAGACAGACTCTCACACTGTCGCCTGGGCTGGTGTGCAGTGGCACGATCTGTGCTTACTGCAACCTCTGCCTCTCAGGTTCAGGCAATTCTCCTGCCTCAGCCTGCCAAGTAGGTAGAATTACAGGCGCCCACCACCATTTTGTATTTTTAGTAGAGATGGGGTTTCACTATATAGGCCAGGCTGGTCTCAAACTCCTGACCTTGTGATCTGCCCGCCTCAGCCTCCCAGAGTGCTGGGATTACAGGCATGAGCCACCATGTCCAGTTGATATATTCACATTTTTTTTTTTTTTTTTGAGACGGTGTCTCGCTGTGTCTCCCAGGCTGGAGTGCAGTGGCGCAATCTCGGCTCACTGCAAGCTCCGCCTCCCGGGTTCACGCCATTCTCCCGCCTCAGCCTCCGAGTAGCTGGGACTACAGGCGCCCGCCACCACGCCCGGCTAATTTTTTGTATTTTTAGTAGAGACGGGGTTTCACCGTGTTAGCCAGGATGGTCTTGATCTCCTGACCTCGTGATCCGCCCGTCTCGGCCTCCCAAAGTGCTGGGATTACAGGCTTGAGCCACCGCGCCCGGCCTTATTCACATTTTTAATAGGAAGAGCTGTATACTAAAATCTATTCGAGTGCATGTTTAAGATTTGAAGATGTAATTTGACTCAGTACTTTCCACCTGCATTTTTTCTTCATTCTGTGCCTGCTAAGACTATTCTAATACTTCATTGTAGTTAACCCCTGCGAAAAGAGCTCCCAGAGCTTACGGTGCATTTGATTGATGTCATATGGACTATTTATTATTTTCTAAATTATTTTGTTTGTATAAAGCAATCTGAAGAGGATGTAGGTCAGTTTGATTCCGAGTCTACACATCAGACACCTGTGGACAGCCCAGATGATTCAACTCTCAGTGAAAGTGCCAATCAGGTCTTTCCGGTAAGTGAAAGAATTTCCACGTAGTCATGGGAAATTTTAAGTATGAGGATGGGCTCTTGGATAAGAAAATTCAGTTTGCTTGCTTTGCAGTTCATGTAGGTAACCTGGCCCACTATTTTTTTTTTAAATAAGCCATGCTTTTGTAACTCATTGATACCTACAGAATTGATTTTCATAAGACAACATTTTATTTTAGCAATTAGAGTGGGAAGGTACAATTTTTGGAGAGTATGATTCCCTTTTTTGGTTGGGCCACAGACTTAAAATGGTGTTTGGTTTAGCGTCTCAAGCAAAAATTAGTCATAGCAGTGGGGGAGAAAAACCTCACTAACTGCATGTATTTTATTCCTGAAACAGCTATAGATTTTTGGTACTTCTTTTTTTTTTGAGACAGGGTCTCACCTTGTAGCCCAGGTTGGGTGTAGTATATAGTGGTGTGATCACAGTTCTCTGCAGCCTTGACCTCCCAGGCTCAAGTGACCCACCCATTTCAGCCTCGTGAGTACCTGGACTACAGGTGTGTGCCACATCCAGCTTAGTTTTTATTATTTTGTAGAGACAGAGTCTCACTATTTTACTCCTGGACTCAAGCTATCTTCCCGCCTCGGCTTCCCCAAGTGCCAAAATTATAGGGATGAGCCATCATTCCTGGCCCTATTTTTGGTACTCTTAACATAAGTAGGGGAATTTTTTTTTTTTTTTTTGATACGGAGTCTCGCTCTGTCACCAGGCTGGAGTGCAGTGGCACGATCTCAGCCCACTGCAACCTCCGCCTCCTGGGTTCAAGTGATTCTCCTGCCTCAGCCTCCTGAGTAGCTGGGACTACAGGCACGCGCCACCACGCCTAGTTAATTTTTGTATTTTTAGTAGAGACGGGGGTTTCCCCATGTTGGCCAGGATGGTCTCAATTTCTTGACCTCGTGATCCTCCCACCTTGGCCTCCCAAAGTGCTGGGATTACAGGCATAAGCCACCACGCCCAGCCTATAGATTATTGTCTTTTAAGACTCTAGGTTTGGGGCAATTGGTTTCATAACAAGATTAACTGATAGCCTAACTGACCAGGTATATGGGGCAGGTAAGAGGAATAGTCTAAGACAAACCTTCATTTTTCAGCGTGGATAGATGGATCAATCAACATTGGGAAGCTCTATTAGAATAAGTAAATTGGTGGCATTACCAGAGGAATAGGGAATTTTTTTTGAAAGACCAAGTTTAGACAGATATCAATAATTTGGGCTTGGAAATACTGAGTCTTGGGGGTTCCTGGGAAACATACAGGTGAAGATATCCAGTTGGCAATTTGATATAAGGATCTGGAGATATGATGTAAAAGCTGTGGCTTTGAATAACATTGCTCATTTATGCGTTTTCAGAACCTTTTTTGTAGATTCTTTGTAGACAGTGTTGTCTACAAATAGAAACAGCTTCTTCCTTTCTGATGCCTATGCCTTTTATTTCTTGCTTGATTGTATTAACTGTAACCGCCAATATGATGTTATTAATACATTAAATGGGAATGGTGGCAGTAGACATCTATGCCGTGCTCCTGATTTTAAGGGGAATACATTCAACCGTTTACCATTAAGTATGTCAGCTCATTTGTTTGTTTCCTTTTTTTTTTTTTTTTTTGTGAGACGGAGTCTGACTCTTGTCGTCCAGGCTGGAGTGCAGTGGTGCCATCTCAGCTCACAGCAACCTTTGTAACCTTCGTCCCCAGGGTTCTAGCAATTCTCCTGCCTCAGCCTGCCGAGTAGCTGGGATTACAGGCAGCTGCCACCACGTCCTGCTAATTTTTTTGTATTTTTAGTAGAGACGGGTTTCTGCATGTTGGCCAGGCTGGTCTTGAACTCCTGACCTCAGGTGATCCACCCGCCTTGGCCTCCCAAAGTGCTGGGATTACAGGCGTGAGCCATTGTACCTGGGCTGTTTGTTTCTTTTTCTCTTTTTTTTTTTTTTGAGATGGAGTCTCACTCTGTCATCCAGGCTAGAGTGCATTGGTGTGATCTTGGCTCACTGCAATTTCCACATCCCTGTTTCAAGCGATTCTCCTGCCTCAGCCTCCCCAGTAGCTGGGATTACAGGCGTCTGCAAGCACACCTGGCTAATTTTGTATTTTTAGTAGAGATGGGGTTTCGCCCTGTTGGCCAGGCTGGCTGGTCTGGAACTCCTGAACTTGTGATCTGCCTGCTTTGGCCTCCCAAAGTGCTGGAATTACAGGCATGAGCCCCGCGCCCAGCCACGCCTGAGTTTTTAAAAAGACCCGGGTGTTTATCTGGGATGTGAGTCCCTGTTTCCTTTTACTGTTTTTAACGTGACTGCTAAAAATTTTAAACTACACATATGGCTCACGTTATATTTCCACTGGACCTCGCTGCTCTGAACTAACAGATGAGGACCATAACACTGGCTTTAAAAATTATGTAATATGGCCCGGCACAAGCCTGTAAACCCAGGAATTTAGGGGAACTTGGCTGGGCACTGTGGCTCATGCCTGTAATCCCAGTATTTTGGAAGGCCGAGGCAGGCGGATCACTTGAGGTCAGGAGTTTGAAACCAGCCTGGCCAACATAGTGAAACCCCGTCTCTACTAAAAATGCAAAACAATTAGCAGGACCTGGTGGTGGACGCCTGTAATCCCAGCTACTTGGGAGGCTGAGGCAGGAGAATCGCCTGAACCTGGGAGGTGGAGATTGCAGGGATCCGAGATCACGCCACTACACTCCAGCCTGGGCAACAGAGCAAGACTCCATCTCAAAATATAGATAGATAGATAGATAGATAGATAGATAGATAGATAGATAAGATAGATAAGATAGATTAGATAGATAGATAGAAAGAAAAAAAGGGGAACTTGGAATGGGAGCCATGCAGGAGTAGTGCTGGGTATGAGGCCTGTGTATCTTGTTCCAGGGCTGTCTTGAGTCATGGTCCACCCACATGGGCTGCTGTCATCTCATCAATGGCCAGGTTGTAGGTTAACTGCCTTGAGGTAATCTCTGGAATTTAGCAGTTGGGTCTTCATGCCTCATGTGTTCCAAAATTAGCCCCATGAATTTCTAAATAAGTGCATAATTATCTAAGCGAGCACTGTGCACAAGAATGTCTTATCTGGTGGGAAGGGAAACAAAAAGCTTTATTTATTTATTTATTTTCGAGACAGAGTCTCACTCTGTTGCCCAGGCTGGATTGCAGCAGCGTGATCTCTGCTAATTTTTGTATATTTAGTAGAGATGGGGTTTCACCATGTTGGCCAGGCTGGTCTTGAACTCCTGGCCTCAAGTGATCCACCTGCTTCGGTCTCCCAAAGTGCTGGGATCACAGGCATGAGCCACCAGGCCCAGCCAACAAATAATTTTAAAGTTTGTTTCAAGGCTGAATGTAAGAAAGGAAAAAAGTTTCAAAATGCATTTTGAAGCTGAGCTACTTGGTTACAAATTGATGCTTTTATTTCTGTAGGATAGATTTCCCAAACAGACTGCTAGCTCAAATGCTATTTTCCAAATTGGCTTTAGCAATTTATATTCCCACCAGCATGTATGAGTGTCCTTTATTCATGCTTTCAGTATGAGGTATGATTACTCTTTTTATTTGTTTGTTTGAGACAGGGTTTCTTTCACTCTGTTACCCAGGCTGGAATGCAGTGGCGTGATCTCAGCTGACTGCAACCTCCACTTCCTGGCTCAAGTAATCCTCCAGCCTCAGCCTCCCAAGTAGCAGGGACCACAGGCATGAGCCAGCATGGCCAGCCCATTTTTGTATTTCTTGTAGAGACAGGTTTTCACCATGTTGTCCAGGCTGGTCTCGAACTCCTGAGCTCAAAGTTCTCTGCCTCCCTTGGCCTCCCAAAGTGCTGAGATTACAGGCATGAGCCACCATGCCTGGCGCAGATATGGTTACTCTTTATAACTTTTGCCAATCATTGAAAAGTGGCATCTCTTTCTTGTTTTAATTTGCTTTTTCCTGAGTAGTGAGGTGAGCAGTGTCTTTTTATATTTTTATTGTCTATTTGAATTTCCTCTTCTGCAATTTGCCTATTTGCAGCCTTTGTCCATTTTTCTATTAGTCATTAGTTTCTTTCTAATTAATTTGTAGAAACTGTTTATATGTTACAGACTTTCATTCTTATGTGTTACAAATATTTTCCCAATCTATTGTTTTTTTCTTAATTTTGTTTATGCTTTCACCATGGAAAAAACTTAACTTTCATATAGTCACTTTGCTTTATGATTTGTCTTAATCAAGTTGTCTTCACACACACTTCTTCACTTTTGTTTTTATTATTTTATACTTAGATATCTAATGTATTTCAAGTTATATTATCTTACGTTATATGACAGTGGCTGATTGACCCAAATTTGCAATCAACTCTGTAAAATAGAATCTCTACTACAATGCCTTAATCAAATAGGGGTTGGGCGTGGTGGCTTACGCCTGTAATCCCAGCACTTTGGGAAGCTGAGGTGGGCGGATTACCTGAGGTCAGGGGTTCAAGCCCAGCCTGACCAACATGGAGAAACCCCATCTCTACTGAAAATACAAAATTGGCCGGGCATGGTGGCTCACGCCTGTAATCCCAGCATCTTGGGAGGCCGAGGCGAATGGATCACGAGGTCAGGAGATGGAAACCATCCTGGCTAACACGGTGAAACCCCATCTCTACTAAAAAATACAAAAAATTAGCCAGGTGTGGTGGTGGGCGCCTGTGGTCCCAGCTACTTGGGAGGCTGAGGCAGGAGAATCACTTGAACCCAGGAGGCAGAGGTTGCGGTGAGCTGAGATCACACCATTGCACTCCAGCCTGGACAATAACAGGGAAAGTCTGTCTCAAAAAAACAAACATGCAACCAAACAACTAATAGCCATTCTGACAGGTGTGAGATGGTATCTCATCATGGTTTTGATTTGCATTTCTCTAATGACCGGTGATATTGAGCTCTTTCTCATGTTTGTTGGCCGCATGTATGCCTTCTTTTTTTTTTTTTTTTTTTTTTTTTGAGACGGAGTCTCACTCTGTCGCCCAGACTGGAGTGCAGTGGCCGGATCTCAGCTCACTGCAAGCTCCGCCTCCTGGGTTCCCGCCATTCTCCTGCCTCAGCCTCCCGAGTAGCTGGGACTACAGGCACCCGCCACCTCGCCCGGCTAGTTTTTTGTATTTTTTAGTAGAGACGGGGTTTCACCATGTTAGCCAGGGTGGTCTCGATCTCCTGACCTCGTGATCCACCCGCCTCGGCCTCCCAAAGTGCTGGGATTACAGGCTTGAGCCACCACGTCCGGCCTTATGCCTTCTTTTGAAGTGTCTCTTCATGTCTTTTGCCCACTTTTTAATGGGGCTGTTTGTTTTTTTCTTGTAAATTTGTGTAAGTACCTTATAGATGCTTGATGTTAGACCTTTGTCAGAAAGATAGATTGCAAAAATCTTCTCCCATTCCATAGGTTGTCTATTCACTCTGATGATAGTTTCTTTTGCTGTGCAGAAGCTCTTTAATTAGATCCCATCTGTCAATGTTTGCTTTTGTTGCAGTTGCCTTTGGTGTCTTCATCATGAAATCTTTGCTTGTGCCTATGTCCTGAGCAGTATTGCCTAGATTTTCTTCTAGGGATTTTTTGTTTGTTTTTGAGAGGGAGTTTCACTCTTGTCACCCAGCTTTGAGTGCAATGGCGCCATCTTGGCTTACTGCAACCTCCACCTCCTGGTTTCAAGCAATTCTCCTGCCTCAGCCTCCTGAGTAGCTGAGATTACAGGCACATGCCACTATGCCCAGCTAATTTTGTATTTTTAGTAGAGACAGGGTTTCACCATGTTGGCTATGCTGGTCTAGAACTCCCGACCTCAGGTGATCTGCCCTCTGTAACCTTCTAAAGTGCTGAGATTATAGGCGTGAGCCATCGCGCCTGGCCCTTTTCTAGGGTATTTGTAGTTTGGGGTTTAACATTTAGGTCTTTAATCTATAATTTTTTTTGTTTGTTTTTATGGTTTGTTTTGTTTTGTTTTGAGTCAGGATCTTACTCTGTTACCCAGATTGGAGTGCAGTGGCACAATCTCAGTTTACTGCAACCTCTACTTCACAGGCTCAGGTGATTCTCCTGCCTTAGCCTCCTGAGTATCTGGGATTACAGGTACCTGCCACCACACCAAGCTAATTTCTATATTCTTAGAAGACACAGGGTTTTACCATGTTGGCCAGGCTGGTCTCAAACTCCTGACCTCAAATGATCCACCTGCCTCAGCCTCCCAAAGTTCTGGGATTACAGCCACCATGCCCCACTTAATATATCTTGAGTTGATTTTTGTATATGGTGTAAGGAAGGGTTCCAGTTTCAGTTTTCTTTACATGGCTAGCCAGTTCTCCCAGCACCACTTATTAAATAGAGAATACTCTCCTCATTGCTTGTTTCAGTCAGGTTTGTCAAAAATCAGATAGTTGGCTGGGCATGGTGGTTTATACCTGTAATCCCAGCACTTTGGGAGGCCGAAGGGGGTGGATCACGAGTTTGGGAGATCAAGACCATCCTGGCTAACACGGTGAAACCCCATCTCCTGGGTTCAAATGATTCTCCTGCCTCAGCCTCCTGAGTAGCTGGAACTACAGGCACCCACCACCATACCCAGCTAATTTTTGTATTTGTAGTAGAGACGGGGTTTCGCCATGTTGGCCAGGCTGGTCTTGGACTTCTGACATCAGGTGGTCTGTCACCTCGGCCTCCCAAAGTGCTGGGATTACATATGTGAGCCACCGCGCCTGGCCCAGGGCAGCTCTGAAGGACTCTCCAACCTATAGACGGTGCCGTAGACTCAGTGGAAGCCTCTCCTCCAACTGCTTATAGTTTAACGTCTCCCCTTCACGAGCTTGCCTTGCTCACTTCTCATAGGTGTTGTTCTTTAGACAGAAGTTGCCAGATTTGACAAATATAAACACCAAACGCCCAGTGAAATTTGAATTTCAGATAAGTAAGAATAACTTTTAATATAAACATGACCCACATATTGCACTCTTCGTTTATCTGAAGTGCAAACTTAACTGGGCATGCTATAGTTTATCTGGCAACCCTGTTCCTAAAGCACTCCCAAAGACATTTCCTGCATGACTCAGAGTAAATCTCAGTCTCAGAGTCAGTTTCCCAGGGAACCTAATTTATGACAGTTGGTATCAGGAGTTCTCATGGAAGCAGATGATGGGATTATAGAGCTGTTTCACCCAACAGCCGGCTTACAATAAACACCTGATCAAACCTGTGGCAAGAGGTTGTGGTGTGATTATTGAAACCTCCAGCCAGGTGCAGTAGCCCATGCCTGTAATCCCAGCACTTTAGGCCGCCAAGGCGGGTGGATTGCTTGTGCTCAGGAGTTCAAGACCAGCCTGGGCAACATAGCAAAACTCCATCTCTACCAAAAAAAAAAAAAAAAAAAAAATTGCCAGGCACAGTGGCTCATGCCCAGCATGATTATTAAAACCTCCAGCCAGGTGCAGTAGCCCATGCCTGTAATCCCAGGACTTTGGAAGGTCGAGGCGAGTGGATCACAAGGTCGGGAGTTCGAGAGCAGACTGACTAACATAGTGAAACCCCGTCTCTACTAAAACTATAAAAATTAGCCGGGTATGGTGGCACATACCTGTAATCTCAGCTACTCGGGAGGCTGAGGCAGGAGAATCACTTGAATCCGGCGGGTGGAGGTTGCAGTGAGCCAAGATCACACCCCTTCACTCCAGCCTGGCAAAAGAACAAGATTTCATCTCAAAAAAAAAAAAAAGAAAGAAAAGAAAAGAAAAAAAAAAAGGAATGCATTGGCCAGATTAATGGCTAATGATAGCTACACAGCTAAAGCCATGTTAATCTGCTCTAACGAAAATACCATCGGTTGAAACCGGAAGGTGGAGGTTGCAGTGACCCAAGATCGCGCCACTGCACTCCAATCTGGGCAACAAGAGCAAAACTCTGTCTCAAAAAAAAAAAAAAAAAAAAAATTAGCCAGACATGGTGGCACACACCTGTAGTCCCAGCTACTCAGGAGGCTGAGGTGGATCACTTGAGCTTGGGAAGCAGAGGTTGCAGTGAGCCGAGATGGTGCCACTGTACTCCAGCCTGGACAACAGAACAAGACTGTCTCAGAGAAACAAGAAAACCAAACCAAACCAAAACAACAACAACAAACCTCCTAGCAGCAGGGAACTGCAATGGGAAACTGATGGGAGAGAATAGACTGGAGAGGAATTTGAGAGTTTCAAGGGCAACAGTAATTATATTAATATAAGGACTTGAGAATTGGATGGCTGTTTCTTCTGGCTCTTGCTGCATTGGAGAAAGACATGAAAGGCTGAGAGTGATTAATCGCCTGTAAGTTGAAGTGTGAAAACCAGAGGCCGTCCTTGGCAGCATATAAAGAGACTCATCACCTGCAATGGGAGAGCAGAAAAGGCTGAGGAACAGGACCAGGCCTTCATTATAAGAGCAGCAAAGTTCCAAAGAAGGCTGTGTTCTCTATCACGTTGAGGTCCAGTATACCCCAAAGGAGCTGCAGGACCTAGATCACAGATTCCAGCAGGAGCCAGGAAAGTACATCTGGCACTGTATCTTGAGGGTGGTGGATCAAGGAGCACTGGATAAATTTGAATAACAGAATTTATCAATGTGGGACCAATAGCCCATGATACAAAATTTAACAACTATTGAAGATCCCAGGAGATGGTGCTATTCAGCTGCTCGGTTGCCTCTCAAAGTTTGGGAAAAGCAACGGTCCATTGTAAGTGAGGTAGAAACGCTAGAACTATCATGGAGCATGGTGGAGGAAGGGATCAAAAGACTGAGTGCGGTGGGCACATTAGAGTGGATATTCTGCATAATGCCAGGCTACCATGGCATGGGAGGGTCTAGAGGGCACTCTATTTACAAAGCAATAAGGAAAGCACTGACTGAGGGGCACTGGCATTGTTGGGAAACTCACTGTGGCTGTTACATATGGGTCAGTGTTCATGGTAGCAAATGCTGCCACAGAACGGGCAGGATCCTGTCAGGGACTGGCATTTAACCCTCAGATGCAAGCTGGGCACACTTAGCACAATGAGTGACACCAGGGAGGATCGGATTCAAGTAGAGCTATGGAGAAAATTAATAAGAATATGAATTTTTGGCTGGGCATGGTGGCTCACGCCTGTAATCCCAGCACTCTGGGAGACCAAAGTGGGCAGATCATGAGGTCAGGAGATCGAGACCATCCAGGCCAACATGGTGAAACCCTGTCTCTACTAAAAATACAGAAATTAGCTGGGTGTGGTGGCGCATGCTTGTAATCCCAGCTACTCAAGAGGCTACGGTAGGAGAATCACTTGAACCCGGGAGGCAAAGGCTGCAGTGAGTCGAGATTGCATCACTGCGCTCCATCCTGGCAACAGAGTGAGAATCAGCATTTAACAAAAATGCCATTTCAAATCAGTGGGGAAAAGCTGTGCTATTCAATAAAAGAATAAATCCAGTGATGGAATCAGGTGATGGTGGAGCAATTGGAACGCCATCAGGATGTAAACTGGAGCCATGGTTCATATCACACTCCCAAATCACTCCAATGAATCAAACAGAAAAGTAAAACAATAAAAGTGCCAGACGGAAACAAAAAAGAACATTATGTTCCCAGGGTAAGATCGATGGAGCAGCCAAAAAGCCAATTGTTTAATCTGCAAAACCAGAAGAAATCAAAGATGGGTGATGAGGAGTTTGAGGGTAGTCACCCCAATAACCCAGAACCCAGAACCTGACTGAAGCAGAGAGTAGGTTTCCAGGAAGAAGTGCCACAGCAAATGTATATGATCGTGATTCCCCCAATCCCTCTCCAAAGAAACCAATGGCCATCTCCTCAGGAAAGGGTAATTCCCAGCCTTTTTGAGGGCTATTGGATATAAGGCCTGAGTTCACACTGATGCCTGGAGACCCAAAGCTTCACTGTGGTCTCCCTGTTAAAGTGGGAGTATATTGGGGCTAGGTAATAAATGGAGCCTTTGACCCAGGTCTAGTTCGCAGGGGGTCCAAAGACCCACCTGATTTTCCATCTCCAGATGTATAATGCAATGTAATATGACATGGACATACTTGGGCGTTGGAAGAACCACCTCTGCTCCCCATCATTGCTGTCAGGGACTAGGATTTTGCCCTCCTTAAAAGCCATTAGTCTGTTATTGTTTCATGTTTGCTGGTTGAATACAAGACTCTTGCGTCAGAGAGAAAGGACTTTATCAGACCACAGCAAGCAGTATCAGTGTCATGTCTATATCTGTTCACCTTGTCCCCAGTTCCCACAGAGGCGATGCAGAAGATCCAGATTGATGCCTATACATAAAGTGGGTTGTGTTACAGGGGAAAAATCACTGAGTTTAGGGAATCCACCATTTTTTTTTCCTTCAACTTTTGTTTTAAGTTCCAGGGTACATGTGCAGGATGTGCAGGTTTGTTACAAAGGGAAACGTGTGCCATGGTGGTTTGCTGCCCAGATCAACCTATCACCTAGGTATGAAACCCACCATCCATTAGTTGTTTTTCCTGATACTCTCCCTCCCCAAAACCTCTCCAACAGGCCCCAGTGTGTGTTGTTCCCCACCATGTTTCCTGTGTTCTCATTCTTCAACTCCCACTTAGAAATGAGAGCATCCTATGTTTGGTTTTCTGTTCCCGTGTTAGTTTTCTGAGGACAACGGTTTCCAGCTCCATCCATGTCCCTGCAAAGGACATGATTGCATTCCTTTTTATGGGAGTCCACTGTTTCTTTTTCTTTCCCCTCCCTCCCTCACTTCCTTCTCTCTCTCTCTTTCTTTCTTTTTTTTCTTTCTTTTGAGACAGAGTCTCACTCTGTCACCCAGGCTGGAGTGCAGTGGCTCAATCTCAGCTCGCTGCAACCTCTGCCTCCCTGGTTCAAGCGATTCTCCTGCCTCAGCCTCCTGAGTAGCTGGGATTACAGATGCCCACCACCACACCCAGCTAATTTTTGTATTTTCGGTAGAGACGGGGTTTCACCATGTTGGTCAGGCTGGTCTCAAATTGCTAACTTCATGATCCTCCTGCCTCGGCCTCCCAAAGTGCTGAGATTACAGGCATGAGCCACCGTGCCTGGCCGGAAATCTACTATTTTTATAAGCAGTATGCAAGTCTATTCTTTGTCCTGGAAGGAGATGTTAGCTCATCTCTCAAGGTTCATTGCTGTGTGTACAACCCTGAGAAATCTCCTAAGTAGAGAGAAGCAAGGTCTTGTCTTCCCAGCATATTAGTAAGAATGTGCAGGGATACTCAGAATGCAGGGTAGATGGCTTCTCCCAATAATTTCTTCTTTAGACTGTAAAATTGGGGCCATCATAGTGGAGAAGGCCAAGTAGAAACCTCTGAAACTACTCCCTCCTCCTCCATCCAAGAGAGTAAATAAAAGACAGTATGACAGTCCAGGGAACACAGCAGAGATTAAAGCCACCTTTGAAGACTTCATGAATGCAGGAGTCATGTTTTCCCCACTTAATTCTGACCTTAACCAGAATGCAATGGTCTGTTGTAAGTGAAGTAGAAATGGTAGAAATGCAGGAACTTCAGTTCCTGAAGGATATGGCAAACTCGTCCTAGGAATAGCCCCAGTTGTGCTTGCTGGGTTACAAATGGTATTTTTGTTAGAGCAGGTTAACATGGCTGTAGGTGTGTGCTATTGTTAGCCATTAATCTGGCCAATGCATTTTTTTTTTTTTTTTTTTTTGAGATGGAGTCTTGCTCTTTTGCCCAGACTGGAGTGAAGGGGTGTGATCTTGGCTCACTGCATCCTCTACCCCCCAGGTTCAAGTGATTCTCCTGCCTCAGCCTCCTGAGTAGGTGGGATTATAGGTGCCTGCTACCATGCCTGGTCAATTTCTGTATTTTTACTAGAGACAGGGTGTTGCAGGAAGTCAGAGACCCCGAACAGAGGGACCTGCTGAAGCCGTGACAGTAGGACATAAATTGTGATGATTTCATGGACATTTATCACTTTCCCAATCAATACTCTTATAATGTCCTATGCCTGTCTTTAATCTCTTAATCCCATCATATTCATAAGCTGAGGATGTACGTCACTTCAGGACCCTGTGATGATTGTGTTAACTGCACAAATTGTTCATAAAGCATGTGTGTTTGAACAATATGAAATCTGGGCCCCTTGCAAAAAGAACAGGGAACAAGGGAGATAACCATTAGGTCTGACTGCCTGGGAGCCGGACGGAACAGAGCCATGTTTCTGTTATTACTGATAACGGGTAAGAGAAATATTGCAGAATTCTTTTCCCAGTAAGGAATATTAATAATTAGCAGCCCTGGGAAAAGAATGCATTCCCAGAGTGGGTCTCTAAAATGCCCACCCTAGGATTAGGAAATTCCAGCCTGGCGAATTCTATTCAGACCGGTTCTCTGCTCTTGAACCCTGTTAAGATGTTGATCAATGACAATGCGTGCACAGCGGGATATGGAAGTTCATTAGTGATTCTAGTTTCACCTTGACCTTGTGATCTCGCCCTGACCTTCTGCCTTGTGATCTTTTGTTGCCCTTGAAGCGTGTGATCTCTGTGACCCACACCCTATTCGTACACTCCCTCCCCTTTGAAAATTGCTAATAAAAACTTGATGGTTTTACAGTTCAGGGGGCAACACAGAACCTGCCCACATGTGATGTCTCCCCCGGACAGCCAGCTTTTAAATTTCTCTCTTTTGTACTCTTTCCCTTTATTTCTCAGACCAGCTGGCACTTAGGGAAAATAGAAAGGAACTTACATTGAAATATTGGAGGCTGGTTCCCCCTGATAATAGGGTTTTGTCATGTTGGCCAGGTTGGTCTTGAACTCCTGACCTCAGGTGATCAACCCACCTCAGCCTCCCAAAATGCTAGGATTACAGGCATGAGCCACCGCACCTGCCTGCATTCTTTTCCATTCCTAACTGGAAGAAGTTTACATTCATGTGGGATGCACAACAGTACAGATTTACAGTCCTGCCCTGGGGTTGTGTTAACTCTCTTGCATTCTGTAGAAATACCTTCTGAAAGGACCTTGACCATCTGAACACCCTGGAATATTACACTGGCCCACTATATCAATGATATGATGTTATTTGGACCAGATGAGCAAGAAATACAAGCACTTGTTGGAGGCCTGGGTAAGACATGTGTTCCAGAGGGTTCTACAAAGATTCAGGGGCCTGCCACACTAGTGAAGTTTTAGTGGCTTCAAACATAGTGGGGATGTCTCCTTCCAAAGTAAAGGTCAAATGATTCCATCTTGCACTTCCCACCACTAAGAAGCAAGCATAATGCCTGCCAGGCCTCTTTGGGCTCTGGTGGCAGCATATTCCCCACTTAGGAACACTGCTTTAAACCTTACCAAGTGACAAGGAAATCTACCAGCATTGTGTGAGGCCTAGGACAGGAAAGGGCTACATAGTGGTTTCAGGTTACAGTAGAAGCAGTCCTGCTTCTTGGGCTATGCGACCCATTCTATCATATGGTTTTAGAGGCGAGATCAGCCTGGCCAACATAGCAACACCTCGTCTGTACTGAAAATACAAAAATTAGCCGGGTGTGGTGGCACACACCTGTAATCTTAGCTACTTGGGAGGCTGAGACAGAATGGTTTGAACCCTGGAGGCGGAGGTTGCAGTGAGCTGAGATGGTGCCACTGCACTCCAGCCTGGGTGACAGAGCAAGACTGTGTCTCCAAAAAGAAAAAGAAAATGCATTGACCAGGCACAGTGGCTCACACCTGTAATCCCAGCACTTTGGGAGGCTGAGGCAGGTGGATCACAAGGTCAGGAGGTCGAGACCATCCTTGCTAACACAGTGAAACCCCGTCTCTACTAAATATGCAAAAAAAATGAGCCAGGCTTGGTGGTGGGCGCCTGTAGTCCCAGCTGCTTGGGAAGCTGAGGCAGGAGAATGCCATGAACCCAGGAAGCCGAGCTTGCAGTGAGCCAAGATCGTGCCACTGCACTCCAGCCTGGGCAAGAGAGCGAGACTCCATCTCAAAAAAAAAAAAAAAAAAAAGCAAACTGGGTATGTGCCTTTAGAGGTGGTGTGTACGTTTTCAGCATTATAAATGAATAGAGATGAATGGCAAAAGTTTCTTTGGTCCATAGATTTGTGGTATCTTAACTAGTTTTGGATCTCTTCCACTAAAGGGATTGCCTGTGGAACCTTGTTAGGAATCTAAGCACTGAAAGCAAACTGCATGGGTTTGAATTTTGTTCTGTCCCTTGCACCCTGCCTGGCTTCAAATCCTAGCTCTAAGAAAGTTCTTTTAAGGGGATGATCTTTGAGAAAATGTCTTAGCTCCTGTTTTCCCAAGTCAATGGACACAATAGTTGCTACCTTGTGAAGGATTCGTGTAATTGACCAGCGTTTACCAAGTAGCACCAGTGTTCAGTTTTAGTCATTGGTGATTCTGTATTTGGACTGTGAGGGGGTGTTGGGGTGGGGGGTGGTGTGTGTGTGTGTGTAGCACATAATTGCATGCGGAAAGGAAAAATTCTTTTGATAACCGAGAGGCAGCTCTTCTCTGCTTTTCTGTCAAAAGGGAAGAAGGGAGTTGGGAGAGGGAAAGGAATTCTGTTCAATACTAAGCTCCCTTCCTCAAAATCAGAGGTAGATAGAATGTGTAATAATTTACAGAATTTCTAGACTTCAACAATCTGATTTTTTAAAATTTATTTTTATGTTTTCAGGTTGAGACTGAGGTAAAGTTAATCTGAGGCAACGTTCTGGATGTACTGAACAGACACCTCACTCCAGCAGCTACCACTGGCAAGTCCAAGGTTTTCTATTATGAAATGTAGGTTCTACACTAACAATTAACAAGTGTACTTCAATAATTTTAGAAACTCTCAGGAATAATTGACTTTGTTTCTTTTTTATTTCTGAGCCATTTCATATTATTTTCCTTATTAAATGCAACCAAAAATCCCACTGAAATTAAGTGAGGAGCCTCTAAATATTGAAAAAATTATCACTTGATAGACTATAATTAAACAAGCAGGTTGTTCCAAGAAATGGCACAAGTGTATTAATCACAAAATAAACTTTCTACATGAAACATTCAGCCAGCACTGTGCAATGTGTGGTCGTTTGAGGGAGGGGAATGAGAAAGGTCCCATGAAAGCAAAAGAATATAAATAACTAAAGCGGCCAGGCGCGGTGGCTCAAGCCTGTAATCCCAGCACTTTGGGAGGCCGAGACGGGCGGATCACGAGGTCAGGAGATCGAGACCATCCTGGCTGACACGGTGAAACCTCGTCTCTACTAAAAAATACAAAAAACTAGCCGGGCGAGGTGGCGGGTGCCTGTAGTCCCAGCTACTCGGGAGGCTGAGGCAGGAGAATGGTGTAAACCCAGGAGGCGGAGCTTGCAGTGAGCTGAGATCCGGCAACTGCACTCCAGCCTGGGCGACAGAGCAAGACTCCGTCTCAAAAAAAATAAAAATAAAAATAAATAAATAAATAAATAAAGCAAAAGCTAATGCATTTTTATAACAGCCTGACCATCTTTTGATTCCAACATCAACTATCCTTCTAACATTAAACAATTATTTTTAAATAAAAGTTGGAAACCTACATAGAAGAAAGTCATGATTCTAAAAAGGCCAACTTTTAATCTTACATTTTCCTTTCTAGTATAGAACCTACATTTTGTAATAGAAAACCTTGCTGCTGGAATGAGGTGTCTGTCCAGTGCATCCAAAACATCGCCACAGATTAACTTTAGCTGTCTCAACCTGAAAAAATAAAAAATAAATTTTAAAAAATCAGAGTGTTTCAGTCTAGAAATTCTGTGAATTATTACACATTCTATCTACCTCTGGTTTTGTGGAAGAGAGCTTGTATTAAAGAGAATTCCTATCCCTGTCCAAACTCCCTTCTTCTCTTTTGACACAAAAGCAGAGAAAAGCTGCCTCTGGGTTATCAAAAGTATCTTTTCTTTTCTGCCTGCAATTAAGTGCTACAGGCAGACACCACCTCCCACCCCAGCACCGCCTCACAATCCAACTGCAGAATCACCAGTGACTAAAACTGAACCCGGATGCTACTTGGTAAACGCTGGTCAATTACATGAATCCTTCACAAGGTAGCAACTATTGTGTCCATTACTTGGGAAAACAGGAGCTCAGCATTTGCTCAAAGATCATCCCCTTAAAAGAACTTCCTAAGCAGAGCTAGGATTTGAACTCAGGCAGGGTGCAAGGGACAGAATAAAATTCAAACCCAGGCAGTTTGCCTTGAGCACTTACATTCCTAACAACGTTCAACAGGTAATCCCTTTAGTGGAAGAGATCTAAAACTAGTCTACCAAAAATCTATGGACCAAAAAAGCTATTGCCACTCATCTCTATTCATTTATATTCCTGAAAATGTACAGCACCTCTAAACGCATATACCCAGCTTGTTTTGTATTTTTTTTCCTTTTTTTTTTTTTTGACACTGAATCTCACTTTGTCCCTCAGGCTGTAGTGCAGTGGTGCGAACACGGCTCAATGCAAGCTCTGCCTCCTAGGTTCATGCCATTCTCCTGCCTCAGCCTCCTGAGTAGCTGGCACTACAGGCACCCACCACCATGCCTGGCTATTTTTTTTTCTATTTTTAGTAGTGACGGGGTTTCACCATGTTAGCCAGGATGGTCTCAATCTCCTGTCCCCGTGATCCACCAGCTTCGGCCTCCCAAAGTGCTTGGATTACAGGCGTGAGTCACTGCGCCCGGCCGCTTGCTTCCTATTTTCTATGAACTCTTGGCACTACTGTTGGACATTTCTAGGTTCCTCTCATGCTCCTGGAACCTCCTTTCCACTGTAAATCATTCGCTCACCCTTTCTTCTGTAATTGCATCCTTATCTTAGCTAAGCAAAACTATTTTCTGAATCAACTATCTCCCTGATGGTTTTTCAAATAGAGACTGCTGTAGGAGACGAAAGGTTTCCATGTTCTCCTAGCTCTTCACATACTCAGTGACTCCTCTCCTGTTACTCCAAACCCTTCCTCCTTACAAGCCGATATTCTACATTCTATTTCTCAGTTTCTGTCATCAATAGATCTCTAGGCCCCTCTCCCACATTCAGCCAATCTATCCAATACCTGAGATCACACCAAGGTGTGGTGTGGCCACATTCCAGTCAATAGAGTTCTGTGCCTTCTACTCCAAGACTTGCACTTGTCCGTATCCCTAACTGTGCTGCTCCATACTAGAAGTCTTACATTGTAATGCTCCACTCTTGGCCCATGGCTTCATCTTTTAGTTCCTTTTCTCTTCTTGTTTCTATGTAGGGACTCATCAAGACATCTACACTCTTTCTCTCTTTCTTTCTTTTCTTTCCTTCTTTCCTTCCTTCCTTTCTTCCTTCCTTCCTTTCCTTCCTTCCTTCTTTCTTCTTTCTGTCCTTCCTTCCTCCTTTCCTCCTTTCTTCCTTCCTTCCTCCCTTCCTTCCTTCTTTCTTTCTTTTGCATGTTTCTCATCTAAGACATCCAGACTCGAACTTTTCACATCTTCTGCCAAAGTATCAGTTGCTCTCTTTGCTTCCTGCTCCCTTTCGTAGCTAGCCCAAGTCCCACAGTGTAGCTCATGGACTTCTTTCTTCACCTCTTTCAGCTTTCTCACTTCCTCATTCCTCTGGGACACAAAACTTGTCTATTGGTCATCGAAATTCTTTGACCCAAAATATTTCATGGTAGTGGTAACATCAATCCCAGCTTACAACTTTATTTTTAGGGACAGGATCTCACTTTTTTGCCCACTACTGCAGCTTCCAGGAGAAAAAGATATTCGCCTTTGCCCTGAAATATTCTGTAGCCTAATCCACATGAGTAAAAGACAAAAATCTTCCAAGATATAAAATGTGCACTATATATGCAGTCATCTGAGCACTAGGCTGTGACCTCAAATGCCAATCCCTATGGCCAAATTACTGAGAGACATAAGCCTGAGAACTAAGCCAGACACTCGAAAGAAACAAGCCTCCCTTTTCAGAGACAATTTCTAAAACCATAAAAATAAAAGGCAAAAATTAGGACATATTCAGGTAACAGCAACTTCCTTCCCCCAGATAATTTCTGTTGTGTAAAACCCAAAGATTAAAAACTACGATATTGGATTTAAAAATAAACCTGAGTCTTTCAATAAAAAGAAGAATGGGACAAAGTTAACCCAAACCACTCATCATTTTTCTTGAAAATACAATAGTTCCCTTTTATCTGAGAGGGATCCATTCTGAGACCCCCGAGTGGATACGCTGAAACCATGGATAATACCAAGCCTGATATATACTATGTTTTGTTCTATACATACCACTTATGGTGAAGTTTAATTTATAAACGAGGCACAGTAAAAGATTAATACCAGAACAACTGTAACATGCACTAATAGAAGTTATATGAACGTAATCTCTTTTTCTCTCAAAATATCTTATTGTACTGTACCACTGGTAACGAAAACTGCGGATAAGGGGAGACTATTGTACAACAGTCACCATTTCCTGCTATTTCTGAATCATTTTCAGCTTGTCTTCTCCTCCCTTGTTTCCTTCTTTCTGTTCAAGGCTGCTGATTCTTCTCCAGGAGGATCTTCTAGCTCCAATCACATTCTTCTATGTAAAAGATAGGAGGTTTCTTTCTTCAGCTGTCAGCTCCACATCCATCCCTGCTACTTTCTTCATTGACTCCACCATTTCTATAAGAGAGAAGCAAAATCTGTACACCTGCAGAATTAGCACCACATGGAAGCTGCCGAAGGGTTTTCTGCCTGTGTCCCCTGGAGGGGTGACATCACTTCCCCCCTGGACAGGAGCCCATTAAGCAACACTTGGAGCAGTCAAGGAGTGCCACACCAGAATGTGGGGACCAGTGACTTCAGGGAGTGCTGGGAAGCAAACCCCAAGGTCCTCAGGGCGCCCCAGGGCCTTCCTTGGAAACCGTACTGCTGTCACTGCCCTGGCACCATGGGCTTGTGATGAGAGTGCAGCGTGAGCGATCTACAAACTGCCTTCAGGGTCTCTCTTCCATTGTCCTGGTGAAGAGCACAGCCCTGATCCATGCAGGCCTCCTGACCCACACCCTCGTTCTCTCCCAAACACACTTTCTTATCTGTTCAATATGGACAGGCTGAGAAGGCTAAAAATTTCCCAAATGTTTAAGTTCTGCTTCCCTTTTGATTATAAGTTCTGTCTCTAAATCATTCTTCTTTTCTTTCATTTTCCTAGAAACATTCAAGAGAATGAAGCTGCTCCTTCAATACTTTGCTTAGATATTTCTCCTGCCAAATTTCAGGTTCATCACTCACAAGCTCTGCCTTCCAGAAAACACTAGGAGCACAATGCAGCCAAGTTCTTTGTCACTTTATGGCAAGCATCACCTTTCCTCCAGTTTCCAATAACATGTTCTTCATTGCCATCTGAGACTTCATCTGGATGAATTTTCCCTTCCATATTTTTATTTTTTTAAGAGACTGAGTTTCCCTATCTTGGCCAGGTTGGTCTAGAAGTCTCATCCTCAAGCAATCCTGCCATTTCAGCCTCCCAAAGTGCTAAGATTCCAGGCATGAGACACCAGGCCTGACCCCCTCCATATGCTACAGACATTCTGTCCGGCTCTCCTCTTCTGAGCCCTCACCAGAGTCACCCTTAACCAAGAGTCGCAGGGAGAAGATGGCCACCCACACGCCAAGAGACAGGCCTGGAACAGAGCCTTCCTGCACCGCCTCAGAGGGACCCACCCTGCTGACACCTTGATGGTGGAGTCATGGCCTCCAGGACTGTGAGACAGTAACATTCTGTTGTTGAGGGTGCCCAGTCTGTGGTCCTGTAAAACAGTCCTAGGAAACTACCACAGCCTGTTAGCCCACAGATAGTGGAGAGGCGGAATGAAATAATAATAGAAATATATGTGAAATAATAATAGAAATAAAGCACACAATAAATGTAATGGGCTTGAATCATCTCCGCATCATCCCTTCCCCATCTCCCGGGCCCATGGAAGAGTTGTCTTCAAGAAACCTGGTCTCTGGTGCCAAAAAGTTTGGGGAACGCTGGTGTAAATGTGTCTAAAAATAGTTAAACAACGTAAGGTTTACCTGCTACAAATAATGCAGATTTAAATGCTAATAAAAATGGGTGCAAATGAAACACTCTTTCTGTGGTCCAGGGAATCTTAATCATTCTATCAGAAAGACTTGTAGCTTGGAACTGCAGCTGCCTTCCCACATCCTGTCCACTGTAAAGCCCTGCAACACACACACATGCACACATGCACACACATGCAGATACATAAATACATTCATATGCACAAACCTGCACACACACGTGCACATACATACATACACATGCATATACCTACACACACACACACACAGACACACACATACTTTGTGCTTCATGCCCTCACCAGGGTGTCCTGGGACAGAATGCATGTTTTTAGGAGAAATGAAGACAACTCAGGCCCCTCATTCTCCTGGTGTTTGCACAGGCGCCTTCTCTGCAGACCATGCTTCAGTGCCTTTCTTGGTTCTCCCTCTTACTGAAAGAGAGAGGCAGAGACCCCTACCCCTGTCACCCACCACCTCCACCCCTAGGCTGCCCCAGGCCCAGGTTCCAGAAATCTCCCAGGATCCGGGAACTAAGGGCAACCACTGGGTTCCACAGCCGCTAGTCCATGGGTCAGGCGCCTCTCTGTCAGCTGACAAACCTTGGCTCTCATGCCCCACACCAAGCCAGCCACACCACCATACCCCCACCAGCATTATTACTGCCTCCTGATGTTAGCCCTGACAACCGTACTTGCTAATAATCTTACCCCCTCACACGCTGATCCAGGCAAGCCCAAAGGCCAGCACCCTCCACCCACACTTCCTGGGGGCCACTCTACTTTCTGCTTGCCCAGATGTCTTCACCTGGCTTTACCAAGCTAGAACAGATAACAGGGATGAGCCCCCGGCCTCTACCAGGAAGATTTGCCAAAATGCTCTCCATTTAGAAGGAGGAACAGTGATAGGGCCTACAAATGACCCCAGGATTGTCACCCAAGCAACAAGAAGGGCAAGGAGCCCAGTTTCTTGCCCTTACCCTGGGAAGATGTGGCCAGGGCACCACAAGGCCCTGGAGAGGGGTGGGTAGGAGAGCAGATCCAACCTCTTCTTCAGGAAGCAGCCACCACCCCAGGAAGCAGCAGATGGGGGCGCACAGGCAGAGCCCCCGGTGCTGTAGAGCAGGGCCAGCAGATCTGTACTCAGCCTCAGCCCTGGAGAGCTACAAGTCAGGCTGAGACCCTCATAGGTTTGGCTCTGTGTCCCCACTCAAAACTCATCCTTCCTGTGTCAAGGGAGGAACCTGGGGGAGGGGATTAGATCTGGAGACAGTTTCCCCCGTGCTGCTCCCCTGAGAGTGAGGGAGTCCTCAGGAGAGCTGATGGTTTCAAAGTGTGGCACTTCCTTGTTCTCCACTCACTCCCTCCTGCCGCCTTGTGAAGAAGGTGCCTGCTTCCCCTTCGCCTTCTGCCATAATTGTAAGTTCCCTGAACTGTGAGTCGATTAAACCTCTTTCCTTTATAAACTACTCAGTCTCAAGTATTTATTATTATTATTTTTTTTAACAGAGTTTCAATCTTGTCACCGAGGCTAGAGTGCAATGGCACCATCTAGGCTCACTGCAACCTCTGCCACCCAGGTTCAAGGGATTCTCCTGCCTCAGCCTCCCGAAGTAGGTGGGATGACAGGCGCCCGCCACCACGCCCAGCTAACTTTTTTTGTATTTTTAGTTGAGACGGGGTTTCACCATGTTGGCCAGGCTGGTCTTGAACTCCTGACCTCAGGTGATCCACCCGCCTCGGCCTCCCAAAGTACTGAGATAACAGGTGTGAGCCACCACGCCCGGCCTCAAGCATTTCTTTACAGCAGTGTGAAAACAAACTAAAACCCCTTCCCTGAGGTGCCTTCTGCTTAGGCAACCAGCTGCCCCATGTTCCTCCTCTGCCCCCTGGTCTTTCTGTTTCCCTGATGAGGGCCAAGTGATAAACAGGGCCAGTCGCAGCCCCATCCTACTGCAGCCCGTGTGGCTGCTGGAGAGGCTGCGCTCCTTTCCTCACCCCAAGGGGCCCTGATACGCTCTTTGGATCCTGGAGGAAACTGACCCCCTATTCTCACACTGGTGCAACTTCTTCCAAGACCTCAAAGCTGGACAACGTGAACCGGTCTTTTTAAATGTCTCCACTTGCTAGGGCTGTCACTGGGACAGCACTAGAGGGTGGTGCCAATGGATGAATGGATAGATGGATGGATGGACAGTAGTCCAGGGATGATGTCCCTGTCTGAACTGAACTGGGCCCTTCCTCAAATGAGCAGACTTCCTGAGTGAGTTTATACAATTGTCCCTTGGTATCCATGGAGGATTAGTTCTAGGGTCCCGGGGATGCCAAAATCCATGGATGCTCAAGTCCCTGATATAACATGGCCTAGTATTTACATAAAAGCTATTCACATCCTCCAGTAGACATTAGACCATTACTAGATTATTTGTGATATGTAATACAATGCAGATGCTACATAAATGGTTGTGATACTGTATTCTTTAGGGAATGATGACAAGAACAAAGTCTGCACATGTTCACTAGAGACATAACCATGCAATTTATTTTCTGAATGTTTTCCATCTGCTGTTGCTGAATCCACAGATGCATAGCTCCCAGATATGAGGGCCAAGTGTGCTTTGAGAGTAGGGTGGGTGAGGTTGCTAATGAGTACAGGGGAGCAGGTGTCGATCAGAGGTCCCTGCATTGAGGCATCTGGACGCCCTATCTTGGGACTTGAGACTCCGTTTGAGTGGCACAGGCAGACTGAGTCCAGGTCAAAGTTCACCCCTTGAAGCTTCATTTTATCCCAAGCTCTTTCTGGACCCTGGAATTTGGCATCCCCTAGGCCCTGGCAGGAAGGACAGATGAACCAGATTTTAGATAACATGTCTGGAATAGAGTGAGGCCCTACTGTGTGCCTGGCACTTTCCCCACAGGATCCTCTAGCTAGAACATTCAAGGGTCATGGTGAGAAATACTCAGTTAAAATATCAGAAATTTAAAAAAAAGATACCATTAGAGACACGAAAATACCATTAAGTAATAGCAGTAGCATTTGTATTCTGAGATTCAACAGTAGTGGTCACTTCCCTCCATCCTTATGTGTATCCCACACCACCCTGGGCGAGGAGGGCTGAGGTGAGGGAACACCCGTGGATGCTCTGATACTGGTCCTGGGCCTCGGGGGTGACAGTGATGAGGAACTGGGTGCACACATGAATGGGGAAGCCAGGCCTGGCCAGAGAAGGCACACACACGTGCACAGATGCGTTTACCCATGTACAGGTGTGCACGCATGCACACAAACACATCGCAGGCAGGCATGTGGCCGCCTCAGGCAGCGGAGGACCCTGACTCTGGGCCCTGCTGACCCGGGCAAGGCACCACTGTGATGCGTGCCATGACCTCAGAATGTCACTGGTGCTTAGCACCAATCCGCTCTCCGGCCTGCCTCTGTGTTCTACGGCAGTTACCCACGCACAGTGGTATCAGCTACACACGCACGGTGGTATCTGGGACCAGTTTTGTGGACTCAAAGGTTTTCTACCTGAGAGGCATAACGCAGGCCAACTGATTCATCGGAATCAGGTGAGTGCGACCTGCTCTCTTCCCTCCAGGCTGACTTGGGGACAGTGGCTATGCTGTGGGTGGTGTTGGCCTCTGGGCAGCTACCGAGGAGGGTCATCCCTGAGCACTCACCGGTCGCCCGTTCTACACTGCCAGTGTAGACGATTGGCTCTTTCGTCCTCATGGTGGCTTCATAGAGTGAGTGCTGTTCCCTAGTGTACCCATTCGACAGGTGAGACGTCTGGGGTCAGGGAGGCGGTTACCGGCCTGGGAATCCAGACAGGACCCTGGGTTTTGCTCTCAGCCCTGCCGTACGCTGTGCTGGAATTCAGGCCTGAACCCTGTGACCTCCCTGCCCTAGATCCCAAGTCTTCCCAGGTTTCCCATCCTGATGGGGCAGAGCCTGGCCCTGGCAGAGCCACTGGGATAGATCCACTGTGGGTGGGGGAATAGGAGGGTCCTCAGAACACCTCTGTGCCCTAAGCTGGGTCCTGATGGTGGCTGTGGGCCTCACTGAACACACATGGTCCCTTGTCCTGGGGAACCTTCTGTCCTTGGGTAGCTGTGGAAAATGAAGGAGCCCTGGAGGGCTGGCTGGGGGGAGACTATCTTCTCTTCTGTTCAAAGGGGTCCGGGCACTGGGGTTCTCTCCACATATTTCTTGCTCTGTCTGGTCCTTTCGAGGCCTCGCCCTCCTTTTGCCCCAAGTGTTCCCAGGAGGGATGGTCCATCCAGGTGTTCTCTGGGGCCAAGGACCCACTGTCCTTCCTCAGCGACCTGGGAAAATGAAGCCCCCTCCTGTAGGGACAGCTCAGAATGGTGGAGTCCAGTCCCTCCCCGAGTGAGGGTTTCCACTAGCACAATAGATCATTTTCATCCCCCAAACCGAACACCCTCCTGCTCAACTGGCATTATTCCTAAAGTGGCTTCACTGTTCAGACTCAACAGCCACGGGAGCCAAAGTGATGAGTGGAGAAGAACAGAGCAGTCAGGAGAGATCTTGTTCCCTGTAGGAAACTGGACATCTCTGTGGTCCTGAGCATCCCAGGAGGCCGATTGTACAGAGACCTCTGGTCGCTGACCCCAGTCTCCCTCCATATCCCTGGAATAGCCCATCATGGGCCCTTCACCCTTGGCAGGTGGACACTATTCAACCTGCTGGGGCAGGTGTGTCCCCATTTCATGGCATTTGGGGATGATGGGACTCTCTGTCGAGGTCGCACTGTCCTCAAGTCCTTGGGACGATGCCCACCCCTGCTTGGGACTGGAGACTGCAGAGACTCATGCATGTGTGGGACACTAGGTCTGGCGCCTTTTTACCTGGGGGCGGTGGTGGAATGGGGGTTACGCAGCCAACCAGCATCTGGGAGCCTGGCGGGAACGGTTCAGGTGTTCTCCGAAGTTCTCAAGTACAATGTAACTTTTAGATGATTTTGTCTCACAGGATGGTAATCGTAGAGGATGCAGATAGTTTGTGGGCACAGGAGCGAGAGAATATCATCATGAAGTATGAGAAGGTACAGGTCGGTCTGCTCCTTGGAGGGAGGCCTCTTCCAGTGCGCCCTGGTCAAAGGGTCCTGGGCTCCCTAGGAGCACAGAGTGGGCACGGGTGGCCACTACCCCCAGGCCCTTGCACCCTTTGCCTTGGACCCCTCACCAAGCCTCCCTCTGGGTTACAGGGACACCGAGCCGGGCTGCCAGAGGACATGGGGCCTGAGCCTGTTGGAATCTACAACAACATTGATCGCTTTGGGATTGTGCAGTGAGTCCTCTGTGCTCCCCTCACCCCTGAAGCACCTTTCTCAGCTCAGGGATGGGTTTGCTTTCAGAAAGGCCTTTCTGAGGCAGGACTGCCTCGCCGGGTCAGGCCAACCTCCTTTCCAGGGTCAGAACTCCTCCCTGACTCCCCTGCAGGTCCAGCCCGAGGTTGCTGTTAGGCCAGAGGGGCGGGGCCCATCTAGGGAGCGAGTGGGAATGGAGACTGGCCTAGGTCAGGCCCCTGGACTCTCAGCAGTTCTGTCCCCAAGTTAGCACAAGAGAAGCGGGGTAGCCTGAGGGTCTGGCCATGTCTACTTGGAAACAACGCCAGTGAAATCCAAGGGTTGTGGCTACAGGGTGAGGGGACGCCTGGCCCAGCCTCAGGGCTGTTGTCCAGCGGGTCTCTGAGGGCCCACCTGCCCCTGTCCTCCCTCATTTCCCTAGAGCTACAGCCCTCACTGTCCCCATGGGGAAGGGGGAAAGGTATGGGAACGATGGGAGCGGTGGCCCTAGGAGAATGGGGGAGAAGATGGGCAGGGCCCCGTTCTGGGTATTTCATGGTGAGGCCAGGGAGGCAGCAGGGCTTGTGGCTAGAGACCCTAGGTCTGGTGCTGGGAAAGGACCTGGGGCCATGTAAGAGGAGCCCAGCCAGGAGTCCATCCCTTAGGGTTCATAGGATGGAGGGACAGAGGATCCCGGGGGAGGTAGGGTGGCAGGGAGCTGATGAGCCGTGCCACTTCTGAAAGGCAGGGTGTGTGGGTCAGGTGCAGGGAGAGGCAGGTGGAAACTGGGAGTCAGAACCTGCAAGGGCCTTGGGGCTGTTAAGTGGGATGGGGCCCTGGTACACCAGGAGTACACCGGGAAGGTCTCAGGGCAGGCTCCCTTGACCCTGGTGGTGTGATGTGGTCACTCCCTGAGGGACTCCTGTCAGGGCCCAGTCGCCCACCCTGGGCAGCCCCCATCCCACCTCAGGCCTGACCTTTCTCAGCTCCAGCAGAAAGCACCACCTCCAGTCCAGGACGGGCAGCCCCATTGTGCAGCCTGACCACCCCCCACACCAGGGGCCCCAGTAACCCCGGCCAGGCTGGCCCCGCACTCCCTCTTCTCCCAGGTCCTGCCCCTCCTGGGAGTCAGCCCCACAGGAAGGCCCTTGTCCTCCCTTCCCTGTGTCTTTTCCTGGACTGAGCGCTGAGCTGGATAGGGACAGAGCCTGTCCTTTCTGGGGGTTGGGTCCCAGTCTCGGGGAGCTCCAGGCCCTGTGCAGGTCCTCAGTTCTGCCTGGGTTGTCTTACAGTGAGACAGAGCTGCCTCCTGCCACTGCTCAGGAGGCGAAGGTAAGAGCCTGATGCATGGGGAGGGGGCTGGTCCAGGGATGTGGGGACTGGGCGGGTGGTCGGTGAGGCAGAGGAGGCAGCTGGCCGGGGCAGTGGCGGGTGAGGGCAACACGATGTCCCTGGGAGGGGCAGCACTCCCTGCTGGAACTGACCCCAGGTTGCTGTAACTTTGGCAGCTTGATAAGATTCCAAAGTGAGAACCACAGTTGTGGCTTGGGGGTGGCTGCCCGCCTGTGTCAGGACCCCACGTAGAGGCTGGGACCTGACCTAAGACTGGTGTGTCTGTGGCCTGAGGATGGCACGTCCCGGGGTCCCAAAGCCAGCCCACTGGCGCTCATTTGCTCAAAGGCTCTCAACCCTTAGGGTCTGCCCTTCCCTGGCTCTCTCCAGCTGGGTCCACCAGGGATCCAGAGCCCAAGATCCAGCATCCACGGGCGGCTCTGGGAAGCCTGGCAGCTCCGCTAACTCCAACATTCCCCATTTGACAGCAAATGCGGCGGGAGATAACACGAAAGAGCAAGTGGATGGAAATGCTGGGACAATGGGAGACATATAAGAACAGTGAAAAGGTAATGTGTGGAGGGAGAGGCCCCGGGAACCACTCTGCAGAGACAGGGGACGGGCACCCATGGCTGTGGCCTGGCACCGTCAGCCTCTCAGAGGGCGGGTGGCACACTGTCCTCACCCAGAGGACTGCAGGCCTGGTCGGTGATTTGCCTGCCTATTCGTGCAAGCGTCACCTTGCCGGGAGGGAATCTGAATCTAGGGCTGGGACCACCCGGAGCTCAAGGCTAGGGATGCCCTGGTGACCCAAAGGAAGGAGAATGTTCAGATCAGAGTCCCGACTCTGAGTGTCTATCCACTCTTTCAGTCCTGGGAAGGGAGACTGTCTCCCAGCTTAATGTCACCTCTAACGAGGAATCATGGGGCCAAAACCAACCATTTCCAGAATCCTCGGGCTCTGGTCCTCACTGGGGTCGCCCCGTGGCCTGTGACACCAGGTTGTTTTCTGCCCACAGCTGAGAGATCGAGTATATAAGGGCATTCCCATGAACATCCGGGGCCAAGTGTGGTCAGTCCTGCTGAACATACAGGAAGTCAAGTCGAAAAACCCCAGAACATACAAGGTACGCTCAGCCGGAGCACGACAAACAGGACAGGCCGTGTCAGGGGCTCAGGTCTCCAGCTGGAGGGAGCATCAAGCCCAGGCTGGGGGGTGGGTAGGATGGTCAGATGCACATCCTGGGCACGGACGGTGACATAGTCGCCACAGACAAACTTGGCTCTGGTGACCCTCCCCGGCTTCAGTAACAAGCCAAAAAGCAGCTTTGTGCAGAAGGAAACCTTCCTGCTTTCCTTCCTTCCCGGAGTGCTGACTGTGGGCTGACTGCCATTTGGGGTTGGGAGTCTTCCATCCGTTCTGAGGCTGCTTCCTCCTCTTGGCCCTGCCCTACAGGTCATGAAGGAGAAGGGCAAGAGGTCATCTGAACACATCCACCAGATCGATGTGGACATGAGCAGGACATTAAGGACTCACATCTTCTTCAGGGATCGATACGGAACCAAGTAAGCCTATGGGAGCCACAGGGTCTCAACAGAGATGGAGTGAACGAAAGGGATGGGGGCTTCCCCGGAGAAGAGGCCAGGGTCACCCAGGAGGGATGACAGAGCTGCCAAGACCTCCCCTGACCCAGGGAGCAGCCGGCACCATGAACTGAGCACCTGGTTCCAAGCCCTGGGCCAGACTGGAACATGTGGGGCCAGAACCCAGGAGGATCCTGAGGAGACAAAAGGCAGCAAACAAAATCATGCACAATGGTGAAAGGTGCTCTCCCGGACCCACGGGGACCCATGGTAGGACTCACGGGAGGGTGGCAGGATGGAGGGCCCATGAGCCTCTCCAGGCAACACTGACAGCACCAAATGCTGGGGCAATTAGGGGTCCTGGAAACTGTCATCCTGGTCTGCTGGGAACAGGACATGGCACAGCCACTTTGGCAGCCAGTTTGGCAGTGACTCACAAAGCTCAATGCACTTCAACCACGTGTCCCCAAAGTATCACAAATATTGAACCCACTGATTTGAAAACTGATGTCCACATGAAACCTGCATGCCACGTCCGCTGCTTGATTCATCGTCACTCACACAAGGAGCCTTCGGGGACAGTCTTCAACATGGGAAGGGGGAGAGCAAGGCTGGTCCTCCCTTCAAACGGAAGACCCAGTGAGAAAAGGGAATGAGCCAGTGATGCCCGCACGAACGCGGGTGGATCCTAGATGCATTTTGCTGAGGGAAAGAAGCCAGACCCAATAAGCTACCACGTAGGATTCCCATTCCTGGGCCATTCTGGAAAAGGCCAAACCATAGGGATTGAGAAGCAGTCTGGGTGGCCGGGGGCTGAGGGATCAGGGAGAGGCCGGGTGCATAGGGGCCACCCTGGAGACTTGGAAGATGAAGGAGTCACTTCAGGAGGGGCTGGAGCGGTCGCCAGGAGACTCTGCCCATTGGTTTACAACCGTGGAGGAACTGTACACCCAAAGGCTGAACTGGCGTGTATGCAAACTGAAAATAAATAAAGAAAATCATTCAGAGTGAAAAGGATCAGGCAAGTCACTGTACAACTGGGCTATCTGCATGTCACAGATGTGGATTTTACTGAAACATTTCCTCAAAGTCAAAGGCCCTGAAGAGCTCACTGCTTATCTGGTGAATCATCTGAACCTAAAGTGGGATTTGTTGTTAGGCTTTGTAGACAAAGTGAAACTTACGGCATCTGCACAAAACAAACAAAAGCCTCATTTCTCTCTTTCCTAGGCAGCGGGAACTATTCTACATCCTCCTGGCATATTCGGAGTATAACCCGGTGAGTATTCCCGGCAGTGACGTTCCCGGGCAGTATTTCCCTGTTCACAGGAGTGGGTGTCTGGTGGGGGTGTCGCTGCTTCTTTTAAAATTAGTATTTGTGAGCCACCAGGATATAGGAGGTAGGACTCCGGCTCACTGCTGGCATAAACCTCCAAGCAAGGGGGTGGTCTCAAGGGGTCAAGCTGAGACACAAAGGAGTCGGGACCTGGACTCCTGGTGTCACCTGGGTCTGACCACCACTTCTCAGAACAAGAAATGATGCCCTCCTCTTGGGGCTGCCCCAAAGCCCAGGAGCTTGGCAGGGTCGCATGCGGGATGGTGCCATCAGGAGACAGTTTGGACAAGGTGCTGAAGTGCCTGATGGACTTGGCTCTTGTCATGAAATGAATTTGCATCCTGAGGAAGCCTCTTCATCAGAGGAAGCCTCCCCAGTCACCTCTGCCCTCTCCAATGACATGAGTCCTCCCAGGTGACCTTAGTCCTCCCAGGTGATATCCTTTCACGGTGACTCTGGCTCTTGCAGGAGGTGGGCTACTGCAGGGACCTGAGCCACATCGCGGCCTTGTTCCTCCTTTATCTGCCTGAGGAGGATGCATTCTGGGCACTGGTGCAGCTGCTGGCCAGGGAGAGGCACTCCCTGCAGGGTAGGTGAACAGGTGCCCAAGGGACCTCATGCAGTCAGACCCAGGGATGGCCACCCTGGCCAGATGATCTCAGCTTTCAGCCAAGGCACCTTCCTTGGCCAGCTCCTTGGGAGTCTTTAGGATGTCTCTGCTGAGGGTCCCACAGGGGTCCGCGGCTGACCCCAAAGCCCAAGTCAGACGCCTTTCATCCCCATCAGCAGAGGGCATCTCATCCTCCCCGTGGCCACCCTCTGTGTCCTGCTGCCACGCCCTCTGGATCTGATTGTGTAGCTGACTCTCCAATCCCTGAGAATCCTGCTGCCCTTGGTGCCCATGAATGGGCCGACCAATCCCAGGTGGCAGCATCTCCCCAACCCGTGTCCCCTGGCCTGAACTCACTTCCAGGAGACGACCAAGAGCCCAGCACCCACCCTGCTCTGGCTGCCGTGTGGTGGCCTCAAGTCATGTTTGCCCTTTTTGCACCCTGGTCCAGGAGGCGTCCAGGGGAACCTCCAGCCAGGCTCCAGGGGATGTTCCTGCCCCACGTCCCCAGAGCAAAGGCTGCATGGTGGGTCACCAGATGGGAGGGTGAAAGGCCTTGAGGTTTGGTGGCCTCTCCAGCTGCCCAGCTCTTCCTGCTGATGGCTCCACATCTTGGGGGAAGGCTCTGATTTCTTGATGGGCTGGGGGCTTCTCAGGATTCCACAGCCCAAATGGCGGGACAGTCCAGGGCCTCCAAGACCATCAGGAGCATGTGGTCCCCACGTCACAACACAAGACCAGGTGGCATCTGGTGAGTTTATGGCATCTGGCGAGCAAGCTTGGGCTCTTCCCCAGAGACTCTGCCTCCCGTGGCGCTGGAGGAACGGGGACTGGAGCCCCTGGTGGGGCTGGTGACTGGATGAGTCCAGCCAGGGCCTGACCTGGGACGTCGGGTTCTCCATGGGCTGGGAGTTGGATTCCTTTCCTGCCCTGGAGGAGACAGAGGCACAGGGATGGGGGCCCAGCTCCCGCAGAGCAGGGCAAAGGGCAGTGTGTCCACCGGGAGTGTGGGAAGGGGCCGGTGTTGTGGGGAGCCCTGGACACCGCCCAGTGTTCTGCACTAGGGGAAGGGTCTTCAGAGGCCCTGGAAGAGGGAGGTTTTTAGGGCAGCCCAGGGGGCCCTGAGCACCTCTGTTCCTCCCATCAGGACAAGGAAGGTCTTTGCGTGCAGGATTCCTCCTTAGGCTGGCTTCTCCAGACGTTGAATGACGGGGTAAGAAGGCACAGGGAGACCCTGGCTCAGGGACCCTCCTTGCCCTGCAGTGCCCTGCTTCCCCAGCCCGGGGGTCTGGCTCACCCACAGCCCACCGGAGGCTCCGCCCACAGGGGGGGCCTCACAGGACACCCAAACCAAACCCTCTGCCCAAGAGGGGTCATCCCAGGGCAATGACTGGAGCTCAGGACCAGCCTTATAGGCAGACTGGGCCAAGACCTGACTTGGGAGGGATCAGGGAAGCCTCAAGCCCTGGGCAAGCCCCTCTCTCCAGGAGCCACACCCCCACTCCAATGAGTGCCCCCCATGAGGAGCTGCAAGACCTTGTCTGACCCAGCGCCCTGGAGGGCTCAGGAAACCCTCATGGGGAAGGTCACTGACTCTGGGGACTGAAGCCCCAGTGGGCTCAGTTCGAGCCACCAGCCCCAGCCTGGAAGGGCTACAGTCTCCCACACCTGCTATCCCCACAGATCTCTCTTGGGCTCACCCTGCGCCTGTGGGACGTGTATTTGCTGGAAGGAGAACAGGTGTTGATGCCGATGACAAGCATTGCCTTTAAAGTTCAGAGGAGTAAGTCTACATGTGCCCAGTTGGGCCTGGGGAGCCCTGGGGTCAGACGCTGACTTACCCGAGGGCAGCTTCCTCACACTGTCCTCATGATCCTCTGTTCTGGCCCAGAGGGAGGTCTGGCCAGGTGGGCTGGGCAAGGCACAGTGACACCGAGCCCGTCCCCCACATGACCCAGATGAATGTCGTGAGCACTTCCCTACCCAATTCCCCCAGCCACGGTCTCCTGTGCACATCCAAACCCCTGGGGTGGCCACAAAAGATTCCCGCATCGCCTAGTGGGAGACTGAAGTGGCCACGGGGTATCAGCTGTGCCCCCTCCCAGGGAACTCTCCTGACCTGATGTCCACCCTGTCCCTAGAGCGCCTCATGAAGACATCCAGGTCTGGCCTGTGGGCACGGTTTCGGAACCTGTTCTTCCATACCTGGGAGTTGGATGATGACTCTGTGCTCAAGCATCTTAGGGCCTCTACGAAGAAACTAACGAGGAAGCAAGGGGACCTGCCACCCCCAGGTGAGCTCCAGTGCCATGTCCCCCCCCATGTCACCCTCTGGGGCAGTCAATAATAGGGGAGTGCCCGAGACCCGCAACCCTACTACCTGGGCCTTCCTCTTCACCTTTTCTTCCTCCTCTTCCTCCTGGACTCTAAGAAAGTACAGGAGGCCACCGGTCCTCACGGCAGGCGCTCAGTGCGTGTGTACTGGATGTGTTGTGCCCGCAGGAGGGCGATGTGGGCAAGACCTTCCAACAAGCCGCCTCCCACATTCCACAGTGTCTCTGTCTCCCCATCACAAGGCCATCAAGGGCACTAAAGAAGCCAGACCCATTTGTGGGAAACCCTGCCCCTCCCTGCAAGCACCCACCACCTCAGAGAGCAGCAGAGGCCCCTCATTCCTGCACGCTCCTCCAAGGTTTCCAGGACAACAAGCCTTGAGCCAGGGAGACAAGGGAATCGGGTGTCCCTGATCCCAGAGCATTCAGGGAGAGGGCACAGGCTGCACCCCAGGCGAGAGCCAGAGCCAAGAATTCAGCCAGATGTGGGAACGGTCAGTCCTGGCATGGACTGGGCAGCCCAGGAAGGCAGAGGGTGACCCACATCCAGGTCCAATCACCCACTGTGGAGATGGGTCCCCATGTGAGGTGACAAGGGGCTGGGTGACATCCAAGTCCCCTCCCACCTGAGTTCTCACTGGGGGCTGTATCCCTGGCCCAACAGCCCTGGGACGAGGGTGTGTGGTAGGAATCCCCCAGCCAGTCCGAACCCTGGGGGCAGTCCTAGGAGCTACCTGTCATGCCCTGATAGCTTCCCCATGCCAGGCAGCACACACCCCTCCCTCTGGGATCAGCAGACTACAGGCATGTCCTGAGTGTCAGACCCCGGGGCCACACAGAGATCCTGAGGACTCCAGAGACCCAGGCAGGTGGGGCCTGGCCGGGAAAGGCCTACATGGGCTCAGTGGAGACGCTGACCACGTCTGTTTTTCTTTCAGCCAAACCCGAGCAAGGGTCCTCGGCACCGAGGCCTGTGCTGACTTCAAGTGGCAGAACGACCCTCTGCAAGGGGGACAGGCAGACCCCTCCAGGCCCACCAGCCCGGTTCCAGCGGCCCATTTGGTTAGTTTCCCCACCATGGGCACCTCGTTCTTCCACATCTTGTCCTGGTGTGGCTGTCCGGGAAGACACCTACCCTGTGGGCACTCAGGATGTGCCCAGCCCGGTCCCGGCTCAGGGAAGACCTCAGGGTTCCTGGAGATTCCTGGAGTGGAACTCGATGCCCCGGCTCCCGACGGACCTGGATGTAGGGGGCCCTTGGTTCCCCCATTATGATTTCGAACAGAGCTGCTGGGTCCGTGTCCCTTCTGAATGTGTCCTGGACAGCCCCGGGACTGTGGGACAGGGCCAGCTGGAGAAGCCCGCGGGGACCCTGACACCAGGCCCTGCCCAGGCCCATCAGGACTGAGGGAGGCCAGGAGATATCCCACTACAACAGGGCACCCCGTCTACGGACAAGAGACTTGCACCCAATTTCTACAATGGCACCGTATCCCAGGAAGACCAGCTGGCCACCTGCTGGCAGGCGGAACACCCTGCGGAGGGGGTGAGATTGGCTTTCACCGCACTGAGCCACAATGTGGACATGGACTTCCAGCCAGCCCTGCACTGCACCCAGCACTGATTCCAACCAGGACGGCTCCTTTACAGCTAGGGACGAGCAGCAGCGCGCTCCCACCTCAGGGCCTTGCCTCTGTCACCTCTACTTGGAAAATTCTCATTTCCCTCCAGGGTTCTAGAAGCATCTGGGGCAGGGCTCATGGCTGGATAACTTCCCAAGACTTAACAACCCAAGCAAACTTCACGTCCTCGTTTTATTTTTTGTTAAACTTATGAAAATTGATTAAGAAAGTGTGCAGCTCGAAAGACCTTCACAGATGGAACACACCAGCCCCCAGATCACAAAGCCAACCATGCCCAGCCCCTCCCAGCACCCCCAGCCGTGTGACCAGCTTTCTGAATTCCCACAACACCGTGTGCCTGCCTTTGTGTTTTCAACTCATAGATGATTAACCCCCTTCATGTTTTAAAATAAATGTTTTCTGTTGAAATTAGTTTAGATATAAAAGATTGAAAAGGCACTACAGTGGCCTCCTACACCTTCCATCCAACTGCCCCTAATAATGACGTTTTGCAGTTCCATGGCACATAACAAATTTAGACTGGGTGTGGTGGCTCACACCTGTAATCCCAGCAATTTGAGAGGTCGAGGCAGGACGTTCAGGTTCACTTGAGTCTAGAAGTCTGGGACCAGCCTGGGAAACACAGGTGGACCCTGTCTCTAGAGAAAAGACAAAGAAATTAGCCTGGCATGGTGGCGGGTGCCTATGGTCCCACTTAGGAGGCTGAGGCAGGATTGCTGGAGCCCATGAGTTCCAGAAAGCAGTGAGCCATGACTGCAGCACTGCACTCCAGCCTGGGTGACCGAGTCAGACTTCCCCTCTTAAAAAAATTAGCAATTTAACGTGGGTACAATCCTATTAACTAAATAATAATGTGAACTATTATCTAAGGTTATTAAGGCTGGAATTATCCTATTTTTGCCTAACTTCTCATACCTGTCCCTAGATCCCACTTCGGACTCGCCCTCTGCCTTCAGCTCATGTCACCTCAGCTTCCTCCAGATGGTTCAGCAAACACACACCTGGGCTGAATGGTAGAGCTGATTGCTCGTACACAAGGGGAGACCTGTGGGCAGGGGTTTTCAAACTTATACAGCAAATGAGTTTTCCATGGTGTTCTGGAGAGCACCCTTTGAGAAACACTTTGACAGTGAATCCAGGCCCCAGTATCCATCAGCTGATGTAGTGAATTTTGTGGAAGCTCAGTGAACACCTGCTCTGCAGGGTGCATGTGAAAGGGGAGAGGATGAGTAAGCTGCAGATAAAGAAGACAGGACACAGGGGGTCTGTCGAAGCTCTATCCCCTGCCTTCAGCACTCACGGATCAAATCCAACTCTTAGGGAATGGTGGCCACATGCTGGGCCAGCTCCAGGCTCTGAGGATCTGAGAGTGAGTGATGCAGAGCCAGGCCTTGCCCTCGGGGAACTCTCCAGCGTACACCTCCCTCTACCCTCCCAGCGCCCTGCAAAGCAGGCGTCAATGTCATTGTTAATGCACAGAGGAGGAACCTGACTGTTAGACAGGTTCCTGGGTTTTCCAGGGTTGCACGGCTTCTGGGAGACAGGTGTGACCCTGAGGACAGGGCACAGGCCAGTGTAATGCCAGGTTGGAATGAGCTGTGATCTGTACCATGTAGAGGCCTAGGCCAAGGTGGGAGTGACTGATGACCAGGTCAGCCAGGTGGCTGAAAACACTCTTGGGTCCTCACCTGCTGGCTCCCAGGAGTCTGGAACTGCCAGGAGGGTGGTGGCAGGTCCCCCATCCTCAGCTGGGTGGGCCCGGATAGAATAACAAGGCGAGGGCACATTTCCCCAGCCATTCCCTCCAGGCGCCGCTGTGACCTGCTCATTCCAATTTTGTGGAAATGTTTCCACACACACAGAATTGCAAGTAGCAGTGGATGTGGTGAGAGGCATTTGGACATGGGATAGGCAGTATTTTGGAGGCAGAGCCTCCAGGACTCGCCGATGGGTTAGCTGCAGGGCTTGAGCGGGGAAGGAGAATCGAGGATGATGTGTTCAAATCAGTCCATTCACTTCCTCTGTGCCACGCCTGTGCTGGGCACTGGGAGAGACAGATGAGCACAGGAGTCCCGGCCGGGGGGAGGTGTGGGAGGAAGCCCAGGGTGTCTACTGGGAGCTGAGGGCTTGTGTCCACCTCAGCGCCATCCAGGTTCTCTGCATGGACGAGTATAAGCTGAGCTGCCTGGAGGAGGAGGAGCTGCTCTTGATGGTGACCAGCATGTTCAGGAACGGAGACTCCTCTGGCACCGGAGAGGTTGGTGGCCTGAGGTCGGATGGTCTAGGGAGTGTTGGGGCACAGGAGGACCCAGGAAAGGGTCTGGGGGATGCAGGACGTCCTACGGACGGCGTTTGAAACTCAGTGCTCAGGTCACTCCGAGTCACTCAGGTCATTTGCCAGCGTCTGTCGTAATTATTGCCATATGAGAGTGCCACCTCTCCTATGACATGTTTTATATATTTCTGTGAATGGCCTACTTGTTTATATTTACAACTTCATGTTTAAAGGAAACTTCTATCACTCTCACAAATGGAAAGCCAGTAAAACATAAATTCTATGAAAACAAAACGAAGTCAATGAATTTTAGCTGGATACTATTCCCTGACCAAGGCCTGCTGGAGGTGGTACAACCAGGGTTTGAATTGAGATGTGCCAAGCTTCTGAGTTTCTTCTCTTTCCCCCACACCAGGGCTCCTGAGTACTGCATTACTGACATCAGGGGCCAGACAGTTCTTTGTGACGGGGCTGTCCTGCGCCTGGCAGGATGTTTAGCAGCTTCTCTGGCCTCCACCCACTGGAAGCCAAGGGAATTCAGAAGAAGCTCCTCATTCTCCCATTTCATCCTCAGGACAATATATGACATAAATGTTATATCTTTTATTTTATACATGAACAAAATGAGACTCAGAAAGGTTTAAGTGAGTTACCTAAGAACACACGGACAGCAAGAGGTAGAACTAGAAAGTGAACACAGGAGTCCACATGGGACAACAACAAAGTTCAGGTTCCAGCTTCCTTTGAGTCTCTCATTCCAACAATTACCATCGTCTGGATATGAGCTGAAGTACAGGAAACCTGGGGCTGAACTCTCCTCCCATCAGGCCTAGGAGCCCAGACCAGAGCCCCAGCCCATGGTCTCCCAGTCATCAGGCCACTGGAGTGAGCTGGCATCCACACTAGCCTGGTTTCCCAAAGCTGCAGGGATGCCAGTCTCACTGCGGAAGAACAAAATGAAGGGCATTTGCTTCTCCTGCAGGCTGCCAGGATTTCACACAGATTCCTTTTCTTGCTTTCCTCTCCTACAGCAGAAAACACAGTGGTGCACCCCCTCCCAGTGTCCCGAGGCTTTGCTGCGAGTTCTCTAATTTCTCCCACTCTCGCAGTGCACCCTACCCGCGTCTCCCTGGCAACCTTTCTGCTCTATCCCCTCAACACCTGGATCAGAACACCTGTGAGGCCGCTTATCAAGCTACATCCCAAATGATCATTCCTGTGTCCTCAGCCAGTGCCCAGGCCCAACTTGCTCTCCGGGGGTGACTTTCTTTCCTGCCCAATATGGTTCCATCATCTGTAAATTGGGGATAATTAAAGTCTTGATCCTGATATTTGACTCTCAAAGCAGAAGTAGCAAGCTCAGCCAAGTCACGTAAACAAGGGGAGACGTTCCTTGTGAACCGAGAGGGCACTGGTCACCAGGGCCGCTCCTTCTTCTCCCAGGGCTCTCCACCCGCCCTCGGCTCAGCGGAAGAGGAGACTCAGGCTGTGCTTCTGCGCATAGGCTCCCAAAGTGCTGAGACTACAGGTTTCAGCCAGGATGCCCGGCCTATTGAAGTGTTTTTAAGTGGGCAGCGGTATGTTTGGATTTGCATTTCTGAAGTTCGTTTTGTTGTGAAAAGTTCATTCTGCAGATTGGTGATAGTCGGTTAGAGTGAATATTAAGAGACTACAGTCATTTTCCATTATCTTCTGTTTTTCTTTCCTTGATTTTAGTTCCCCATGGTCAACCCCTCTGAAAATAGGTGAGTAGAGTACAGTGAGGTAGAATCACGTGTTGTGTAATGCAGGAGGGAGGTATGTTCTTAGAAATACCTCATTAGGTGATTTTGTCATTGCACAATCATCTTAGAATGTTCTCAAACAAAGCTATATTGTATAGCCTACTACATACCTAGGCTACATGGTATAGCCTATTGCTCCTAGGCTGCAAACTTGTACATTTCATTAGTGAATCCCGCAAGCAACTTAACATAATGGTAAGTATTTGTGTTTTTAAACATAGAAAAGGTACAGCTAAAATAATGGTATGAAAGAAAAAATAAATGCACTTGTATAGGACTTTAGCATGAATGAAGCTTGCAGGACTAGAAGTTGCTCTGGGTGAGTCAGTTAGTAAGTGGTGAGTGAATGTGAAAGCCTGAGACATTATTGTACATTCCTGATAGGGTTTGGCTGTGTATCCCCACCCAAATCTCATCTGGAATTGTAATCCCAATGTGTTGAAGGAGGGAGGTGACTGGATAATAGGGGCAGTTTCCCCCATCCTGTTCTCATGACAGTGAGTGAATTCTCTTGAGATCTGATGGTTTTGAAAGTGGCAGTTTTTTCCTACATACAGATTCTCTTTCTCTTGCTTGCTTCCATGTAAGACGTGCTTGCTTCCCCTCCCACCGTGATTGAAAGTTTCCTGAGGCCTTCTCAGCCATGTGGAACTGTTAGTCAATTAAACCTCTTATCTTTATAAATTGCCCAGTCTCAGGTAGTTCTTTATAGCAGTGAGAGAATGGACAGCTACAACTACCGTAGACTTTATAAACATTGTGCACTTAATGTACACTACATTTCGTTTAAAAATTGCTCTGTCATGTTGCTATGGCTATCACATCACTACATCACTAGGCAATAGGAATTATTCAGTTCCATTTAATCTCATGGGACCACCATTGTGTATGTGGTTGTTGTTATGCAGACTGTATTTTGAGAGAGACCACATTCACATAACTTTTTCATAGTAGATTGTTAAAAAATTTTTTTAATCTTTAAAAATTTTTTTGAGGTGGAGTCTGTCTCTGTCACCCGGGCTGGAGTGCAGTGACACGATCTTGGCTCACTGCAACCTCCCGGGTTCAATTGACGTTTCTGCCTTAGCCTCCTGCTTAGCTGGGACTGCAGGCGTGAGCCACCACATTCAGCTAATATTTTTGTATTTTTAGTAGAGATGGGGTTTCACCACGTTGGCCAGGCTGGTCTCGAACTCCTGACCTCAGGTGATCTGCCCGCCTTGGCCTGCCAGAGTCCTGGGATTATAAGTGTGAGCCACTACACCCGGCCTGTTCTATTTTATAATTGTTACTAATCTCTTACTGTGCCTAATTTGTAAATTAACATGTTTTATAGGTATGTGTGTATAGCAAAAAACAGAATTAAGTGATCAGTACCATTTGTCATTTCAGACATCCACTGGGGTTCTTAGAATGTTTCTCCCATGGATAACTGGGTGACTACTACATTTAGGAAGTGACTGAAGTGGTCCTGATGAAAGGCGATGCTGGCTTTAAGTAGGGTAACAGTGGACATGGAGAGAGATAGGCAGATCTCACCAGTATTGAGGAAGAGGAAGGGCACAATATAGTTATGGATGAAAAGTGAGGTTAGGGCCGGGCGCGGTGGCTCACGCCTGTAATCCCAGCACTTTGGGAGGCCGAGGCGGGTGGATCACGAGGTCAGTAGATAGAGACCGTCCTGGCAAACATGGTGAAACCCCGTCTCTACCAAAAATACAAAAAATTTAGCCGGGCGTGGTGGCTGGTGCCTGTAGTTCCAGCTTCTAGGGAGGCTGAGGCAGGAGAAAAGCGTGAACCCAGGAGGCGGTGGAGCTTGCAGTGAGTGGAGATCGAGCCACTGCACTCCAGCCTGGGAGACAGAGCAAGACTCCGTCTCAAAAAAAAAAAAAAAAAAAAAAGGAATAACCAGTTAAACCAGTAAGATTTGGATTTCTGACCCCCTAGCTGACCAAAAAATCAGCTGACCCCCTTCTGATCCTCTAGCTGACTGACAGATTCATAGGAACAATTGTTATTTCAAGCCACTGAGGTTTGGGACAATTAACTTTTGTTGCAGCAGCTGATTAAGACAATGCGGATTCTCATTAGTTGCATCACTTTGACAAGTCAGCCTAACCTCTTTCTTCTACCAACACCACCACGACCACCACTGCTGCCGCCCTCCACTGTACTCCTAAAGACAGTGGCTACTTTTGGGGATTCTTAATTTCTTGAAGTCGCTATGTGGAGGCCAAAGCAACTCCACGTTGGATGCTAATCTGCCATGTTGACTTCAGATTAACCTCTGCTCTGGGAAGATCATTAAGATTTCCAGTTTGTCTGTTATTCCTTGTGTAAGATCACATACTTACTGTAAATCCTGCTCTCAGGGTAAAACAGCTTTGCTGTTATCATACTTTAATTGTCCTACACATCACTTCTGAATCATGTATACCCTTTCCCTGTGGTATATCAGCCCTGGGTCTGCAGGGTAATGGTGCAGGGATCCACGATCTCATCTCTCCACCACCAGACACTGACACGGCTTCTGTTTGTAAGTCCCTATTAAATATTACTTTTGTTGTTGTTGTTGTTTTGTTGGTTTGTTTTGTTTTGTTTTTTTCAGATGGAGTTTTTCTCTTGTTGCCCAAGCTGGAGTGCAATGGCGTGATCTCGGCTCACTGCAACCTCCGCTTCCCGGGTTCAAGTGATTCTCCTGCCTCAGCCTCCCGAGTAGCTGGGACCACAGTCATGTGCCACCACGCCTGGCTACATTTTTGCATTTTTAGTAGAGATGGGGTTTCTCCATGTTGGTCGGGCTGGTCTCGAACTCACAACCTCAGGTGATCTGCCCGCCTCGGTCTCCCAAAGTGCTGGTATTACAGGCGTGAGCCACCGCGCCTAGCCACTTTCTAAGACATAGGATTTGTCAGTGGCTTTCTTCTGCCTCTCAGGTTCATTGTACTTTGGGGGTAGGCTAGCATAGATTTGCCCGCCGTGGAACAACTATGAATATTTTATGAAAGAATGGCGGTGTTACAGTTGTGGAATACCATAGCCATATTACATTCAGGGAGTGGCAGCCCATGCTGTGTTTCAGATGTAATTTCATTCCTCCCTACAGGCTGGTGAGGCCGGAAGACTTTGGGGTTACATCATTGTGCATTTTGTTGGCGTAGGAGAAGGTGATATTTGTGAGTCTTGGCGTTTCAGCATGAAACTGAGAAAGGGAAGCTCAGTGAAGAGGAGAACAATGGTAGAGTGAACACACTTTTTTTTTTTTTTTTTTGGAGTTGGACCAGCCTGAAATAAGTACGGATTTCTGGGCCACCAATGACTGTCCATGGCACAGATCCAAGCATACCAGTCAGAAAGCAGCCACTTCCCAGGGAGCATCATGTAGCTTTTAGGCTCTAGGGACACCACAAGCCACTGTCAGGTGAGAGGTACTTTTCACACAACCCAGCACAGAGGCCCCCTCTTTATTTCTCAAAATTTTGGGAGAACCCAAGACCCATAGCCTTTATTTTAGGGACTGTTTAATGGGCTTGGCAGAGAAAGAGACTATGTAATTGACCCAAGTCTTTTGAGCTCTTAGCATTAACTGAGATCCTGTAACATAGGCAGATTTAGCCCTTTTGTTTCTATTTCTATATTTAATATAAATGTATATTAAATTTTTGCAAACATTTAGCTTTTGGCTAAAGTCAGCTTTCGGCCACATCTGTTGATCAGCAGGGAAACAGAAGGAGAAGAGGGATTTTCACACTTAGCAAGCAACTCATGTGTGCCAGTTGCACAAAAGAGAGGTTATAGTGAGATATCCAATTCCCATTAGAGAAACAAGGGAGCTGGAACTCAGAGAACATAAGTGATTTGCTGACAGTCAAGGTTTGTGAGTGGCGGTGCTGGGATTGGAGCCAGGCTCACTTGGCCCTGAGGTCCATGTTGAACAGAAACCTTCTCTATGATTCCCCAGCAGACACACATAGCCATGCCGTTTCAGGTCCACTCTCAGGTTGCTTCTGCTGGGGCCTTATGTGCCTGAGGGCAGAAACTCATAATCATTTGAGGACCCACGTGGTGTTGCAGTCCAGCATGACCATTTCAAACTCTAACCACTCCTGCATCTGCAAAATGGCATTTTCCCTGCTGGGTGTCTAGGGTAGGGTAGCCCCCTACCCTGTATGGTTCCTAGCTGGGGCCCCTGTCACCAGGGAAATGGTGCTGGTTCTCACCCAGAAATAGATAAAGAGGAAGTGTCTCAGCTGAATAAGAACAGGTGTGCAAGCCTATCCCGACTCCCTGCTCCCTGAATGAAGCAGGGCCTCCTGGCATCGCTTGATATTTGTGACGCTATCCCAGGTTGTACTGGCAGCAGCCAATACCAGGGTTTTCCAGAGGCTGAAGTCCAACACAGGGTTAATGTCATTGCCTTTTCCTCCCTTCCTCGGGATCAGAGGAATAAACATCTCTTACTTAGAACTGTTCTATGCAGACTTAGAGTGGCAGAGGACTAACTTAACTTGTCAAAGGCTATTTTGAGCAAAAGTCACCTTGTGTCACTGAAGCTGTAGAACTGAGCCACGGTAGGAAACTGTTAAAGTCGCAGGGTCGAGGACTAGGTACCTATGTTATCCCAGCTGTGCAGAAGCACAGCCTGAGTCTCTTCTTCCGCTGAGCGGAGGGCGGGTGGAGAGCCCTGGGAGAAGAAGGAGCGGCCCTTGTGACCAGTGCCCTCTCGGTTCACAAGGAACGTCTCCTCTTGTTTACGTGACTTGGCTGAGCTTGCTACTTCTGCTTTGAGAGTCAAATATCAGGATCAAGACTTTAATTACCCCCAATTTACAGATGATGGAACCATATTGGGCAGGAAAGAAAGTCACCCCCGGAGAGCAAGTTGGGCCTGGGCACTGGCTGAGGACACAGGAATGATCATTTGGGATGTAGCTTGATAAGCGGCCTCACAGGTGTTCTGATCCAGGTGTCGAGGGGATAGAGCAGAAAGGTTGCCAGGGAGACGCGAGTAGGGTGCACTGCGAGACTGGGAGAAATTAGAGAACTCAAAACAAAGCCTCGGGACACTGGGAGGGGGTGCACCACTGTGTTTTCTGCTGTAGGAGAGGAAAGCAAGAAAAGGAATCTGTGTGAAATCCTGGCAGCCTGCAGGAGAAGCAAATGCCCTTCATTTTGTTCTTCCGCAGTGAGACTGGCATCCCTGCAGCTTTGGGAAACCAGGCTAGTGTGGATGCCAGCTCACTCCAGTGGCCTGATGACTGGGAGACCATGGGCTGGGGCTCTGGTCTGGGCTCCTAGGCCTGATGGGAGGAGAGTTCAGCCCCAGGTTTCCTGTACTTCAGCTCATATCCAGACGATGGTAATTGTTGGAATGAGAGACTCAAAGGAAGCTGGAACCTGAACTTTGTTGTTGTCCCATGTGGACTCCTGTGTTCACTTTCTAGTTCTACCTCTTGCTGTCCGTGTGTTCTTAGGTAACTCACTTAAACCTTTCTGAGTCTCATTTTGTTCATGTATAAAATAAAAGATATAACATTTATGTCATATATTGTCCTGAGGATGAAATGGGAGAATGAGGAGCTTCTTCTGAATTCCCTTGGCTTCCAGTGGGTGGAGGCCAGAGAAGCTGCTAAACATCCTGCCAGGCGCAGGACAGCCCCGTCACAAAGAACTGTCTGGCCCCTGATGTCAGTAATGCAGTACTCAGGAGCCCTGGTGTGGGGGAAAGAGAAGAAACTCAGAAGCTTGGCACATCTCAATTCAAACCCTGGTTGTACCACCTCCAGCAGGCCTTGGTCAGGGAATAGTATCCAGCTAAAATTCATTGACTTCGTTTTGTTTTCATAGAATTTATGTTTTACTGGCTTTCCATTTGTGAGAGTGATAGAAGTTTCCTTTAAACATGAAGTTGTAAATATAAACAAGTAGGCCATTCACAGAAATATATAAAACATGTCATAGGAGAGGTGGCACTCTCATATGGCAATAATTACGACAGACGCTGGCAAATGACCTGAGTGACTCGGAGTGACCTGAGCACTGAGTTTCAAACGCCGTCCGTAGGACGTCCTGCATCCCCCAGACCCTTTCCTGGGTCCTCCTGTGCCCCAACACTCCCTAGACCATCCGACCTCAGGCCACCAACCTCTCCGGTGCCAGAGGAGTCTCCGTTCCTGAACATGCTGGTCACCATCAAGAGCAGCTCCTCCTCCTCCAGGCAGCTCAGCTTATACTCGTCCATGCAGAGAACCTGGATGGCGCTGAGGTGGACACAAGCCCTCAGCTCCCAGTAGACACCCTGGGCTTCCTCCCACACCTCCCCCCGGCCGGGACTCCTGTGCTCATCTGTCTCTCCCAGTGCCCAGCACAGGCGTGGCACAGAGGAAGTGAATGGACTGATTTGAACACATCATCCTCGATTCTCCTTCCCCGCTCAAGCCCTGCAGCTAACCCATCGGCGAGTCCTGGAGGCTCTGCCTCCAAAATACTGCCTATCCCATGTCCAAATGCCTCTCACCACATCCACTGCTACTTGCAATTCTGTGAGTGTGGAAACATTTCCACAAAATTGGAATGAGCAGGTCACAGCGGCGCCTGGAGGGAATGGCTGGGGAAATGTGCCCTCGCCTTGTTATTCTATCCGGGCCCACCCAGCTGAGGATGGGGGACCTGCCACCACCCTCCTGGCAGTTCCAGACTCCTGGGAGCCAGCAGGTGAGGACCCAAGAGTGTTTTCAGCCACCTGGCTGACCTGGTCATCAGTCACTCCCACCTTGGCCTAGGCCTCTACATGGTACAGATCACAGCTCATTCCAACCTGGCATTACACTGGCCTGTGCCCTGTCCTCAGGGTCACACCTGTCTCCCAGAAGCCGTGCAACCCTGGAAAACCCAGGAACCTGTCTAACAGTCAGGTTCCTCCTCTGTGCATTAACAATGACATTGACGCCTGCTTTGCAGGGCGCTGGGAGGGTAGAGGGAGGTGTACGCTGGAGAGTTCCCCGAGGGCAAGGCCTGGCTCTGCATCACTCACTCTCAGATCCTCAGAGCCTGGAGCTGGCCCAGCATGTGGCCACCATTCCCTAAGAGTTGGATTTGATCCGTGAGTGCTGAAGGCAGGGGATAGAGCTTCGACAGACCCCCTGTGTCCTGTCTTCTTTATCTGCAGCTTACTCATCCTCTCCCCTTTCACATGCACCCTGCAGAGCAGGTGTTCACTGAGCTTCCACAAAATTCACTACATCAGCTGATGGATACTGGGGCCTGGATTCACTGTCAAAGTGTTTCTCAAAGGGTGCTCTCCAGAACACCATGGAAAACTCATTTGCTGTATAAGTTTGAAAACCCCTGCCCACAGGTCTCCCCTTGTGTACGAGCAATCAGCTCTACCATTCAGCCCAGGTGTGTGTTTGCTGAACCATCTGGAGGAAGCTGAGGTGACATGAGCTGAAGGCAGAGGGCGAGTCCGAAGTGGGATCTAGGGACAGGTATGAGAAGTTAGGCAAAAATAGGATAATTCCAGCCTTAATAACCTTAGATAATAGTTCACATTATTATTTAGTTAATAGGATTGTACCCACGTTAAATTGCTAATTTTTTTAAGAGGGGAAGTCTGACTCGGTCACCCAGGCTGGAGTGCAGTGCTGCAGTCATGGCTCACTGCTTTCTGGAACTCATGGGCTCCAGCAATCCTGCCTCAGCCTCCTAAGTGGGACCATAGGCACCCGCCACCATGCCAGGCTAATTTCTTTGTCTTTTCTCTAGAGACAGGGTCCACCTGTGTTTCCCAGGCTGGTCCCAGACTTCTAGACTCAAGTGAACCTGAACGTCCTGCCTCGACCTCTCAAATTGCTGGGATTACAGGTGTGAGCCACCACACCCAGTCTAAATTTGTTATGTGCCATGGAACTGCAAAACGTCATTATTAGGGGCAGTTGGATGGAAGGTGTAGGAGGCCACTGTAGTGCCTTTTCAATCTTTTATATCTAAACTAATTTCAACAGAAAACATTTATTTTAAAACATGAAGGGGGTTAATCATCTATGAGTTGAAAACACAAAGGCAGGCACACGGTGTTGTGGGAATTCAGAAAGCTGGTCACACGGCTGGGGGTGCTGGGAGGGGCTGGGCATGGTTGGCTTTGTGATCTGGGGGCTGGTGTGTTCCATCTGTGAAGGTCTTTCGAGCTGCACACTTTCTTAATCAATTTTCATAAGTTTAACAAAAAATAAAACGAGGACGTGAAGTTTGCTTGGGTTGTTAAGTCTTGGGAAGTTATCCAGCCATGAGCCCTGCCCCAGATGCTTCTAGAACCCTGGAGGGAAATGAGAATTTTCCAAGTAGAGGTGACAGAGGCAAGGCCCTGAGGTGGGAGCGCGCTGCTGCTCGTCCCTAGCTGTAAAGGAGCCGTCCTGGTTGGAATCAGTGCTGGGTGCAGTGCAGGGCTGGCTGGAAGTCCATGTCCACATTGTGGCTCAGTGCGGTGAAAGCCAATCTCACCCCCTCCGCAGGGTGTTCCGCCTGCCAGCAGGTGGCCAGCTGGTCTTCCTGGGATACGGTGCCATTGTAGAAATTGGGTGCAAGTCTCTTGTCCGTAGACGGGGTGCCCTGTTGTAGTGGGATATCTCCTGGCCTCCCTCAGTCCTGATGGGCCTGGGCAGGGCCTGGTGTCAGGGTCCCCGCGGGCTTCTCCAGCTGGCCCTGTCCCACAGTCCCGGGGCTGTCCAGGACACATTCAGAAGGGACACGGACCCAGCAGCTCTGTTCGAAATCATAATGGGGGAACCAAGGGCCCCCTACATCCAGGTCCGTCGGGAGCCGGGGCATCGAGTTCCACTCCAGGAATCTCCAGGAACCCTGAGGTCTTCCCTGAGCCGGGACCGGGCTGGGCACATCCTGAGTGTCCACAGGGTAGGTGTCTTCCCGGACAGCCACACCAGGACAAGATGTGGAAGAACGAGGTGCCCATGGTGGGGAAACTAACCAAATGGGCCGCTGGAACCGGGCTGGTGGGCCTGGAGGGGTCTGCCTGTCCCCCTTGCAGAGGGTCGTTCTGCCACTTGAAGTCAGCACAGGCCTCGGTGCCGAGGACCCTTGCTCGGGTTTGGCTGAAAGAAAAACAGACGTGGTCAGCGTCTCCACTGAGCCCATGTAGGCCTTTCCCGGCCAGGCCCCACCTGCCTGGGTCTCTGGAGTCCTCAGGATCTCTGTGTGGCCCCGGGGTCTGACACTCAGGACATGCCTGTAGTCTGCTGATCCCAGAGGGAGGGGTGTGTGCTGCCTGGCATGGGGAAGCTATCAGGGCATGACAGGTAGCTCCTAGGACTGCCCCCAGGGTTCGGACTGGCTGGGGGATTCCTACCACACACCCTCGTCCCAGGGCTGTTGGGCCAGGGATACAGCCCCCAGTGAGAACTCAGGTGGGAGGGGACTTGGATGTCACCCAGCCCCTTGTCACCTCACATGGGGACCCATCTCCACAGTGGGTGATTGGACCTGGATGTGGGTCACCCTCTGCCTTCCTGGGCTGCCCAGTCCATGCCAGGACTGACCGTTCCCACATCTGGCTGAATTCTTGGCTCTGGCTCTCGCCTGGGGTGCAGCCTGTGCCCTCTCCCTGAATGCTCTGGGGTCAGGGACACCCGATTCCCTTGTCTCCCTGGCTCAAGGCTTGTTGTCCTGGAAACCTTGGAGGAGCGTGCAGGAGTGAGGGGCCTCTGCTGCTCTCTGAGGTGGTGGGTGCTTGCAGGGAGGGGCAGGGTTTCCCACAAATGGGTCTGGCTTCTTTAGTGCCCTTGATGGCCTTGTGATGGGGAGACAGAGACACTGTGGAATGTGGGAGGCGGCTTGTTGGAAGGTCTTGCTCACATCGCCCTCCTGCGGGCACAACACATCCAGTACACACGCACTGAGCGCCTGCCGTGAGGACCGGTGGGCCTCCTGTACTTTCTTAGAGTCCAGGAGGAAGAGGAGGAAGAAAAGGTGAAGAGGAAGGCCCAGGTAGTAGGGTTGCGGGTCTCGGGCACTCCCCTATTATTGACTGCCCCAGAGGGTGACATGGGGGGGGACATGGCACTGGAGCTCACCTGGGGGTGGCAGGTCCCCTTGCTTCCTCGTTAGTTTCTTCGTAGAGGCCCTAAGATGCTTGAGCAGAGAGTCATCATCCAACTCCCAGGTATGGAAGAACAGGTTCTGAAACCGTGCCCACAGGCCAGACCTGGATGTCTTCATGAGGCGCTCTAGGGACAGGGTGGACATCAGGTCAGGAGAGTTCCCTGGGAGGGGGCACAGCTGATACCCCGTGGCCACTTCAGTCTCCCACTAGGCGATGCGGGAATCTTTTGTGGCCACCCCAGGGGTTTGGATGTGCACAGGAGACCGTGGCTGGGGGAATTGGGTAGGGAAGTGCTCACGACATTCATCTGGGTCATGTGGGGGACGGGCTCGGTGTCACTGTGCCTTGCCCAGCCCACCTGGCCAGACCTCCCTCTGGGCCAGAACAGAGGATCATGAGGACAGTGTGAGGAAGCTGCCCTCGGGTAAGTCAGCGTCTGACCCCAGGGCTCCCCAGGCCCAACTGGGCACATGTAGACTTACTCCTCTGAACTTTAAAGGCAATGCTTGTCATCGGCATCAACACCTGTTCTCCTTCCAGCAAATACACGTCCCACAGGCGCAGGGTGAGCCCAAGAGAGATCTGTGGGGATAGCAGGTGTGGGAGACTGTAGCCCTTCCAGGCTGGGGCTGGTGGCTCGAACTGAGCCCACTGGGGCTTCAGTCCCCAGAGTCAGTGACCTTCCCCATGAGGGTTTCCTGAGCCCTCCAGGGCGCTGGGTCAGACAAGGTCTTGCAGCTCCTCATGGGGGGCACTCATTGGAGTGGGGGTGTGGCTCCTGGAGAGAGGGGCTTGCCCAGGGCTTGAGGCTTCCCTGATCCCTCCCAAGTCAGGTCTTGGCCCAGTCTGCCTATAAGGCTGGTCCTGAGCTCCAGTCATTGCCCTGGGATGACCCCTCTTGGGCAGAGGGTTTGGTTTGGGTGTCCTGTGAGGCCCCCCCTGTGGGCGGAGCCTCCTGTGGGCTGTGGCTGAGCCAGACCCCCAGGCTGGGGAAGCAGGGCACTGCAGGGCAAGGAGGGTCCCTGAGCCAGGGTCTCCCTGTGCCTTCTTACCCCGTCATTCAACGTCTGGAGAAGCCAGCCTAAGGAGGAATCCTGCACGCAAAGACCTTCCTTGTCCTGATGGGAGGAACAGAGGTGCTCAGGGCCCCCTGGGCTGCCCTAAAAACCTCCCTCTTCCAGGGCCTCTGAAGACCCTTCCCCTAGTGCAGAACACTGGGCGGTGTCCAGGGCTCCCCACAACACCGGCCCCTTCCCACACTCCCGGTGGACACACTGCCCTTTGCCCTGCTCTGCGGGAGCTGGGCCCCCATCCCTGTGCCTCTGTCTCCTCCAGGGCAGGAAAGGAATCCAACTCCCAGCCCATGGAGAACCCGACGTCCCAGGTCAGGCCCTGGCTGGACTCATCCAGTCACCAGCCCCACCAGGGGCTCCAGTCCCCGTTCCTCCAGCGCCACGGGAGGCAGAGTCTCTGGGGAAGAGCCCAAGCTTGCTCCCCAGACGCCATAAACTCACCAGATGCCACCTGGTCTTGTGTTGTGACGTGGGGACCACATGCTCCTGATGGTCTTGGAGGCCCTGGACTGTCCTGCCATTTGGGCTGTGGAATCCTGAGAAGCCCCCAGCCCATCAAGAAATCAGAGCCTTCCCCCAAGATGTGGAGCCATCAGCAGGAAGAGCTGGGCAGCTGGAGAGGCCCCCAAACCTCAAGGCCTTTCACCCTCCCATCTGGTGACCCACCATGCAGCCTTTGCTCTGGGGACGTGGGGCAGGAACATCCCCTGGAGCCTGGCTGGAGGTTCCCCTGGACGCCTCCTGGACCAGGGTGCAAAAAGGGCAAACATGACTTGAGGCCACCACACGGCAGCCAGAGCAGGGTGGGTGCTGGGCTCTTGGTCGTCTCCTGGAAGTGAGTTCAGGCCAGGGGACACAGGTTGGGGAGATGCTGCCACCTGGGATTGGTCGGCCCATTCATGGGCACCAAGGGCAGCAGGATTCTCAGGGATTGGAGAGTCAGCTACACAATCAGATCCAGAGGGCGTGGCAGCAGGACACAGAGGGTGGCCACGGGGAGGATGAGATGCCCTCCGCTGATGGGGATGAAAGGCGTCTGACTTGGGCTTTGGGGTCAGCCGCGGACCCCTGTGGGACCCTCAGCAGAGACATCCTAAAGACTCCCAAGGAGCTGGCCAAGGAAGGTGCCTTGGCTGAAAGCTGAGATCATCTGGCCAGGGTGGCCATCCCTGGGTCTGACTGCATGAGGTCCCTTGGGCACCTGTTCACCTACCCTGCAGGGAGTGCCTCTCCCTGGCCAGCAGCTGCACCAGTGCCCAGAATGCATCCTCCTCAGGCAGATAAAGGAGGAACAAGGCCGCGATGTGGCTCAGGTCCCTGCAGTAGCCCACCTCCTGCAAGAGCCAGAGTCACCGTGAAAGGATATCACCTGGGAGGACTAAGGTCACCTGGGAGGACTCATGTCATTGGAGAGGGCAGAGGTGACTGGGGAGGCTTCCTCTGAAGAAGAGGCTTCCTCAGGATGCAAATTCATTTCATGACAAGAGCCAAGTCCATCAGGCACTTCAGCACCTTGTCCAAACTGTCTCCTGATGGCACCATCCCGCATGCGACCCTGCCAAGCTCCTGGGCTTTGGGGCAGCCCCAAGAGGAGGGCATCATTTCTTGTTCTGAGAAGTGGTGGTCAGACCCAGGTGACACCAGGAGTCCAGGCCCCGACTCCTTTGTGTCTCAGCTTGACCCCTTGAGACCACCCCCTTGCTTGGAGGTTTATGCCAGCAGTGAGCCGGAGTCCTACCTCCTATATCCTGGTGGCTCACAAATACTAATTTTAAAAGAAGCAGCGACACCCCCACCAGACACCCACTCCTGTGAACAGGGAAATACTGCCCGGGAACGTCACTGCCGGGAATACTCACCGGGTTATACTCCGAATATGCCAGGAGGATGTAGAATAGTTCCCGCTGCCTAGGAAACAGAGAAATGAGGCTTTTGTTTGTTTTGTGCAGATGCCGTAAGTTTCACTTTGTCTACAAAGCCTAACAACAAATCCCACTTTAGGTTCAGATGATTCACCAGATAAGCAGTGAGCTCTTCAGGGCCTTTGACTTTGAGGAAATGTTTCAGTAAAATCCACATCTGTGACATGCAGATAGCCCAGTTGTACAGTGACTTGCCTGATCCTTTTCACTCTGAATGATTTTCTTTATTTATTTTCAGTTTGCATACACGCCAGTTCAGCCTTTGGGTGTACAGTTCCTCCACGGTTGTAAACCAATGGGCAGAGTCTCCTGGCGACCGCTCCAGCCCCTCCTGAAGTGACTCCTTCATCTTCCAAGTCTCCAGGGTGGCCCCTATGCACCCGGCCTCTCCCTGATCCCTCAGCCCCCGGCCACCCAGACTGCTTCTCAATCCCTATGGTTTGGCCTTTTCCAGAATGGCCCAGGAATGGGAATCCTACGTGGTAGCTTATTGGGTCTGGCTTCTTTCCCTCAGCAAAATGCATCTAGGATCCACCCGCGTTCGTGCGGGCATCACTGGCTCATTCCCTTTTCTCACTGGGTCTTCCGTTTGAAGGGAGGACCAGCCTTGCTCTCCCCCTTCCCATGTTGAAGACTGTCCCCGAAGGCTCCTTGTGTGAGTGACGATGAATCAAGCAGCGGACGTGGCATGCAGGTTTCATGTGGACATCAGTTTTCAAATCAGTGGGTTCAATATTTGTGATACTTTGGGGACACGTGGTTCAAGTCCATTGAGCTTTGTGAGTCACTGCCAAACTGGCTGCCAAAGTGGCTGTGCCATGTCCTGTTCCCAGCAGACCAGGATGACAGTTTCCAGGACCCCTAATTGCCCCAGCATTTGGTGCTGTCAGTGTTGCCTGGAGAGGCTCATGGGCCCTCCATCCTGCCACCCTCCCGTGAGTCCTACCATGGGTCCCCGTGGGTCCGGGAGAGCACCTTTCACCATTGTGCATGATTTTGTTTGCTGCCTTTTGTCTCCTCAGGATCCTCCTGGGTTCTGGCCCCACATGTTCCAGTCTGGCCCAGGGCTTGGAACCAGGTGCTCAGTTCATGGTGCCGGCTGCTCCCTGGGTCAGGGGAGGTCTTGGCAGCTCTGTCATCCCTCCTGGGTGACCCTGGCCTCTTCTCCGGGGAAGCCCCCATCCCTTTCGTTCACTCCATCTCTGTTGAGACCCTGTGGCTCCCATAGGCTTACTTGGTTCCGTATCGATCCCTGAAGAAGATGTGAGTCCTTAATGTCCTGCTCATGTCCACATCGATCTGGTGGATGTGTTCAGATGACCTCTTGCCCTTCTCCTTCATGACCTGTAGGGCAGGGCCAAGAGGAGGAAGCAGCCTCAGAACGGATGGAAGACTCCCAACCCCAAATGGCAGTCAGCCCACAGTCAGCACTCCGGGAAGGAAGGAAAGCAGGAAGGTTTCCTTCTGCACAAAGCTGCTTTTTGGCTTGTTACTGAAGCCGGGGAGGGTCACCAGAGCCAAGTTTGTCTGTGGCGACTATGTCACCGTCCGTGCCCAGGATGTGCATCTGACCATCCTACCCACCCCCCAGCCTGGGCTTGATGCTCCCTCCAGCTGGAGACCTGAGCCCCTGACACGGCCTGTCCTGTTTGTCGTGCTCCGGCTGAGCGTACCTTGTATGTTCTGGGGTTTTTCGACTTGACTTCCTGTATGTTCAGCAGGACTGACCACACTTGGCCCCGGATGTTCATGGGAATGCCCTTATATACTCGATCTCTCAGCTGTGGGCAGAAAACAACCTGGTGTCACAGGCCACGGGGCGACCCCAGTGAGGACCAGAGCCCGAGGATTCTGGAAATGGTTGGTTTTGGCCCCATGATTCCTCGTTAGAGGTGACATTAAGCTGGGAGACAGTCTCCCTTCCCAGGACTGAAAGAGTGGATAGACACTCAGAGTCGGGACTCTGATCTGAACATTCTCCTTCCTTTGGGTCACCAGGGCATCCCTAGCCTTGAGCTCCGGGTGGTCCCAGCCCTAGATTCAGATTCCCTCCCGGCAAGGTGACGCTTGCACGAATAGGCAGGCAAATCACCGACCAGGCCTGCAGTCCTCTGGGTGAGGACAGTGTGCCACCCGCCCTCTGAGAGGCTGACGGTGCCAGGCCACAGCCATGGGTGCCCGTCCCCTGTCTCTGCAGAGTGGTTCCCGGGGCCTCTCCCTCCACACATTACCTTTTCACTGTTCTTATATGTCTCCCATTGTCCCAGCATTTCCATCCACTTGCTCTTTCGTGTTATCTCCCGCCGCATTTGCTGTCAAATGGGGAATGTTGGAGTTAGCGGAGCTGCCAGGCTTCCCAGAGCCGCCCGTGGATGCTGGATCTTGGGCTCTGGATCCCTGGTGGACCCAGCTGGAGAGAGCCAGGGAAGGGCAGACCCTAAGGGTTGAGAGCCTTTGAGCAAATGAGCGCCAGTGGGCTGGCTTTGGGACCCCGGGACGTGCCATCCTCAGGCCACAGACACACCAGTCTTAGGTCAGGTCCCAGCCTCTACGTGGGGTCCTGACACAGGCGGGCAGCCACCCCCAAGCCACAACTGTGGTTCTCACTTTGGAATCTTATCAAGCTGCCAAAGTTACAGCAACCTGGGGTCAGTTCCAGCAGGGAGTGCTGCCCCTCCCAGGGACATCGTGTTGCCCTCACCCGCCACTGCCCCGGCCAGCTGCCTCCTCTGCCTCACCGACCACCCGCCCAGTCCCCACATCCCTGGACCAGCCCCCTCCCCATGCATCAGGCTCTTACCTTCGCCTCCTGAGCAGTGGCAGGAGGCAGCTCTGTCTCACTGTAAGACAACCCAGGCAGAACTGAGGACCTGCACAGGGCCTGGAGCTCCCCGAGACTGGGACCCAACCCCCAGAAAGGACAGGCTCTGTCCCTATCCAGCTCAGCGCTCAGTCCAGGAAAAGACACAGGGAAGGGAGGACAAGGGCCTTCCTGTGGGGCTGACTCCCAGGAGGGGCAGGACCTGGGAGAAGAGGGAGTGCGGGGCCAGCCTGGCCGGGGTTACTGGGGCCCCTGGTGTGGGGGGTGGTCAGGCTGCACAATGGGGCTGCCCGTCCTGGACTGGAGGGGGTGCTTTCTGCTGGAGCTGAGAAAGGTCAGGCCTGAGGTGGGATGGGGGCTGCCCAGGGTGGGCGACTGGGCCCTGACAGGAGTCCCTCAGGGAGTGACCACATCACACCACCAGGGTCAAGGGAGCCTGCCCTGAGACCTTCCCGGTGTACTCCTGGTGTACCAGGGCCCCATCCCACTTAACAGCCCCAAGGCCCTTGCAGGTTCTGACTCCCAGTTTCCACCTGCCTCTCCCTGCACCTGACCCACACACCCTGCCTTTCAGAAGTGGCACGGCTCATCAGCTCCCTGCCACCCTACCTCCCCCGGGATCCTCTGTCCCTCCATCCTATGAACCCTAAGGGATGGACTCCTGGCTGGGCTCCTCTTACATGGCCCCAGGTCCTTTCCCAGCACCAGACCTAGGGTCTCTAGCCACAAGCCCTGCTGCCTCCCTGGCCTCACCATGAAATACCCAGAACGGGGCCCTGCCCATCTTCTCCCCCATTCTCCTAGGGCCACCGCTCCCATCGTTCCCATACCTTTCCCCCTTCCCCATGGGGACAGTGAGGGCTGTAGCTCTAGGGAAATGAGGGAGGACAGGGGCAGGTGGGCCCTCAGAGACCCGCTGGACAACAGCCCTGAGGCTGGGCCAGGCGTCCCCTCACCCTGTAGCCACAACCCTTGGATTTCACTGGCGTTGTTTCCAAGTAGACATGGCCAGACCCTCAGGCTACCCCGCTTCTCTTGTGCTAACTTGGGGACAGAACTGCTGAGAGTCCAGGGGCCTGACCTAGGCCAGTCTCCATTCCCACTCGCTCCCTAGATGGGCCCCGCCCCTCTGGCCTAACAGCAACCTCGGGCTGGACCTGCAGGGGAGTCAGGGAGGAGTTCTGACCCTGGAAAGGAGGTTGGCCTGACCCGGCGAGGCAGTCCTGCCTCAGAAAGGCCTTTCTGAAAGCAAACCCATCCCTGAGCTGAGAAAGGTGCTTCAGGGGTGAGGGGAGCACAGAGGACTCACTGCACAATCCCAAAGCGATCAATGTTGTTGTAGATTCCAACAGGCTCAGGCCCCATGTCCTCTGGCAGCCCGGCTCGGTGTCCCTGTAACCCAGAGGGAGGCTTGGTGAGGGGTCCAAGGCAAAGGGTGCAAGGGCCTGGGGGTAGTGGCCACCCGTGCCCACTCTGTGCTCCTAGGGAGCCCAGGACCCTTTGACCAGGGCGCACTGGAAGAGGCCTCCCTCCAAGGAGCAGACCGACCTGTACCTTCTCATACTTCATGATGATATTCTCTCGCTCCTGTGCCCACAAACTATCTGCATCCTCTACGATTACCATCCTGTGAGACAAAATCATCTAAAAGTTACATTGTACTTGAGAACTTCGGAGAACACCTGAACCGTTCCCGCCAGGCTCCCAGATGCTGGTTGGCTGCGTAACCCCCATTCCACCACCGCCCCCAGGTAAAAAGGCGCCAGACCTAGTGTCCCACACATGCATGAGTCTCTGCAGTCTCCAGTCCCAAGCAGGGGTGGGCATCGTCCCAAGGACTTGAGGACAGTGCGACCTCGACAGAGAGTCCCATCATCCCCAAATGCCATGAAATGGGGACACACCTGCCCCAGCAGGTTGAATAGTGTCCACCTGCCAAGGGTGAAGGGCCCATGATGGGCTATTCCAGGGATATGGAGGGAGACTGGGGTCAGCGACCAGAGGTCTCTGTACAATCGGCCTCCTGGGATGCTCAGGACCACAGAGATGTCCAGTTTCCTACAGGGAACAAGATCTCTCCTGACTGCTCTGTTCTTCTCCACTCATCACTTTGGCTCCCGTGGCTGTTGAGTCTGAACAGTGAAGCCACTTTAGGAATAATGCCAGTTGAGCAGGAGGGTGTTCGGTTTGGGGGATGAAAATGATCTATTGTGCTAGTGGAAACCCTCACTCGGGGAGGGACTGGACTCCACCATTCTGAGCTGTCCCTACAGGAGGGGGCTTCATTTTCCCAGGTCGCTGAGGAAGGACAGTGGGTCCTTGGCCCCAGAGAACACCTGGATGGACCATCCCTCCTGGGAACACTTGGGGCAAAAGGAGGGCGAGGCCTCGAAAGGACCAGACAGAGCAAGAAATATGTGGAGAGAACCCCAGTGCCCGGACCCCTTTGAACAGAAGAGAAGATAGTCTCCCCCCAGCCAGCCCTCCAGGGCTCCTTCATTTTCCACAGCTACCCAAGGACAGAAGGTTCCCCAGGACAAGGGACCATGTGTGTTCAGTGAGGCCCACAGCCACCATCAGGACCCAGCTTAGGGCACAGAGGTGTTCTGAGGACCCTCCTATTCCCCCACCCACAGTGGATCTATCCCAGTGGCTCTGCCAGGGCCAGGCTCTGCCCCATCAGGATGGGAAACCTGGGAAGACTTGGGATCTAGGGCAGGGAGGTCACAGGGTTCAGGCCTGAATTCCAGCACAGCGTACGGCAGGGCTGAGAGCAAAACCCAGGGTCCTGTCTGGATTCCCAGGCCGGTAACCGCCTCCCTGACCCCAGACGTCTCACCTGTCGAATGGGTACACTAGGGAACAGCACTCACTCTATGAAGCCACCATGAGGACGAAAGAGCCAATCGTCTACACTGGCAGTGTAGAACGGGCGACCGGTGAGTGCTCAGGGATGACCCTCCTCGGTAGCTGCCCAGAGGCCAACACCACCCACAGCATAGCCACTGTCCCCAAGTCAGCCTGGAGGGAAGAGAGCAGGTCGCACTCACCTGATTCCGATGAATCAGTTGGCCTGCGTTATGCCTCTCAGGTAGAAAACCTTTGAGTCCACAAAACTGGTCCCAGATACCACCGTGCGTGTGTAGCTGATACCACTGTGCGTGGGTAACTGCCGTAGAACACAGAGGCAGGCCGGAGAGCGGATTGGTGCTAAGCACCAGTGACATTCTGAGGTCATGGCACGCATCACAGTGGTGCCTTGCCCGGGTCAGCAGGGCCCAGAGTCAGGGTCCTCCGCTGCCTGAGGCGGCCACATGCCTGCCTGCGATGTGTTTGTGTGCATGCGTGCACACCTGTACATGGGTAAACGCATCTGTGCACGTGTGTGTGCCTTCTCTGGCCAGGCCTGGCTTCCCCATTCATGTGTGCACCCAGTTCCTCATCACTGTCACCCCCGAGGCCCAGGACCAGTATCAGAGCATCCACGGGTGTTCCCTCACCTCAGCCCTCCTCGCCCAGGGTGGTGTGGGATACACATAAGGATGGAGGGAAGTGACCACTACTGTTGAATCTCAGAATACAAATGCTACTGCTATTACTTAATGGTATTTTCGTGTCTCTAATGGTATCTTTTTTTTAAATTTCTGATATTTTAACTGAGTATTTCTCACCATGACCCTTGAATGTTCTAGCTAGAGGATCCTGTGGGGAAAGTGCCAGGCACACAGTAGGGCCTCACTCTATTCCAGACATGTTATCTAAAATCTGGTTCATCTGTCCTTCCTGCCAGGGCCTAGGGGATGCCAAATTCCAGGGTCCAGAAAGAGCTTGGGATAAAATGAAGCTTCAAGGGGTGAACTTTGACCTGGACTCAGTCTGCCTGTGCCACTCAAACGGAGTCTCAAGTCCCAAGATAGGGCGTCCAGATGCCTCAATGCAGGGACCTCTGATCGACACCTGCTCCCCTGTACTCATTAGCAACCTCACCCACCCTACTCTCAAAGCACACTTGGCCCTCATATCTGGGAGCTATGCATCTGTGGATTCAGCAACAGCAGATGGAAAACATTCAGAAAATAAATTGCATGGTTATGTCTCTAGTGAACATGTGCAGACTTTGTTCTTGTCATCATTCCCTAAAGAATACAGTATCACAACCATTTATGTAGCATCTGCATTGTATTACATATCACAAATAATCTAGTAATGGTCTAATGTCTACTGGAGGATGTGAATAGCTTTTATGTAAATACTAGGCCATGTTATATCAGGGACTTGAGCATCCATGGATTTTGGCATCCCCGGGACCCTAGAACTAATCCTCCATGGATACCAAGGGACAATTGTATAAACTCACTCAGGAAGTCTGCTCATTTGAGGAAGGGCCCAGTTCAGTTCAGACAGGGACATCATCCCTGGACTACTGTCCATCCATCCATCTATCCATTCATCCATTGGCACCACCCTCTAGTGCTGTCCCAGTGACAGCCCTAGCAAGTGGAGACATTTAAAAAGACCGGTTCACGTTGTCCAGCTTTGAGGTCTTGGAAGAAGTTGCACCAGTGTGAGAATAGGGGGTCAGTTTCCTCCAGGATCCAAAGAGCGTATCAGGGCCCCTTGGGGTGAGGAAAGGAGCGCAGCCTCTCCAGCAGCCACACGGGCTGCAGTAGGATGGGGCTGCGACTGGCCCTGTTTATCACTTGGCCCTCATCAGGGAAACAGAAAGACCAGGGGGCAGAGGAGGAACATGGGGCAGCTGGTTGCCTAAGCAGAAGGCACCTCAGGGAAGGGGTTTTAGTTTGTTTTCACACTGCTGTAAAGAAATGCTTGAGGCCGGGCGTGGTGGCTCACACCTGTTATCTCAGTACTTTGGGAGGCCGAGGCGGGTGGATCACCTGAGGTCAGGAGTTCAAGACCAGCCTGGCCAACATGGTGAAACCCCGTCTCAACTAAAAATACAAAAAAAGTTAGCTGGGCGTGGTGGCGGGCGCCTGTCATCCCACCTACTTCGGGAGGCTGAGGCAGGAGAATCCCTTGAACCTGGGTGGCAGAGGTTGCAGTGAGCCTAGATGGTGCCATTGCACTCTAGCCTCGGTGACAAGATTGAAACTCTGTTAAAAAAAATAATAATAATAAATACTTGAGACTGAGTAGTTTATAAAGGAAAGAGGTTTAATCGACTCACAGTTCAGGGAACTTACAATTATGGCAGAAGGCGAAGGGGAAGCAGGCACCTTCTTCACAAGGCGGCAGGAGGGAGTGAGTGGAGAACAAGGAAGTGCCACACTTTGAAACCATCAGCTCTCCTGAGGACTCCCTCACTCTCAGGGGAGCAGCACGGGGGAAACTGTCTCCAGATCTAATCCCCTCCCCCAGGTTCCTCCCTTGACACAGGAAGGATGAGTTTTGAGTGGGGACACAGAGCCAAACCTATGAGGGTCTCAGCCTGACTTGTAGCTCTCCAGGGCTGAGGCTGAGTACAGATCTGCTGGCCCTGCTCTACAGCACCGGGGGCTCTGCCTGTGCGCCCCCATCTGCTGCTTCCTGGGGTGGTGGCTGCTTCCTGAAGAAGAGGTTGGATCTGCTCTCCTACCCACCCCTCTCCAGGGCCTTGTGGTGCCCTGGCCACATCTTCCCAGGGTAAGGGCAAGAAACTGGGCTCCTTGCCCTTCTTGTTGCTTGGGTGACAATCCTGGGGTCATTTGTAGGCCCTATCACTGTTCCTCCTTCTAAATGGAGAGCATTTTGGCAAATCTTCCTGGTAGAGGCCGGGGGCTCATCCCTGTTATCTGTTCTAGCTTGGTAAAGCCAGGTGAAGACATCTGGGCAAGCAGAAAGTAGAGTGGCCCCCAGGAAGTGTGGGTGGAGGGTGCTGGCCTTTGGGCTTGCCTGGATCAGCGTGTGAGGGGGTAAGATTATTAGCAAGTACGGTTGTCAGGGCTAACATCAGGAGGCAGTAATAATGCTGGTGGGGGTATGGTGGTGTGGCTGGCTTGGTGTGGGGCATGAGAGCCAAGGTTTGTCAGCTGACAGAGAGGCGCCTGACCCATGGACTAGCGGCTGTGGAACCCAGTGGTTGCCCTTAGTTCCCGGATCCTGGGAGATTTCTGGAACCTGGGCCTGGGGCAGCCTAGGGGTGGAGGTGGTGGGTGACAGGGGTAGGGGTCTCTGCCTCTCTCTTTCAGTAAGAGGGAGAACCAAGAAAGGCACTGAAGCATGGTCTGCAGAGAAGGCGCCTGTGCAAACACCAGGAGAATGAGGGGCCTGAGTTGTCTTCATTTCTCCTAAAAACATGCATTCTGTCCCAGGACACCCTGGTGAGGGCATGAAGCACAAAGTATGTGTGTGTCTGTGTGTGTGTGTGTGTAGGTATATGCATGTGTATGTATGTATGTGCACGTGTGTGTGCAGGTTTGTGCATATGAATGTATTTATGTATCTGCATGTGTGTGCATGTGTGCATGTGTGTGTGTTGCAGGGCTTTACAGTGGACAGGATGTGGGAAGGCAGCTGCAGTTCCAAGCTACAAGTCTTTCTGATAGAATGATTAAGATTCCCTGGACCACAGAAAGAGTGTTTCATTTGCACCCATTTTTATTAGCATTTAAATCTGCATTATTTGTAGCAGGTAAACCTTACGTTGTTTAACTATTTTTAGACACATTTACACCAGCGTTCCCCAAACTTTTTGGCACCAGAGACCAGGTTTCTTGAAGACAACTCTTCCATGGGCCCGGGAGATGGGGAAGGGATGATGCGGAGATGATTCAAGCCCATTACATTTATTGTGTGCTTTATTTCTATTATTATTTCACATATATTTCTATTATTATTTCATTCCGCCTCTCCACTATCTGTGGGCTAACAGGCTGTGGTAGTTTCCTAGGACTGTTTTACAGGACCACAGACTGGGCACCCTCAACAACAGAATGTTACTGTCTCACAGTCCTGGAGGCCATGACTCCACCATCAAGGTGTCAGCAGGGTGGGTCCCTCTGAGGCGGTGCAGGAAGGCTCTGTTCCAGGCCTGTCTCTTGGCGTGTGGGTGGCCATCTTCTCCCTGCGACTCTTGGTTAAGGGTGACTCTGGTGAGGGCTCAGAAGAGGAGAGCCGGACAGAATGTCTGTAGCATATGGAGGGGGTCAGGCCTGGTGTCTCATGCCTGGAATCTTAGCACTTTGGGAGGCTGAAATGGCAGGATTGCTTGAGGATGAGACTTCTAGACCAACCTGGCCAAGATAGGGAAACTCAGTCTCTTAAAAAAATAAAAATATGGAAGGGAAAATTCATCCAGATGAAGTCTCAGATGGCAATGAAGAACATGTTATTGGAAACTGGAGGAAAGGTGATGCTTGCCATAAAGTGACAAAGAACTTGGCTGCATTGTGCTCCTAGTGTTTTCTGGAAGGCAGAGCTTGTGAGTGATGAACCTGAAATTTGGCAGGAGAAATATCTAAGCAAAGTATTGAAGGAGCAGCTTCATTCTCTTGAATGTTTCTAGGAAAATGAAAGAAAAGAAGAATGATTTAGAGACAGAACTTATAATCAAAAGGGAAGCAGAACTTAAACATTTGGGAAATTTTTAGCCTTCTCAGCCTGTCCATATTGAACAGATAAGAAAGTGTGTTTGGGAGAGAACGAGGGTGTGGGTCAGGAGGCCTGCATGGATCAGGGCTGTGCTCTTCACCAGGACAATGGAAGAGAGACCCTGAAGGCAGTTTGTAGATCGCTCACGCTGCACTCTCATCACAAGCCCATGGTGCCAGGGCAGTGACAGCAGTACGGTTTCCAAGGAAGGCCCTGGGGCGCCCTGAGGACCTTGGGGTTTGCTTCCCAGCACTCCCTGAAGTCACTGGTCCCCACATTCTGGTGTGGCACTCCTTGACTGCTCCAAGTGTTGCTTAATGGGCTCCTGTCCAGGGGGGAAGTGATGTCACCCCTCCAGGGGACACAGGCAGAAAACCCTTCGGCAGCTTCCATGTGGTGCTAATTCTGCAGGTGTACAGATTTTGCTTCTCTCTTATAGAAATGGTGGAGTCAATGAAGAAAGTAGCAGGGATGGATGTGGAGCTGACAGCTGAAGAAAGAAACCTCCTATCTTTTACATAGAAGAATGTGATTGGAGCTAGAAGATCCTCCTGGAGAAGAATCAGCAGCCTTGAACAGAAAGAAGGAAACAAGGGAGGAGAAGACAAGCTGAAAATGATTCAGAAATAGCAGGAAATGGTGACTGTTGTACAATAGTCTCCCCTTATCCGCAGTTTTCGTTACCAGTGGTACAGTACAATAAGATATTTTGAGAGAAAAAGAGATTACGTTCATATAACTTCTATTAGTGCATGTTACAGTTGTTCTGGTATTAATCTTTTACTGTGCCTCGTTTATAAATTAAACTTCACCATAAGTGGTATGTATAGAACAAAACATAGTATATATCAGGCTTGGTATTATCCATGGTTTCAGCGTATCCACTCGGGGGTCTCAGAATGGATCCCTCTCAGATAAAAGGGAACTATTGTATTTTCAAGAAAAATGATGAGTGGTTTGGGTTAACTTTGTCCCATTCTTCTTTTTATTGAAAGACTCAGGTTTATTTTTAAATCCAATATCGTAGTTTTTAATCTTTGGGTTTTACACAACAGAAATTATCTGGGGGAAGGAAGTTGCTGTTACCTGAATATGTCCTAATTTTTGCCTTTTATTTTTATGGTTTTAGAAATTGTCTCTGAAAAGGGAGGCTTGTTTCTTTCGAGTGTCTGGCTTAGTTCTCAGGCTTATGTCTCTCAGTAATTTGGCCATAGGGATTGGCATTTGAGGTCACAGCCTAGTGCTCAGATGACTGCATATATAGTGCACATTTTATATCTTGGAAGATTTTTGTCTTTTACTCATGTGGATTAGGCTACAGAATATTTCAGGGCAAAGGCGAATATCTTTTTCTCCTGGAAGCTGCAGTAGTGGGCAAAAAAGTGAGATCCTGTCCCTAAAAATAAAGTTGTAAGCTGGGATTGATGTTACCACTACCATGAAATATTTTGGGTCAAAGAATTTCGATGACCAATAGACAAGTTTTGTGTCCCAGAGGAATGAGGAAGTGAGAAAGCTGAAAGAGGTGAAGAAAGAAGTCCATGAGCTACACTGTGGGACTTGGGCTAGCTACGAAAGGGAGCAGGAAGCAAAGAGAGCAACTGATACTTTGGCAGAAGATGTGAAAAGTTCGAGTCTGGATGTCTTAGATGAGAAACATGCAAAAGAAAGAAAGAAGGAAGGAAGGGAGGAAGGAAGGAAGAAAGGAGGAAAGGAGGAAGGAAGGACAGAAAGAAGAAAGAAGGAAGGAAGGAAAGGAAGGAAGGAAGAAAGGAAGGAAGGAAAGAAGGAAAGAAAAGAAAGAAAGAGAGAAAGAGTGTAGATGTCTTGATGAGTCCCTACATAGAAACAAGAAGAGAAAAGGAACTAAAAGATGAAGCCATGGGCCAAGAGTGGAGCATTACAATGTAAGACTTCTAGGATGGAGCAGCACAGTTAGGGATACGGACAAGTGCAAGTCTTGGAGTAGAAGGCACAGAACTCTATTGACTGGAATGTGGCCACACCACACCTTGGTGTGATCTCAGGTATTGGATAGGTTGGCTGAATGTGGGAGAGGGGCCTAGAGATCTATTGATGACAGAAACTGAGAAATAGAATGTAGAATATCGGCTTGTAAGGAGGAAGGGTTTGGAGTAACAGGAGAGGAGTCACTGAGTATGTGAAGAGCTAGGAGAACATGGAAACCTTTCGTCTCCTACAGCAGTCTCTATTTGAAAAGCCATCAGGGAGATAGTTGATTCAGAAAATAGTTTTGCTTAGCTAAGATAAGGATGCAATTACAGAAGAAAGGGTGAGCGAATGATTTACAGTGGAAAGGAGGTTCCAGGAGCATGAGAGGAACCTAGAAATGTCCAACAGTAGTGCCAAGAGTTCATAGAAAATAGGAAGCAAGCGGCCGGGCGCAGTGACTCACGCCTGTAATCCAAGCACTTTGGGAGGCCGAAGCTGGTGGATCACGGGGACAGGAGATTGAGACCATCCTGGCTAACATGGTGAAACCCCGTCACTACTAAAAATAGAAAAAAAAATAGCCAGGCATGGTGGTGGGTGCCTGTAGTGCCAGCTACTCAGGAGGCTGAGGCAGGAGAATGGCATGAACCTAGGAGGCAGAGCTTGCATTGAGCCGTGTTCGCACCACTGCACTACAGCCTGAGGGACAAAGTGAGATTCAGTGTCAAAAAAAAAAAAAAGGAAAAAAAATACAAAACAAGCTGGGTATATGCGTTTAGAGGTGCTGTACATTTTCAGGAATATAAATGAATAGAGATGAGTGGCAATAGCTTTTTTGGTCCATAGATTTTTGGTAGACTAGTTTTAGATCTCTTCCACTAAAGGGATTACCTGTTGAACGTTGTTAGGAATGTAAGTGCTCAAGGCAAACTGCCTGGGTTTGAATTTTATTCTGTCCCTTGCACCCTGCCTGAGTTCAAATCCTAGCTCTGCTTAGGAAGTTCTTTTAAGGGGATGATCTTTGAGCAAATGCTGAGCTCCTGTTTTCCCAAGTAATGGACACAATAGTTGCTACCTTGTGAAGGATTCATGTAATTGACCAGCGTTTACCAAGTAGCATCCGTGTTCAGTTTTAGTCACTGGTGATTCTGTAGTTGGGGAGTGTGAGGCGGTGCTGGGGTGGGAGGTGGTGTCTGCCTGTAGCACTTAATTGCAGGCAGAAAAGAAAAGATACTTTTGATAACCCAGAGGCAGCTTTTCTCTGCTTTTGTGTCAAAAGAGAAGAAGGGAGTTTGGACAGGGATAGGAATTCTCTTTAATACAAGCTCTCTTCCACAAAACCAGAGGTAGATAGAATGTGTAATAATTCACAGAATTTCTAGACTGAAACACTCTGATTTTTTAAAATTTATTTTTTATTTTTTCAGGTTGAGACAGCTAAAGTTAATCTGTGGCGATGTTTTGGATGCACTGGACAGACACCTCATTCCAGCAGCAAGGTTTTCTATTACAAAATGTAGGTTCTATACTAGAAAGGAAAATGTAAGATTAAAAGTTGGCCTTTTTAGAATCATGACTTTCTTCTATGTAGGTTTCCAACTTTTATTTAAAAATAATTGTTTAATGTTAGAAGGATAGTTGATGTTGGAATCAAAAGATGGTCAGGCTGTTATAAAAATGCATTAGCTTTTGCTTTAGTTATTTATTTATTTATTTTTATTTTTATTTTTTTTGAGACGGAGTCTTGCTCTGTCGCCCAGGCTGGAGTGCAGTTGCCGGATCTCAGCTCACTGCAAGCTCCGCCTCCTGGGTTTACACCATTCTCCTGCCTCAGCCTCCCGAGTAGCTGGGACTACAGGCACCCGCCACCTCGCCCGGCTAGTTTTTTGTATTTTTTAGTAGAGACGAGGTTTCACCGTGTCAGCCAGGATGGTCTCGATCTCCTGACCTCGTGATCCGCCCGTCTCGGCCTCCCAAAGTGCTGGGATTACAGGCTTGAGCCACCGCGCCTGGCCGCTTTAGTTATTTATATTCTTTTGCTTTCATGGGACCTTTCTCATTCCCCTCCCTCAAACGACCACACATTGCACAGTGCTGGCTGAATGTTTCATGTAGAAAGTTTATTTTGTGATTAATACACTTGTGCCATTTCTTGGAACAACCTGCTTGTTTAATTATAGTCTATCAAGTGATAATTTTTTCAATATTTAGAGGCTCCTCACTTAATTTCAGTGGGATTTTTGGTTGCATTTAATAAGGAAAATAATATGAAATGGCTCAGAAATAAAAAAGAAACAAAGTCAATTATTCCTGAGAGTTTCTAAAATTATTGAAGTACACTTGTTAATTGTTAGTGTAGAACCTACATTTCATAATAGAAAACCTTGGACTTGCCAGTGGTAGCTGCTGGAGTGAGGTGTCTGTTCAGTACATCCAGAACGTTGCCTCAGATTAACTTTACCTCAGTCTCAACCTGAAAACATAAAAATAAATTTTAAAAAATCAGATTGTTGAAGTCTAGAAATTCTGTAAATTATTACACATTCTATCTACCTCTGATTTTGAGGAAGGGAGCTTAGTATTGAACAGAATTCCTTTCCCTCTCCCAACTCCCTTCTTCCCTTTTGACAGAAAAGCAGAGAAGAGCTGCCTCTCGGTTATCAAAAGAATTTTTCCTTTCCGCATGCAATTATGTGCTACACACACACACACACCACCCCCCACCCCAACACCCCCTCACAGTCCAAATACAGAATCACCAATGACTAAAACTGAACACTGGTGCTACTTGGTAAACGCTGGTCAATTACACGAATCCTTCACAAGGTAGCAACTATTGTGTCCATTGACTTGGGAAAACAGGAGCTAAGACATTTTCTCAAAGATCATCCCCTTAAAAGAACTTTCTTAGAGCTAGGATTTGAAGCCAGGCAGGGTGCAAGGGACAGAACAAAATTCAAACCCATGCAGTTTGCTTTCAGTGCTTAGATTCCTAACAAGGTTCCACAGGCAATCCCTTTAGTGGAAGAGATCCAAAACTAGTTAAGATACCACAAATCTATGGACCAAAGAAACTTTTGCCATTCATCTCTATTCATTTATAATGCTGAAAACGTACACACCACCTCTAAAGGCACATACCCAGTTTGCTTTTTTTTTTTTTTTTTTTTGAGATGGAGTCTCGCTCTCTTGCCCAGGCTGGAGTGCAGTGGCACGATCTTGGCTCACTGCAAGCTCGGCTTCCTGGGTTCATGGCATTCTCCTGCCTCAGCTTCCCAAGCAGCTGGGACTACAGGCGCCCACCACCAAGCCTGGCTCATTTTTTTTGCATATTTAGTAGAGACGGGGTTTCACTGTGTTAGCAAGGATGGTCTCGACCTCCTGACCTTGTGATCCACCTGCCTCAGCCTCCCAAAGTGCTGGGATTACAGGTGTGAGCCACTGTGCCTGGTCAATGCATTTTCTTTTTCTTTTTGGAGACACAGTCTTGCTCTGTCACCCAGGCTGGAGTGCAGTGGCACCATCTCAGCTCACTGCAACCTCCGCCTCCAGGGTTCAAACCATTCTGTCTCAGCCTCCCAAGTAGCTAAGATTACAGGTGTGTGCCACCACACCCGGCTAATTTTTGTATTTTCAGTACAGACGAGGTGTTGCTATGTTGGCCAGGCTGATCTCGCCTCTAAAACCATATGATAGAATGGGTCGCATAGCCCAAGAAGCAGGACTGCTTCTACTGTAACCTGAAACCACTATGTAGCCCTTTCCTGTCCTAGGCCTCACACAATGCTGGTAGATTTCCTTGTCACTTGGTAAGGTTTAAAGCAGTGTTCCTAAGTGGGGAATATGCTGCCACCAGAGCCCAAAGAGGCCTGGCAGGCATTATGCTTGCTTCTTAGTGGTGGGAAGTGCAAGATGGAATCATTTGACCTTTACTTTGGAAGGAGACATCCCCACTATGTTTGAAGCCACTAAAACTTCACTAGTGTGGCAGGCCCCTGAATCTTTGTAGAACCCTCTGGAACACATGTCTTACCCAGGCCTCCAACAAGTGCTTGTATTTCTTGCTCATCTGGTCCAAATAACATCATATCATTGATATAGTGGGCCAGTGTAATATTCCAGGGTGTTCAGATGGTCAAGGTCCTTTCAGAAGGTATTTCTACAGAATGCAAGAGAGTTAACACAACCCCAGGGCAGGACTGTAAATCTGTACTGTTGTGCATCCCACATGAATGTAAACTTCTTCCAGTTAGGAATGGAAAAGAATGCAGGCAGGTGCGGTGGCTCATGCCTGTAATCCTAGCATTTTGGGAGGCTGAGGTGGGTTGATCACCTGAGGTCAGGAGTTCAAGACCAACCTGGCCAACATGACAAAACCCTATTATCAGGGGGAACCAGCCTCCAATATTTCAATGTAAGTTCCTTTCTATTTTCCCTAAGTGCCAGCTGGTCTGAGAAATAAAGGGAAAGAGTACAAAAGAGAGAAATTTAAAAGCTGGCTGTCCGGGGGAGACATCACATGTGGGCAGGTTCTGTGTTGCCCCCTGAACTGTAAAACCATCAAGTTTTTATTAGCAATTTTCAAAGGGGAGGGAGTGTACGAATAGGGTGTGGGTCACAGAGATCACACGCTTCAAGGGCAACAAAAGATCACAAGGCAGAAGGTCAGGGCAAGATCACAAGGTCAAGGTGAAACTAGAATCACTAATGAACTTCCATATCCCGCTGTGCACGCATTGTCATTGATCAACATCTTAACAGGGTTCAAGAGCAGAGAACCGGTCTGAATAGAATTCGCCAGGCTGGAATTTCCTAATCCTAGGGTGGGCATTTTAGAGACCCACTCTGGGAATGCATTCTTTTCCCAGGGCTGCTAATTATTAATATTCCTTACTGGGAAAAGAATTCTGCAATATTTCTCTTACCCGTTATCAGTAATAACAGAAACATGGCTCTGTTCCGTCCGGCTCCCAGGCAGTCAGACCTAATGGTTATCTCCCTTGTTCCCTGTTCTTTTTGCAAGGGGCCCAGATTTCATATTGTTCAAACACACATGCTTTATGAACAATTTGTGCAGTTAACACAATCATCACAGGGTCCTGAAGTGACGTACATCCTCAGCTTATGAATATGATGGGATTAAGAGATTAAAGACAGGCATAGGACATTATAAGAGTATTGATTGGGAAAGTGATAAATGTCCATGAAATCATCACAATTTATGTCCTACTGTCACGGCTTCAGCAGGTCCCTCTGTTCGGGGTCTCTGACTTCCTGCAACACCCTGTCTCTAGTAAAAATACAGAAATTGACCAGGCATGGTAGCAGGCACCTATAATCCCACCTACTCAGGAGGCTGAGGCAGGAGAATCACTTGAACCTGGGGGGTAGAGGATGCAGTGAGCCAAGATCACACCCCTTCACTCCAGTCTGGGCAAAAGAGCAAGACTCCATCTCAAAAAAAAAAAAAAAAAAAATGCATTGGCCAGATTAATGGCTAACAATAGCACACACCTACAGCCATGTTAACCTGCTCTAACAAAAATACCATTTGTAACCCAGCAAGCACAACTGGGGCTATTCCTAGGACGAGTTTGCCATATCCTTCAGGAACTGAAGTTCCTGCATTTCTACCATTTCTACTTCACTTACAACAGACCATTGCATTCTGGTTAAGGTCAGAATTAAGTGGGGAAAACATGACTCCTGCATTCATGAAGTCTTCAAAGGTGGCTTTAATCTCTGCTGTGTTCCCTGGACTGTCATACTGTCTTTTATTTACTCTCTTGGATGGAGGAGGAGGGAGTAGTTTCAGAGGTTTCTACTTGGCCTTCTCCACTATGATGGCCCCAATTTTACAGTCTAAAGAAGAAATTATTGGGAGAAGCCATCTACCCTGCATTCTGAGTATCCCTGCACATTCTTACTAATATGCTGGGAAGACAAGACCTTGCTTCTCTCTACTTAGGAGATTTCTCAGGGTTGTACACACAGCAATGAACCTTGAGAGATGAGCTAACATCTCCTTCCAGGACAAAGAATAGACTTGCATACTGCTTATAAAAATAGTAGATTTCCGGCCAGGCACGGTGGCTCATGCCTGTAATCTCAGCACTTTGGGAGGCCGAGGCAGGAGGATCATGAAGTTAGCAATTTGAGACCAGCCTGACCAACATGGTGAAACCCCGTCTCTACCGAAAATACAAAAATTAGCTGGGTGTGGTGGTGGGCATCTGTAATCCCAGCTACTCAGGAGGCTGAGGCAGGAGAATCGCTTGAACCAGGGAGGCAGAGGTTGCAGCGAGCTGAGATTGAGCCACTGCACTCCAGCCTGGGTGACAGAGTGAGACTCTGTCTCAAAAGAAAGAAAAAAAAGAAAGAAAGAGAGAGAGAGAAGGAAGTGAGGGAGGGAGGGGAAAGAAAAAGAAACAGTGGACTCCCATAAAAAGGAATGCAATCATGTCCTTTGCAGGGACATGGATGGAGCTGGAAACCGTTGTCCTCAGAAAACTAACACGGGAACAGAAAACCAAACATAGGATGCTCTCATTTCTAAGTGGGAGTTGAAGAATGAGAACACAGGAAACATGGTGGGGAACAACACACACTGGGGCCTGTTGGAGAGGTTTTGGGGAGGGAGAGTATCAGGAAAAACAACTAATGGATGGTGGGTTTCATACCTAGGTGATAGGTTGATCTGGGCAGCAAACCACCATGGCACACGTTTCCCTTTGTAACAAACCTGCACATCCTGCACATGTACCCTGGAACTTAAAACAAAAGTTGAAGGAAAAAAAAATGGTGGATTCCCTAAACTCAGTGATTTTTCCCCTGTAACACAACCCACTTTATGTATAGGCATCAATCTGGATCTTCTGCATCGCCTCTGTGGGAACTGGGGACAAGGTGAACAGATATAGACATGACACTGATACTGCTTGCTGTGGTCTGATAAAGTCCTTTCTCTCTGACGCAAGAGTCTTGTATTCAACCAGCAAACATGAAACAATAACAGACTAATGGCTTTTAAGGAGGGCAAAATCCTAGTCCCTGACAGCAATGATGGGGAGCAGAGGTGGTTCTTCCAACGCCCAAGTATGTCCATGTCATATTACATTGCATTATACATCTGGAGATGGAAAATCAGGTGGGTCTTTGGACCCCCTGCGAACTAGACCTGGGTCAAAGGCTCCATTTATTACCTAGCCCCAATATACTCCCACTTTAACAGGGAGACCACAGTGAAGCTTTGGGTCTCCAGGCATCAGTGTGAACTCAGGCCTTATATCCAATAGCCCTCAAAAAGGCTGGGAATTACCCTTTCCTGAGGAGATGGCCATTGGTTTCTTTGGAGAGGGATTGGGGGAATCACGATCATATACATTTGCTGTGGCACTTCTTCCTGGAAACCTACTCTCTGCTTCAGTCAGGTTCTGGGTTCTGGGTTATTGGGGTGACTACCCTCAAACTCCTCATCACCCATCTTTGATTTCTTCTGGTTTTGCAGATTAAACAATTGGCTTTTTGGCTGCTCCATCGATCTTACCCTGGGAACATAATGTTCTTTTTTGTTTCCGTCTGGCACTTTTATTGTTTTACTTTTCTGTTTGATTCATTGGAGTGATTTGGGAGTGTGATATGAACCATGGCTCCAGTTTACATCCTGATGGCGTTCCAATTGCTCCACCATCACCTGATTCCATCACTGGATTTATTCTTTTATTGAATAGCACAGCTTTTCCCCACTGATTTGAAATGGCATTTTTGTTAAATGCTGATTCTCACTCTGTTGCCAGGATGGAGCGCAGTGATGCAATCTCGACTCACTGCAGCCTTTGCCTCCCGGGTTCAAGTGATTCTCCTACCGTAGCCTCTTGAGTAGCTGGGATTACAGGCATGCGCCATCACACCCAGCTAATTTCTGTATTTTTAGTAGAGACAGGGTTTCACCATGTTGGCCTGGATGGTCTCGATCTCCTGACCTCATGATCTGCCCACTTTGGTCTCCCAGAGTGCTGGGATTACAGGCGTGAGCCACCATGCCCAGCCAAAAATTCATATTCTTATTAATTTTCTCCATAGCTCTACTTGAATCCGATCCTCCCTGGTGTCACTCATTGTGCTAAGTGTGCCCAGCTTGCATCTGAGGGTTAAATGCCAGTCCCTGACAGGATCCTGCCCGTTCTGTGGCAGCATTTGCTACCATGAACACTGACCCATATGTAACAGCCACAGTGAGTTTCCCAACAATGCCAGTGCCCCTCAGTCAGTGCTTTCCTTATTGCTTTGTAAATAGAGTGCCCTCTAGACCCTCCCATGCCATGGTAGCCTGGCATTATGCAGAATATCCACTCTAATGTGCCCACCGCACTCAGTCTTTTGATCCCTTCCTCCACCATGCTCCATGATAGTTCTAGCGTTTCTACCTCACTTACAATGGACCGTTGCTTTTCCCAAACTTTGAGAGGCAACCGAGCAGCTGAATAGCACCATCTCCTGGGATCTTCAATAGTTGTTAAATTTTGTATCATGGGCTATTGGTCCCACATTGATAAATTCTGTTATTCAAATTTATCCAGTGCTCCTTGATCCACCACCCTCAAGATACAGTGCCAGATGTACTTTCCTGGCTCCTGCTGGAATCTGTGATCTAGGTCCTGCAGCTCCTTTGGGGTATACTGGACCTCAACGTGATAGAGAACACAGCCTTCTTTGGAACTTTGCTGCTCTTATAATGAAGGCCTGGTCCTGTTCCTCAGCCTTTTCTGCTCTCCCATTGCAGGTGATGAGTCTCTTTATATGCTGCCAAGGACGGCCTCTGGTTTTCACACTTCAACTTACAGGCGATTAATCACTCTCAGCCTTTCATGTCTTTCTCCAATGCAGCAAGAGCCAGAAGAAACAGCCATCCAATTCTCAAGTCCTTATATTAATATAATTACTGTTGCCCTTGAAACTCTCAAATTCCTCTCCAGTCTATTCTCTCCCATCAGTTTCCCATTGCAGTTCCCTGCTGCTAGGAGGTTTGTTGTTGTTGTTTTGGTTTGGTTTGGTTTTCTTGTTTCTCTGAGACAGTCTTGTTCTGTTGTCCAGGCTGGAGTACAGTGGCACCATCTCGGCTCACTGCAACCTCTGCTTCCCAAGCTCAAGTGATCCACCTCAGCCTCCTGAGTAGCTGGGACTACAGGTGTGTGCCACCATGTCTGGCTAATTTTTTTTTTTTTTTTTTTTTTGAGACAGAGTTTTGCTCTTGTTGCCCAGATTGGAGTGCAGTGGCGCGATCTTGGGTCACTGCAACCTCCACCTTCCGGTTTCAACCGATGGTATTTTCGTTAGAGCAGATTAACATGGCTTTAGCTGTGTAGCTATCATTAGCCATTAATCTGGCCAATGCATTCCTTTTTTTTTTTCTTTTCTTTTCTTTCTTTTTTTTTTTTTTGAGATGAAATCTTGTTCTTTTGCCAGGCTGGAGTGAAGGGGTGTGATCTTGGCTCACTGCAACCTCCACCCGCCGGATTCAAGTGATTCTCCTGCCTCAGCCTCCCGAGTAGCTGAGATTACAGGTATGTGCCACCATACCCGGCTAATTTTTATAGTTTTAGTAGAGACGGGGTTTCACTATGTTAGTCAGTCTGCTCTCGAACTCCCGACCTTGTGATCCACTCGCCTCGACCTTCCAAAGTCCTGGGATTACAGGCATGGGCTACTGCACCTGGCTGGAGGTTTTAATAATCATGCTGGGCATGAGCCACTGTGCCTGGCAATTTTTTTTTTTTTTTTTTTTGGTAGAGATGGAGTTTTGCTATGTTGCCCAGGCTGGTCTTGAACTCCTGAGCACAAGCAATCCACCCGCCTTGGCGGCCTAAAGTGCTGGGATTACAGGCATGGGCTACTGCACCTGGCTGGAGGTTTCAATAATCACACCACAACCTCTTGCCACAGGTTTGATCAGGTGTTTATTGTAAGCCGGCTGTTGGGTGAAACAGCTCTATAATCCCATCATCTGCTTCCATGAGAACTCCTGATACCAACTGTCATAAATTAGGTTCCCTGGGAAACTGACTCTGAGACTGAGATTTACTCTGAGTCATGCAGGAAATGTCTTTGGGAGTGCTTTAGGAACAGGGTTGCCAGATAAACTATAGCATGCCCAGTTAAGTTTGCACTTCAGATAAACAAAGAGTGCAATATGTGGGTCATGTTTATATTAAAAGTTATTCTTACTTATCTGAAATTCAAATTTCACTGGGCGTTTGGTGTTTATATTTGTCAAATCTGGCAACTTCTGTCTAAAGAACAACACCTATGAGAAGTGAGCAAGGCAAGCTCGTGAAGGGGAGACGTTAAACTATAAGCAGTTGGAGGAGAGGCTTCCACTGAGTCTACGGCACCGTCTATAGGTTGGAGAGTCCTTCAGAGCTGCCCTGGGCCAGGCGCGGTGGCTCACATATGTAATCCCAGCACTTTGGGAGGCCGAGGTGACAGACCACCTGATGTCAGAAGTCCAAGACCAGCCTGGCCAACATGGCGAAACCCCGTCTCTACTACAAATACAAAAATTAGCTGGGTATGGTGGTGGGTGCCTGTAGTTCCAGCTACTCAGGAGGCTGAGGCAGGAGAATCATTTGAACCCAGGAGATGGGGTTTCACCGTGTTAGCCAGGATGGTCTTGATCTCCCAAACTCGTGATCCACCCCCTTCGGCCTCCCAAAGTGCTGGGATTACAGGTATAAACCACCATGCCCAGCCAACTATCTGATTTTTGACAAACCTGACTGAAACAAGCAATGAGGAGAGTATTCTCTATTTAATAAGTGGTGCTGGGAGAACTGGCTAGCCATGTAAAGAAAACTGAAACTGGAACCCTTCCTTACACCATATACAAAAATCAACTCAAGATATATTAAGTGGGGCATGGTGGCTGTAATCCCAGAACTTTGGGAGGCTGAGGCAGGTGGATCATTTGAGGTCAGGAGTTTGAGACCAGCCTGGCCAACATGGTAAAACCCTGTGTCTTCTAAGAATATAGAAATTAGCTTGGTGTGGTGGCAGGTACCTGTAATCCCAGATACTCAGGAGGCTAAGGCAGGAGAATCACCTGAGCCTGTGAAGTAGAGGTTGCAGTAAACTGAGATTGTGCCACTGCACTCCAATCTGGGTAACAGAGTAAGATCCTGACTCAAAACAAAACAAAACAAACCATAAAAACAAACAAAAAAAATTATAGATTAAAGACCTAAATGTTAAACCCCAAACTACAAATACCCTAGAAAAGGGCCAGGCGCGATGGCTCACGCCTATAATCTCAGCACTTTAGAAGGTTACAGAGGGCAGATCACCTGAGGTCGGGAGTTCTAGACCAGCATAGCCAACATGGTGAAAGCCTGTCTCTACTAAAAATACAAAATTAGCTGGGCATAGTGGCATGTGCCTGTAATCTCAGCTACTCAGGAGGCTGAGGCAGGAGAATTGCTTGAAACCAGGAGGTGGAGGTTGCAGTAAGCCAAGATGGCGCCATTGCACTCAAAGCTGGGTGACAAGAGTGAAACTCCCTCTCAAAAACAAACAAAAAATCCCTAGAAGAAAATCTAGGCAATACTGCTCAGGACATAGGCACAAGCAAAGATTTCATGATGAAGACACCAAAGGCAATTGCAACAAAAGCAAACATTGACAGATGGGATCTAATTAAAGAGCTTCTGCACAGCAAAAGAAACTATCATCAGAGTGAATAGACAACCTATGGAATGGGAGAAGATTTTTGCAATCTATCTTTCTGACAAAGGTCTAACATCAAGCATCTATAAGGTACTTACACAAATTTACAAGAAAAAAACAAACAGCCCCATTAAAAAGTGGGCAAAAGACATGAAGAGACACTTCAAAAGAAGGCATAAGGCCGGACGTGGTGGCTCAAGCCTGTAATCCCAGCACTTTGGGAGGCCGAGGCGGGTGGATCACGAGGTCAGGAGATCGAGACCACCCTGGCTAACATGGTGAAACCCCGTCTCTACTAAAAAATACAAAAAACTAGCCGGGCGAGGTGGCGGGCGCCTGTAGTCCCAGCTACTCGGGAGGCTGAGGCAGGAGAATGGCGGGAACCCAGGAGGCGGAGCTTGCAGTGAGCTGAGATCCGGCCACTGCACTCCAGTCTGGGCGACAGAGTGAGACTCCGTCTCAAAAAAAAAAAAAAAAAAAAAAAAAAGAAGGCATACATGCGGCCAACAAACATGAGAAAGAGCTCAATATCACCGGTCATTAGAGAAATGCAAATCAAAACCATGATGAGATACCATCTCACACCTGTCAGAATGGCTATTAGTTGTTTGGTTGCATGTTTGTTTTTTTGAGACAGACTTTCCCTGTTATTGTCCAGGCTGGAGTGCAATGGTGTGATCTCAGCTCACCGCAACCTCTGCCTCCTGGGTTCAAGTGATTCTCCTGCCTCAGCCTCCCAAGTAGCTGGGACCACAGGCGCCCACCACCACACCTGGCTAATTTTTTGTATTTTTTAGTAGAGATGGGGTTTCACCGTGTTAGCCAGGATGGTTTCCATCTCCTGACCTCGTGATCCATTCGCCTCGGCCTCCCAAGATGCTGGGATTACAGGCGTGAGCCACCATGCCCGGCCAATTTTGTATTTTCAGTAGAGATGGGGTTTCTCCATGTTGGTCAGGCTGGGCTTGAACCCCTGACCTCAGGTAATCCGCCCACCTCAGCTTCCCAAAGTGCTGGGATTACAGGCGTAAGCCACCACGCCCAACCCCTATTTGATTAAGGCATTGTAGTAGAGATTCTATTTTACAGAGTTGATTGCAAATTTGGGTCAATCAGCCACTGTCATATAACGTAAGATAATATAACTTGAAATACATTAGATATCTAAGTATAAAATAATAAAAACAAAAGTGAAGAAGTGTGTGTGAAGACAACTTGATTAAGACAAATCATAAAGCAAAGTGACTATATGAAAGTTAAGTTTTTTCCATGGTGAAAGCATAAACAAAATTAAGAAAAAAACAATAGATTGGGAAAATATTTGTAACACATAAGAATGAAAGTCTGTAACATATAAACAGTTTCTACAAATTAATTAGAAAGAAACTAATGACTAATAGAAAAATGGACAAAGGCTGCAAATAGGCAAATTGCAGAAGAGGAAATTCAAATAGACAATAAAAATATAAAAAGACACTGCTCAGCCTCACTATTCAGGAAAAAGCAAATTAAAACAAGAAAGAGATGCCACTTTTCAATGATTGGCAAAAGTTATAAAGAGTAACCATATCTGCGCCAGGCACGGTGGCTCATGCCTGTAATCTCAGCACTTTGGGAGGCCAAGGGAGGCAGAGAACTTTGAGCTCAGGAGTTCGAGACCAGCCTGGACAACATGGTGAAAACCTGTCTCTACAAGAAATACAAAAATGGGCTGGCCATGCTGGCTCATGCCTGTGGTCCCTGCTACTTGGGAGGCTGAGGCTGGAGGATTACTTGAGCCAGGAAGTGGAGGTTGCAGTCAGCTGAGATCACGCCACTGCATTCCAGCCTGGGTAACAGAGTGAAAGAAACCCTGTCTCAAACAAACAAATAAAAAGAGTAATCATACCTCATACTGAAAGCATGAATAAAGGACACTCATACATGCTGGTGGGAATATAAATTGCTAAAGCCAATTTGGAAAATAGCATTTGAGCTAGCAGTCTGTTTGGGAAATCTATCCTACAGAAATAAAAGCATCAATTTGTAACCAAGTAGCTCAGCTTCAAAATGCATTTTGAAACTTTTTTCCTTTCTTACATTCAGCCTTGAAACAAACTTTAAAATTATTTGTTGGCTGGGCCTGGTGGCTCATGCCTGTGATCCCAGCACTTTGGGAGACCGAGGCAGGTGGATCACTTGAGGCCAGGAGTTCAAGACCAGCCTGGCCAACATGGTGAAACCCCATCTCTACTAAATATACAAAAATTAGCAGAGATCACGCTGCTGCAATCCAGCCTGGGCAACAGAGTGAGACTCTGTCTCAAAAATAAATAAATAAATAAAGCTTTTTGTTTCCCTTCCCACCAGATAGACATTCTTGTGCACAGTGCTCGCTTAGATAATTATGCACTTATTTAGAAATTCATGGGTCTAATTTTGGAACACATGAGGCATGAAGACCCAACTGCTAAGTTCCAGAGATGACCTCAAGGCAGTTAATCTACAACCTGGCCATTGATGAGATGACAGCAGCCCACATGGGTGGACCATGACTCAAGACAGCCCTGGAACAAGATACACAGGCCTCATACCCAGCACTACTCCCGCATGGCTCCCATTCCAAGTTCCCCTTTTTTTCTTTCTTTCTATCTATCTAATCTATCTTATCTATCTTTATCTATCTATCTATCTATCTATCTATCTATCTATCTATCTATCTCTCTATATTTTGAGATGGAGTCTTGCTCTGTTGCCCAGGCTGGAGTGCAGTGGCGTGATCTCGGATCCCTGCAATCTCCACCTCCCAGGTTCAGGCGATTCTCCTGCCTCAGCCTCCCAAGTAGCTGGGATTACAGGCGTCCACCACCAGGTCCTGCTAATTGTTTTGCATTTTTAGTAGAGACGGGGTTTCACTATGTTGGCCAGGCTGGTTTCAAACTCCTGACCTCAAGTGATCCGCCTGCCTCGGCCTTCCAAAGTACTGGGATTACAGGCATGAGCCACAGTGCCCAGCCAAGTTCCCCTAAATTCCTGGGTTTACAGGCTTGTGCCGGGCCATATTACATGATTTTTAAAGCCAGTGTTATGGTCCTCATCTGTTAGTTCAGAGCAGCGAGGTCCAGTGGAAATATAACGTGAGCCATATGTGTAGTTTAAAATTTTTAGCAGTCACGTTAAAAACAGTAAAAGGAAACAGGGACTCACATCCCAGATAAACACCCGGGTCTTTTTAAAAACTCAGGCGTGGCTGGGCGCGGGGCTCATGCCTGTAATTCCAGCACTTTGGGAGGCCAAAGCAGGCAGATCACAAGTTCAGGAGTTCCAGACCAGCCAGCCTGGCCAACAGGGCGAAACCCCATCTCTACTAAAAATACAAAATTAGCCAGGTGTGCTTGCAGACACCTGTAATCCCAGCTACTGGGGAGGCTGAGGCAGGAGAATCGCTTGAAACAGGGATGTGGAAATTGCAGTGAGCCAAGATCACACCAATGCACTCTAGCCTGGATGACAGAGTGAGACTCCATCTCAAAAAAAAAAAAAAAGAAAAGAAAAAGAAACAAACAGCCCAGGTACAATGGCTCACGCCTGTAATCCCAGCACTTTGGGAGGCCAAGGCGGGTGGATCACCTGAGGTCAGGAGTTCAAGACCAGCCTGGCCAACATGCAGAAACCCGTCTCTACTAAAAATACAAAAAAATTAGCAGGACGTGGTGGCAGCTGCCTGTAATCCCAGCTACTTGGCAGGCTGAGGCAGGAGAATTGCTAGAACCCTGGGGACGAAGGTTACAAAGGTTGCATTGAGCTGAGATGGCACCACTGCACTCCAGCCTGGACGACAAGAGTCAGACTCCGTCTCACAAAAAAAAAAAAGGAAACAAACAAATGAGCTGACATACTTAATGGTAAACGGTTGAATGTATTCCCCTTAAAATCAGGAGCACGGCATAGATGTCTACTGCCACCATTCCCATTTAATCTATTAATAACATCATATTGGCGGTTACAGTTAATACAATCAAGCAAGAAATAAAAGGCATAGGCATCAGAAAGGAAGAAGCTGTTTCTATTTGTAGACAACACTGTCTACAAAGAATCTACAAAAAAGGTTCTGAAAACGCATAAATGAGCAATGTTATTCAAAGCCACAGCTTTTACATCAAATCTTCTATCTCCAGATCCTTATATCAAATTGCCAACTGGATATCTTCACCTGTATGTTTCCCAGGAACCCCCAAGACTCAGTATTTCCAAGACCAAATTATTGATATCTGTCTAAACTTGGTCTTTCAAAAAAAATTCCCTATTCCTCTGGTAATGCCATCAATTTACTTATTCTAATAGAGCTTCCCAATGTTGATTGATCCATCTATCCATGCTGAAAAATGAAGGTTTGTCTTAGACTATTCCTCTTACCTGCCCCATATACTTGGTCAGTTAGGCTATCAGTTAATCTTGTTATGAAACCAATTGCCCCAAACCTAGAGTCTTAAAAGACAATAATCTATAGGCTGGGCGTGGTGGCTTATGCCTGTAATCCCAGCACTTTGGGAGGCCAAGGTGGGAGGATCACGAGGTCAAGAAATTGAGACCATCCTGGCCAACATGGGGAAACCCCCGTCTCTACTAAAAATACAAAAATTAACTAGGCGTGGTGGCGCGTGCCTGTAGTCCCAGCTACTCAGGAGGCTGAGGCAGGAGAATCACTTGAACCCAGGAGGCGGAGGTTGCAGTGGGCTGAGATCATGCCACTGCACTCCAGCCTGGTGACAGAGCGAGACTCCCTATCAAAAAAAAAAAAATTCCCCTACTTATGTTAAGAGTACCAAAAATAGGGCCAGGAATGATGGCTCATCCCTATAATTTTGGCACTTGGGGAAGCCGAGGCGGGAAGACAGCTTGAGTCCAGGAGTAAAATAGTGAGACTCTGTCTCTACAAAATAATAAAAACTTAGCTGGATGTGGCACACACCTGTAGTCCAGGTACTCACGAGGCTGAAATGGGTGGGTCACTTGAGCCTGGGAGGTCAAGGCTGCAGAGAACTGTGATCACACCACTATATACTACACCCAACCTGGGCTACAAGGTGAGACCCTGTCTCAAAAAAAAAAGAAGTACCAAAAATCTATAGCTGTTTCAGGAATAAAATACATGCAGTTAGTGAGGTTTTTCTCCCCCACTGCTATGACTAATTTTTGCTTGAGACGCTAAACCAAACACCATTTTAAGTCTGTGGCCCAACCAAAAAAGGGAATCATACTCTCCAAAAATTGTACCTTCCCACTCTAATTGCTAAAATAAAATGTTTTCTTATGAAAATCAATTCTGTAGGTATCAATGAGTTACAAAAGCATGGCTTATTTAAAAAAAAAATAGTGGGCCAGGTTACCTACATGAACTGCAAAGCAAGCAAACTGAATTTTCTTATCCAAGAGCCCATCCTCATACTTACAATTTCCCATGACTACGTGGAAATTCTTTCACTTACCGGAAAGACCTGATTGGCACTTTCACTGAGAGTTGAATCATCTGGGCTGTCGACAGGTGTCTGATGTGTAGACTCGGAATCAAACTGACCTACATCCTCTTCAGATTGCTTTATACAAACAAAATAATTTAGAAAATAATAAATAGTCCATATGACATCAATCAAATGCACCGTAAGCTCTGGGAGCTCTTTTCGCAGGGGTTAACTACAATGAAGTATTAGAATAGTCTTAGCAGGCACAGAATGAAGAAAAAATGCAGGTGGAAAGTACTGAGTCAAATTACATCTTCAAATCTTAAACATGCACTCGAATAGATTTTAGTATACAGTTCTTCCTATTAAAAATGTGAATATATCAACTGGACATGGTGGCTCATGCCTGTAATCCCAGCACTCTGGGAGGCTGAGGCGGGCAGATCACAAGGTCAGGAGTTCGAGACCAGCCTGGCCTATATAGCGAAACCACATCTCTACTAAAAATACAAAATGGTGGTGGGCGCCTGTAATTCTACCTACTTGGCAGGCTGAGGCAGGAGAATTGCCTGAACCTGAGAGGCAGAGGTTGCAGTAAGCACAGATCGTGCCACTGCACACCAGCCCAGGCGACAGTGTGAGAGTCTGTCTCAATTAAAAAAAAAAAAGTGAATATAGGGAACTCAAAACAAGCTGGAAAAAATGTGAATACCAATTTCCCCTCTCACAAAGCTTCAGTGTGCCTAGTCCACTGGCTAAATCCCTGTGTAGAGATAATTAGTTCAGTTGGCTACTGCAGGTTTGTAATAAACCTGAAAAACTACTGAAGCAGAGTTAAAACAAATTTTTTAATTCATGTGTTTAACTGGTAAGATGCTCCAGTTAAAGTTTCTTCCCACAGATTATTTCATTCCTTTAGAAATCTAAAGGAACAAAAATAATTCTCTATTCTGCATGGGTTATAAGTTATATTTCCCTGTGAAAGTGTAGTTATCACTTCAGTGCTAACCATGAGATTGATTTATTTAATTCCTTCTCTCTTTCCCAAAATATCTGGTTAGACTCTTGGGTCAAATGTAGGAAGTAAATAATAGTTTAGAATATCTGACTTCATACTAAAAGGTGACCACACTGACCTTATAATTCTCCCAGAGCCCAGACTGTGAACCGCACTCCCTGGAGGAATGGATGATTCCAGGTGTGGGGAAATGCACGAGATAAGCACAGAACACCAGTTTCCTTATTTTGCTCTCTGGTACAACACCGGCCCATGTGCTCATGTCAAAAGACTCAGAAACCAACATGAAGACGCACCCAGCGTTCACTGCAGCCAGCATTCAACGAAGGGAAAAACTGAGCATCAATAAAGACAACTGCCAGTGCGGGGGCTCACACCCATCATCCCAGCACTTTGGGAGGCAGAGGCAGGCGGACTGCTTTTGAGCTCAGGAGTTGAAGACCAGCCTGGTGAACACGGCAAAACCCCGTCTCTCCCAGAAACACAAACATTAGCTGGGCATGGTGGTGTACCTGTGGTCCCCGCTACTAAGAGGCTGAGGTGGGAGGATTGCTGAGGCCGGGAATCAAGGCTGCAGCGGGCAGAGATTACACCACTGCACTACGGCTTGGGTGACAGAGGAAGACCCTGCCTCAAAACAATAAATGAATAAATAAAAATAAAATAAAAACAACTGCAATGAAATGAAACACAAATATGTTAAAACGTGTAAGTTTATAATGTACTAAAAAAGAAAAAATCACACACACAAAGTTCATTGGTCAATTTTGGGAGATGCTAGGGAACTAATTATTTTGAAAACTAGGAAAGAATCAAACATACATCCTGCCTTTCCTGTATGAACCATATCTTGAGTAACTAACTGATCAAACACTTTCTCTTTATGAAAGAATTCCAGCTAACAAAGAAAGAAGAAATAACAGTTAGAATAAGACCATTTCACAAACACCTGATGAAATTATAAAAGTAGGCCAGAGTTACTCAACCTCAGTGCTGCTGACTTTTTAGGCCTATTAATACTTTGCTGTAGGGGGCTGTGCTGTGTTGACTCTTACCCCTGAAGGTACCTGTGGCATTCCCTCCCCCACACTGTGACAATCAGTGTGTCTCTGGACATTGCCAAATTATCCTGGTAGTGAAATGCTGACACAGGCAATGATCAGTGACCACTAACATCACAAACACACACACACACAACTACACATTATGCCTCCTGATCAAAGCATGTAATACTGAGAGTTTAATCTGAATCAGATCAACCACCTAAATTTAACTACCAGTTTTTGGAAATTCAGGTAACACATGAACATGGTCAGTGAAACTATGGGGATAATATCAGCAAAATCAAAATTTGAGGATTCTACAAGACAAATGACCCGGTTTCGTCAGTAAATCACAAGGGGAATCTGTAAATGACAAGAGACCTAAGAGACATAGTAACCAAGTTATATACAGACCTTGATTAAATCCTCACAAACAGGACGAGAAAAAAAAAAGAATGGAACAACAACAACAAAATTAGGTGGGGCAACACAGGGAAACCTCATCTCTAGAAAAATTCAAAAAACTAGCTGGGTGTGGTGATACACCCCTGTGGTCCCAGCTATACCGGAGGATCCCTTGAGCCTGGGAGCTTGAGGCTGCCATGAGCCATGATCATGCCACTGCACTCCAGCCTGGGTAACAGAGAAATATCCTATCTCAAAAAAAGAAAACAAAACAAAAAAAAAAACCGGGCAACCTGTCAACTTCTGAGGTGTGATGCTGGGATGGCAGTTATGTTTAAACAAGATGACCTAATCATTTTTTACGCTGGGCGGTAGGTGTATGACAGTTCTCCTCCTTACAATTGTCTGTTGTTTTTTAAAGTGGGTCACATTATGCTCCATGACCAAAAAATAATCACCATCATCATCATCCTCTTTCTCTACCTACATCCCAAGGAATGGAAAAAGAAACTGTATTTTCTCAGATTCTGAGGTGGGAGAAAGACAATAACACACTAACTCATTTACTCATGAACATATTGCTATGAGTTGAAGCGTGTGCCTTACCCACCCCCCAAAAAATTTCGTATGTTGAAATTCTAACCTCTAGCTCCTCAGAATGTGACCTTATTTGGAAAGGGTTATTGCAGACATAATTAGTGAAGATGAGGTTCTACTGGAGTAGAGAGGAACCCTAATCCAGTATGCCTGGTATCCTTATCAACAGGGGAAATTTGGCCACAGATATGCACACAGGTAGAACATCATGTGAACATGAAGGCAGAGATCCAGGTGATGCACCTACAAGCCAAAGAATGACAGAGATTACAGCAAACCACCAGAAGCCAGGGGAGAGGCATGGAACATACAGTTCCTCACAGTCATCAAAGAAACCAGCTCTAACAACATGATGTAGAACTTCTAGTCTCCAGATCTATGAGATAATAAATTTCTGTTGTCTCAGCCACCCGGTTTGCGGTACTTTGTTGCAGCAAGCCTAGCAAATGAATGCACATATATTCTATAGTTTGAAGAAAAAATTCCCAGAAAATCATATTTAAAATGGTTAAATTAAGCAAAATAAAATAAGCCAAAAAAAGAAAAGTCCCAACTACCTGAAATATTTAATTGTCTTAGGAAATTGACTTAAAAATAGCTCATACAGTCAACTGCCACTGGCTTTAGTTCTTTAAAAAACAGTACAAAAATAAAAGATGCTTGGCTGGGTGCAGAAGCTCACACCTGTAATCCCAGCACTTTGACAGGCTGAGGTGGGTGGATCACTTGAGTCCAGGAGTTCGAGACCAGCCTGGGTGACATGGTGAAACCCTGCTTCTGCAAAAAATTAGCCAGGCGTGGTGACACGTGTCTGTAGTCGCAGCTATTCGGGAAGCTGAGGTGAGAGAATCACCTGATTCTGGGGAGGTCAAGGCTGCGTTGAACTGTGATCATGCTACTGCACTCCATGCTGGGTTCCTGGGTGACAGAGTGAGACCCCGTCTCAAAATAAAATAAAATAAATAAAAAATAAAAACAAAGATGCTGAAAAACAAAGATGATAAACCAAAGATCTCTGAACTGCTAATAAAAATAATGTTTCTGTCTGTTCTGAGATTTTTCTCTTTTTTTTTTTTTTTTTTTGAGACGGAGTCTCGCTCTGCAGCCCAGGCTGGAGTGCAGTGGCCGGATCTCCGCTCACTGCAAGCTCCGCCTCCCGGGTTCACGCCTTTCTCCTGCCTCAGTCTCCTGAGTAGCTGGGACTACAGGCGCCCGCCACCACACCCGGCTAAATTTTTGTATTTGTAGTAGATTCGGGGTTTCACCGTGTTAGCCAGGATGGTCTGGATCTCCTGACCTCGTGATCCGCCCGCCTCGGCCTCTCAAAGTGCCGGGATTACAGGCGTGAGCCACCGCGCTCGGCGGCGATTTTTCTTATTCTAAAAAAGTCTCAAGGGATCCTCCTGCCTCAGCCTCTCAAGTAGCTGGGACTCACAGGCACATACCACCACACCCAGCTAACTATTTTTTTTGAGACGGAGTCTCGCTCTGTCGCCCAGGCTGGAGTGCGGTGGCCGGATCTCCGCTCACTGCAAGCTCCGCCTCGCGGGTTCGTGCCATTCTCCTGCCTCAGTCTCCCGAGTAGCTGGGACTACAGGCGCCTGCCACCTCGCCCGGCTAGTTTTTTTTTTTGTTTTTTGTTTTTTTTTTTTTGAGACGGAGTCTCACGCTGTTGCCCAGGCTGGAGTGCAGTGGCGCGATCTCGGCTCACTGCAAGCTCCGCCTCCCGGGTTCCCGCCATTCTCCTGCCTCAGCCTCCTGAGTAGCTGGGACTACAGGCGCCCGCCACCGCGCCCGGCTAATTTTTTGTATTTTTAGTAGAGACGGGGTTTCACCGTGGTCTCGATCTCCTGACCTTGTGATCCGCCCGCCTCGGCCTCCCAAAGTGCTGGGATTACAGGCGTGAGCCACCGCGCCCGGCCTAGTTTTTTGTATTTTTAATAAAGACTGGGTTTCACAGTGTTTGCCAGGATGGTCTTGATCTCCTGACCTCGTGATCTGCCCGCCTCGGCCTTCCAAAGTGCTGGGATTACAGGCGTGAGCCACCGCGCCCGGCCCAGCTAACTTTTAAATGTTTCCTAGAGATGGAGTCTTGTTATGTTGCCCATGCTGGTCTTGAACTCCTGGCTTCAAACAATCCTCCCACCTCGGCCCTTTAAAGTTTTGGGATTATAGGCATGAGCCCCTGCACCCAATTATATGCTTTCATGTATACTTACCAACAGAGGTTTAAAGGGGGGGCTCCACCTTTCCAGCCAGAAGTTCTTCCCAGTTAATGTGTCTAAAGAATGGATGAGCCTAGGGGAAAAAAAAGCAGAAAGAAAAGTTGAGGGGAATAGACTTTGCTGGATTGATAAATTAATCACCTTTTTGAAGTTACAAGTCACAAAATAAGCTAAACTTATAAGCAACTACATATAACCCTGAGAAATACATAAAACTAGCACTATCTTCCCCACAAAACACCAAACATGCCAATCCCTACTTGAACTTCTCCAGCGTCCCCAGGCCCAGCTCCCAGACGAGAAGCAGCTTGAAAGAGGAAAAAACAGCCTGGATAAAGAACCTTAGTCAAACTGATTTCTTTCCTTTTTAGACTTTGCTTGTCTACTTTGCCTTGAGAAAATATAGTTTATTGGCCGGGCACGGTGGCTCATGCCCGTAATCCCAGCACTTTGGGAGGCTGAGGCAGGTGGTTCACCTGAGGTTGGGAGTTCGAGACCAGCCTGGCCAACATGGTGAAACCCCTTCTCTACTAAAAATACAAAAATTAGCCCGGCATAGTGGTGCACACCTGTAATCCCAGTTACTAGGGAGACTGAGGCAAGACAATCACTGGAACCTGGGAGGCGGAGGTTGCAGTGAGCCAAGATCATGCCATTGCACTCCAGCCTCTCCAGCCTGGATGACAGTGCAAGACTCCATCTCAGAAAGAAAAGAAAATATAGTTTACTAATTACTACTGAGTAATTGTTTAAGGGTCTCTAATGCCAGCACTTTGGGAGGCCAAGGCAGGTGGATCACCTGCGGTCAGGAATTCCAGACCAGCCTGACCAACATGGTGGAACCCTGTCTCTATTAAAAATACAAAAATTAGCCAGGCGTGCTGGCGGGCGCCTGTATTCCCGGCTACTCGAGAGGCTGAGGCAGGAGAATCGCTTGAACCCGGGGGCTGAGGTTGCAGTGAGCCAAGATCGCGCCATTGCACTCCAGCCTGGGTGACAGAGCGAGACTCTGTCACAAAAAAAAAAAAAAAGAATTATAAAAACCAATATGAAAAGAAAGTCGTTAGATAAATCTGTACTTCGCCTTCAAAAACTGAAGACTTTTTTTGTTCAATATGTATTATTCAAAATATACATTAAATTCTATCTAGTTAAATCCTAGTCATTGAATCTTATAGTGTTGGTGACCATTTAAGAACCTTACCTTTTTAAGCAGATCTCTGGCTTCTTGTGTGAGGTAGGGAGGCAAATTGAGCAAATTGAGTTTACATTTGAGGATGTTGTCAGTTGTTTTCTTTCTATTCTCCCCAGTGAATGGGGGCTAAGAGTAGAAGACAAGTGAAAGATATTAGCAGGGAGTGAAAAATATTAGCATATAAGAAACAAATTTTAAATAACAATATTATCTATTTCCTGAATTAGTTATGCATAGAGATCAGAAATGTATGCTGTGAAATAGGCTAACTGCTAAAGACCTTTATTTTGTTTTAGAGACAGGGTCTCACTATGTTGTCAAGGCTAGATTCTATTAATAATCCTTAGCTCCAATGATCCTCCCGCCTCAGCCTCCTCAGTAGCTTGGGCTACAGGCATGCACCACTGTGCCCGGCAGCAGTGCAGTTTTTAAGCAACAGGACAGAGGAAGTAGCAGTGTCCTGGAAGGAAGCCTGTGTTTCCACCATTCACTTGTTGTGTGATAAAAAGTGAGCTATGTGATTTTATGCTTCAGTTTCTCCATTTATAAAATAAGGACTCCTGAGTAGCTGGGATTACAGGAGCATACTACCATGCTCAGCTAATTTTTCTATTTTTAGTAGAGACGGGGTTTCACTATGTTGGCCAGACTGGTCTCAAACTCCTGACCTCATGATCCACCCACCTTGGTCTCCCAAAGTGCTGAGATTTTAGGCATGAGCCACTGAGCATGGCATAGGAATTCTTTATACTACTCTTGAAACTGTGTAAGTATGAAATTATGTCAAAATAAAGTTTTTCCGGGCAGGCACAGTGGCTCACACCTGTAATACCAGCACTTTGGAAGGCCAAGGCGGGCAGATCACCTGAGGTCAGGAGTTCAAGACCAGCCTGGCCAACACGGTGAAAGCCCAGCTCTACTAAAAATACACAACAATACCCTGGTGTGGTGGTGCATACCTGTAGTCCTAGCTAAATGGGAGGCTAAGGCAGGAGAATCGCTTGAACCTGGGAGGCAGAGGTTGCGGTGAGCCGAGATTACATCTCTGCACTCCAGCCTGGGTGAGAAGAGTGAAACTCCATCTTCAAAAAAAAACTTTTTCCAATGGCAATAGTCACAAAAAAGTGGCTACATTCTGCACCTTTCTGTTCCATGTTACATGTTACTGCGAAATCTTTCTCAGAGAACTGAACTGTGTTTGGTAGAAATAGATACTTGTGGCCGGGCACAGTGGCTCACATCTGTAATCCCAGCACTTTGGGAGGCCAAGGCAGGCGGATAACGAGGTCAGGAGATCAAGACCATCCTGGCTAACATGGTGAAACCCCGTCTCTACTAAAATAATACAAAAAATTAGCCGGGCATGGTGGCGGGCAACTGTAGTCCCAGCTACTTGGGAGGCTGAGGCGGGAGAACGGCGACAACCCAGGAGGCGGAGCTTGCAGTGAGTTGAGATTGGGCAACAGAGCCAGACTCCATCTCAAAAAAAATAAAATAAAATAAACAAATAAAGTACACTTTAACTTTTAAACTCCTGCCACGGGCCAGGCTTGGTGGCTCATGCCTGTAATCCCAGAACTTTGGGAGGCCAAGGCGGGTGGATTACTTGAGGTCGGGAGTTTGAGACCAGCCTGACCAACATGGAGAAACCCCGTCTCTACTAAAAATAAAAAATTAGCCAGGAGTGGCGGCGCATGCCTGTAATGCCAGCTACTGGGGAGGCTGAGGCAGGAGAATTGCTGGAACCTGGGAGGCAGAGGTTGCGGTGAACCAAGATAGTGTCACTGCACTCCAGTCTGGGCAACAAGAGTGAAACTCCACCTAAAAGAAACAAAACAAAACAAAAAACTCCTGCCGCAAGTTTTTAAATCTTACATCAATGAAAACACAAGGATGCTGGGATTATTTACCTGGGGAGAGGGAGACAAAATCAAAAAGGTCCTCTCAACACAAGAATGAAGCAAAGCTTTTAACATCTGCCTGTTACCTGTTTACTTCCTGTCCTTTTTTTTTTTTTTTTTTTTTTTTGAGATGGAGTCTCGCTCTTTTGCCCAGGCTGGAGCACAGTGGGGCGATCTCGGCTCACTGCAAGCTCTGCCTCCTGGGTTCATTCTCCTGCCTCAGTCTCCTGAGTAGCTGGGACTACAGGTGCCCGCCACCATGCCTGGCTAAGTCTTTTGGATTTTTAGTAGAGACAGGGTTTCACCCTGTTAGCCAGGATGGTCTCGTTCTCCTGACCTTGTGATCCGCCCGTCTCAGCCTCCCAGAGTGTTGGGATTACAGGTGTGAGCCACCGCGCCTGGACCTTTACTTCCTGTCTTATGGCCAGCTAGGACGACTGCAGTCAAGTAGGTCTGGTTTCTCTTAAAGAGCCAAACTCACGAATTGAGAATTTTAATTTACGTGGCAAGAAATGATCTCATGCATGCTGATTTCCCTTCTGAAAGGAATTAGGCTAATCAGCTATTATTGTACAAACACAATGGTACTCAAAATTTATTGTGGATCCCTCTCCCTCCCATCCTCAGAATGGAAAAGCAAAAATAAATGTAGAGCCAGTACTACCCCTTCTTATGAAACACAGTAAGTTTGAATAGCATTGTCTTACTATGAAGAATAAGTTCCTGAAAGTCGCACTTGAGTATTATTTATATCCCAGTTTGTTTCCAAAAGAGGTTCTGCAGCATACAACATAGTAATATAGGCCGGGCACAGCGGATCATACCTGTAATCCCAACACTTTGGGAGGCCGAGGTAGGCAGATCGCTTGAGCCCAGGGGTTCGAGACCAGCCTGGGCAACATGGCAAAATTCCACCTCTACAAAAAAAAAAAATTAGTTGGATGTGGTGGTGGCGCACCTGTAGTCCCAACTGCTCAGCAGGCTGAGGCGGGCAGGTCAATTGAGCCCAGAAGGTGAAGGCTGCAGTGAGCCATGATTGCACCACTGCACTCCAGGCTGGGTGACAGAATGGACCCTATCTCGAAAAAACGAACAAAAAATGTGTGTGTGTATATATATAAATACACACACACACACAGACACACACACATTATATATATACACACACATATACACAGACACTATATATACACATATACTATATTTACACACCCTATATATAAATATATATACACTTATATACATATATAAACTACAACAAACAATTAGAGTAGAAAATTAAGTTGAAATAGTTTTAAAAGGACAGAAAGCATAAGCCATAAAAGCCTACTGAGGCCGGGTGCAGTGCCTCACACATATAATCACAGCACTTTGGGAGGCCAAAATGGAAGGACCACTTAAGGTCAGGAGTTCAAGGCCAGCCTAAGCAATGCAGTGAGACCTCATCTCTACAAAAATAATTTTTTTAAAAAATAGAGTCTATTGGCCGGGCGCGGTGGCTCACGCCTGTAATCCCAGCACTTTGGGAGGCCGAGGCGGGCGGATCACAAGGTCAGGAGATCGAGACCACGGTGAAACCCCGTCTCTACTAAAAATACAAAAAATTAGCCGGGCGCGGTTGTGGTCACCTGTAGTCCCAGCTACTCGGGAGGCTGAGGCAGGAGAATGGCGTGAACCCGGGAGGCGGAGCTTGCAGTAAGCCGAGATCACGCCACTGCACTCCAGCCTGGGCGACAGAGCGAGACTCCGTCTCAAAAAAAAAAAAAAAAAAAAGAGTCTATTGGCAAGGCTTGGTGGCTCATGCCTGTAATTCCAGTACTTTTGGCGATCGAGGTGGGCGGATCACGAGGTGAAGTGAAACCCTGTCTGTACTAAAAATACAAAAGAAAAAAAAAAAAAAATTAGCCGGATGTGATGGCAGGTGCCTGTAGTCCCAACTACTATAGAGGCTGAGGCAAGATAATAGCCTCAACCCGGGAGGCGGAGCTTGCAGTGAGCGGGGATGGTGCACTCCAGCCTGGGCAACAGTGCAAGACTCTATCTCAAAAAAAAAAAAAAAAAAAGGGGGGGGAAATGAAACAAAACAAAACAAAAACAAAAAACAAAACAAACAAAGGCAGGCCGCGGTGGCTCACGCCTGTAATCCCATCACTTTGGGAGGCTGAGATCACCAGGTCAGGATATCGAGATGATCCTGGCTAACACGTTGAAACCCCATCTCTACTAAAAAAACAAAAAATGAGCAGGGCATGGTGGGGGGTGCCTGTAGTCCCAGCTATTCTGGAGACTGAGGCAGGAGAATGGCGTGAACCCGGGAGGTGGAGCTTGCAGTGAGCCGAGGTCTTGCCACTGCACTCCAGCCTGGGCAATAGAGTGAGACTCCCTCTCAAAAAAAAAAAAAAAAAAAAAGAAAGAAAAAAAAAGAAGCAAACTGGGTATATGCCTTTAGAAGTGGTGTACATTTCCAGCATTATAAATGAATAGAAATGAGTGGCAATAGTTACTTTGGTCCCTAAATTTTTGGTATCTTAACTAGTTTTGGATCTCTTCCACTGAAGAGATTGCCTGTTGAATGTTGTTAGGAATGTAAGCACTGAAGGCAAACTGCCTGGGTTTGAATTTTGTTCTGTCCCTTGCACCCTGCCTGGATTCAAATCCTAGCTCTGCTTAGTAAGTTCTTTTAAGGGGATGATCTTTGAGCAAATGTCTTAGCTCCTGTTTTCCCAAGTAAATGGACACAATAGTTGCTACCTTGTGAAGGATTCATGTAATTGACCAGCGTTTACCAAGTAGCATCAGTGTTCAGTTTTAGTCATTGGTCATTCTGTATTTGGACTGTGAGAGGGTTGGGGTGGGGGGTGGTGTGTGTGTGTGTGTGTTTAGCACTTAATTGCATGCAGAAAGGAAAAGATACTTGTGATAACCGAGAGGCCACTTTTCTCTGCTTTTGTGTGAAAAGGGAAGAAGGGAGCTTTGGAAAGGCATACGAATTCTGTTCAATACTAAGCTCTCTTCCTCAAAATCAGAGGTACATAGAATGTGTAATAATTTGCAGAATTTCTTGACTTCAACAATTTGATTTTTTTAAATTTATTTTTATTTTTTCAGGTTTAGATTGAGCTATAGTTAATCTGTGGCGACGTTCTGGATGCACTGGACAAACACCTCACTCCAGCAGTTACCACTGGCAAGTCCAAGGTTTTCTATTATGAAATGCAGGTTCTATACTAAGAACTAACAAGTGTACTTCAATAATTTTAAACGCTCTCAAGAATAATTGGCTTTGTTTCTTTTTTTCTTAGATATTTCCTATTATTTTCCTTATTAAATATAACCAAAAATCCCACAGAAATTAACTGAGGAGCCTCCAAGTATCAATAAAATTATCACTTGATAGACTAGAATTAAGCAAGTTGTTCCAAGAAATTCCACAAGTGTATGAATCATAAAATAAAATTTCTACAGGAAGCATTCAGCCAGGGCTGTGCAATGTGTGGCCATTTGGGGAGGAGAATGAGATAGGTCTCATGAAAGCAAAAGAATATAAATAAGTAAAACAAAAGCTAATGCATTTTTATAATAGCCTGACCATCTTTTTATTCCAGTATCGACTATCCTTCTAACATTAAACAATTAGTTTTAAATAAAAATTGGAAACCTACATAAAAGAAAGTCATGATTCTAAAAAGGCCAACTTTGAATCTTACATTTTCCTTTCTAGTATAGAATCTATATTTCATAATAGAAAACCTTGGACTTGCCAGTGTTAGCTGCTGGAATGAGGTGTTTGTCTAGTACGTCCAGCATGTCGCCACAGATTAACTTCAGCTCAGTCTCGACCTGAAAAAATAAAAATAAATTTTAAAAAATCAGATTGCTGAAGTCTAGAAATTCTGTAAATTATTACACATTCTATGTACCTCTGATTTTGAGGAAGAGAGCTTAGTATTGAACAGAATTCCTTTCCCTCTCCAAACTCCCTTCCTCCCTTTTGATACAAAAGCAGAGAAAAGCTGCCTCTCGGTCATCAAAAGTATCTTTTCCTTTCCGCATGCAATTACGTGCTACACACACACACCACCCCCACTCCAGCACCGCCTCACAATCCAACTATCACAATCGCCAATGACTAAAACTAAACACTGCCCCCACCCCAGCACCGCCTCACAGTCCAACTATCACAATCGCCAATGACTAAAACTAAACACTGATGCTACTTGGTAAATGCTGGTCAATTACGTGAATCTTTCACAAGGTAGCAAACACTGTGTCCATTTACTTGGGAAAACAGGAGCTAAGACATTTGCTCGAAGATCACCCCCTTAAAAGAACTTACTAAGCAGAGCTAGGATTTGAACCCAGACAGGGTGCAAGGGACAAAACAAAATTCAAACCCAGGCAGTTTGCCTTCAGTACTTACATTCCTAACAAAGTTCCACAGACAATCTCTTTAGTGGAAGAGATCCAAAACTAGTTAAGATACCAAAAATCTATGGACCAAAAAAACTATTGCTACTCATCTCAATTCATTTATAATGCTGAAAATGTACACCACCTCTAAATGCACATTCTCAGCGTGCTTCCTATTTTTTTTTTCTTTTGCTTTTTTTTTTTTTTTTTTTTTGAGACAGAGCCTCACTTTGTCCCTCAGGCTGGAGTGCAATGGCGCAATCTCAGCTCACTGCAACCTCCGCCTCCCGGGTTCACACCATTCTCCTGCCTCAGCCTCCCGAGTAGCTGGGACTGAGAGGTGACAACCTGCTAGCAGCCCTCGCTCTCTGCGCCTCCTCGGCCTCGGCGTCCACTCTGGTGGCACTTGAGGAGCCCTTCAGCCTGCCATTGCACTGTGGGAGCCACTCTGGGCTGGTCGAGGCCAGAGCCGGCTCCCTCTCCTTGCCGGGAGGTGTGGAGGGACAGGCGCGGGCGGGAACCGGGGCTGCGCCCGGCACTCGCGGGCCAGCGCGAGTTCCCTGTGGGCGTGGGCTCGGCGGTCCCCGCACTCGGCCCCGGGCAGTGAGGGGCTTAGTACCTGGGCCAACAGCTGCAGAGGGTGCGCCATGTCCCCGCAGTGCGGGACCGCCGGCGCTGCCCTTGAATTCTCTCTGGGCCTCAGCTGCCTCCTGACGGGGCGGGGGCTCGGGACCTGCAGCCTGCCATGCCAGAGCCTCCCCGCACCCCTCCGTGGGCTTCTGCGCTACCCGAGCCTCCCAGAGGAGCGCTGCCCGCTGCGCTGCGCCGCTTGGTCCCATGGACCGCCCAAGGGCTGAGGAGTGCAGGTGCACGGAGGGACTGGCAGGCCGCTCCCCTTGCAGCCCCAGTGAGGGATCCACTAGGTGAAGCCAGCTGGGCTCCTGAGTCTAGTGGGGACATGGAGAACCTTTATGTCTAGCTGAGGGATTGTAAATGCACCAATCAGTACTCCGTGTCTAGCTCAAGGTTTGTAAATACATCAATCGGTACTCTGTATCTAGCTAACCTAGTGGGGACTTGGAGAACTTTTCTGTCTAGCACTCATAGCACTCTGTGTCTAGCTGAGGGTTTGTAAATACACTGATCAGTACTCTGTCTAGCTCAAGGTTTGTAAATACTCCAATCGGTACTGGAGAACACTTCTGTCTAGCACTGTGTCTAGCTAAAGGACTGTAAATGCACCAATAAGCACTCTGTCAAAATGGTCCATCAGCTCTCTGTAAAATAGACCAATCAGCAGGATATGGGTGGGGCCAGATACAGGAATAAAAGCAGGCTGCCAGCGCCAGCAGTGGCAAGCCTCTTGGGTGCTCTTTCGCAGTGTGGGTGCTTTGTATTTTGCTCTTTATAATAAATCTTGCTGCTGCTCATTCTGGGTCCACTAGGAGCTGTAACACTCACCTTGAAGGTCTGCAGCTTCACTCCTGAGGCCAGCGAGACCACAGCCCACCAGAAGGAATGAACAACTCCAGATGTGCCACCTTAAGAGCTGTAACAGTCCACGAAGGTCTACAGCTTAGCTTCACTCCTGAAGCCAGCGAGACCACGAACCCACCGGAAGGAAGAAACTCCGAACACGTCCAAACATCGGAAGGCACAAACTCCGGACACACCATCTTTAAGAACCGTAACACTCACTACGAGGGTCTGCGGCTTCGTTCTTGAAGTCAGCGAGACCAAGAACCCACCAATTCTAGACCAAGGACTACAGGCGCCCACCAGCATGCCCGGCTTTTTTTCTTTCTTTTTTTTTTTTTTTTTTTTTTTGTATTTTTAGCAGAGACAGGGTTTCACCATGTTAGCCAGGATTGTCTCGATCTCCTGTCCCTGTGATCCGCCCGCCTCAGCCTCCCAAAGTCCTGGGATTACAGGCATGAGCCACCATGCCCCAGCCACTTGCTTTCTATTTTCTATGAACTCAAGGCACCACTGTTGAACCTTTTTAGGTTCCTCTCATGTCCCTGGAACCTCCTTTCCACTGTGAAACATTCTCTCAGTCTTTTTTCCGTGATTGCATCCTTAGCTAAGCAAAACTGTTTTCTGAATCAGCTATCTCCCTGATAGCTTTTCAAATAGAGACTGCTGTAGGCGACGAAAGGTTTCCATGTTCTCCTAGCTCCTCACATACTCAGTGACTGCTCTCCTGTTTCTCCAAACCCTTCTTCCTCAAAAGCCGATATTCTACATTCCATTTCTCCGTTTCTGTCATCAATAGATCTCTAGGCCCCTCTCTCACATTATTGCTATCTACAGGCAAACTATCCTATACCTGAGATCACACCAAGGTGTGGTGTGGCCACGTTCCCATCAACAGAGTTCTTTGCTTTCTACTCCAAGACTTGCACTTGTCCATACCCCTAACTGTGCTGCTCCATACTAGAAGTCTTATATTGTAATGCTCCACTCTTGGCCATGGCTTCCTCTTTTAGTTCCTTTTCCCTTGTTGTTTCTATTTAGGGACTCATCAAGACATCTACACTCTTTTCTTTTTTGCTTTTTTCTTTCTTTTTCTCTTTTTCTTTCTCTCTCCCTCCCTTCCTTTTTCTTTTCCTTTTCCTTCCCCTCCCTCCCTCCGTTCCTTCCTTCCTTCCTTCCTTCCTTTTTTATGCATGTATCTCACGTAAGACATCCAGACTCGAACTTTTCACATCTTCTCCCAATGTATCGGTTGCTGTCTTTGCTTCCTGCTTCCCTTTCCTAGCTAGCCCAAGTCCCACAGTGTAACTCCTGGACTTCTTTCTTCAGCTTTTTCAACTTTCTCACTTCCTCATTCCACTGGGACACAAAACTTGTCTATTGGTCATCGAAATTCTTTGACCCAACATATTTCATGGTAATGGTAACATCAATCCCAGCTTACAACTTTCCTTTTAGAGATAGGGTCTCACATTTTGCCCACTACTACAGCTTCCAGGAGAAAAAGTTACTCACCTCTGCCCTGAAATATTCTATAGCCTAATCCACGTGAGCAAAAGACCAAAATCTACCAGTATATAAAATGTGTACTATATATACACTCATCTGAGCAGTAGACTGTGACCTCAAATGCCAACGACTATGGCCAAATTACTAACATACATAAGCCTGAGAACTAAGCCAGACACTCAAACAAGCCTCCCTTCTCAGAGACATTTTCTAGAACCATAAAAATAAAAGGCAAAAGTTAGGACATATTCAGGTAACAACCACCTCCCTCCCCCAGATAATTTCTGTTGTATAAAACCCAAAGATTAAAAACTATGACATTGGATTAAGAAAACTTGAGTCTTTCAATAAAAAAAAGAACAAGACAAATTTAACCAAAAACACTCATCATTTTTCTTGAAAATACAATAGTTCCCTTATACCTGAGAGGGATCCATTCTGAGACCCCGAGTAAATACGCTGAAACCATGGATAATAGCAAACCTTATATATACTATATTTTGTTCTATACATACATACATACTCATGGCAAAGTTTAATTTATAAACTAGGCACAGTAAAAGATGAATACCAGAACAACTGTAGCATACTCTAATAGAAGTTATATGAACCTGGTCTCTTTTTCTCTCAAAATATCTTATTGTACTGTACCACTGGTAACTAAAACTGCGGATAAGGGGGGACTATTGTACAACAGTCTCACTATTTGCCAGTATTTCCGAATCATTTTTAGCTTGTCTTCTCCTCCCTTGTTTCCTTCTTTCTGTTCAAGGCTGGAGGCTCTTCTAGCTCCAATCACAATCTTATATGTGACAGAGAGGAGGTTTCCTTCTTCAGCTGTCAGCTCCACATCCATCCCTGCTACTTTCTTCATTGACTCCACCATTTCTATAAGGGAAAAGCAAAATCTGTACATCTGCAGAATTAGCACCACATGGAAGCTGCCGAAGGGTTTTCTGCCTGTGTCTCCTGGAGGGGTGACATCATGTCTCCCCTGGACTGGAGCCCATTAAGCAACACTTGGAGGAGTCAAGGAGTGCCACACCAGAATGTGGGGACCAGTGACTTCAGGGAGTGCTGGGCAGCAAGTCCCAAGGTCCTCAGGGCACCCCAGGGCCTTTCTTGGAATCCGTACTGCTGTCAGTGCCCTGGCACCACATTCCTGTGATGAGAGTGCAGCCTGAGCGATCTACAAACTGCCTTCAGGGTCTCTCTTCCATTGTCCTGGTGAAGAGCACAGCCCTGATCCGTGCAGGCCTCCTGACTCACACCCTTGTGTTATCTCCCAAGCACACTTTCTTATCTGTTCAGTATGGACAGGCTGAGAAGGCTAAAAATTTCCCAAATGTTTAAGTTCTGCTTCCGTTTTGGTTATTAGTTCTGTCTCTAAATCATTCCTCTTTTCTTTCATTTTCCTAGAAACATTCAAGAGAATGAAGCTGCTCCTTCAATACTTTGCTTAGATATTTCTTCTGCCAAATTTCAGGTTCATCACTTGCAAGTCGTGCCTTCCAGAAAACACTAGGAGCACAATGCAGCCAAGTTCTTTGTCACTTTATGACAAGCATCACCTTTCCTCGAGTTTCCAATAACGTGTTCTTCATTGCCATCTGAGACTTCATCTGAATGACTTTTCCCTTTCATATTTTTATGTTTTTAAGAGACTGAGTCTCCCTATGTTGGCCAGGTTGGTCTTGAAATCGCATCCTCAAGCGATCCTCCTGTCTTGGCCTCCCGAAGTGCTAAGATTCCAGGCATGAGACACCAGGCCCGACCCCCTCCATATGCTACCGACATTCTGTCCAGCTCTCCTCTTCTGAGCCCTCACCAGAGTCACCCTTAACCAAGAGTCACAGGGAGAAGACGGCCACCCACACGCCAAGAGACAGGCCTGGAACAGAGCCTTCCTGCACAGCCTCAGAGGGACCCATCCTGCTTGATCTTGGACTCATGGCCTCCAGGACTGAGAGACAGTAAGATTCTGTTGTTGAGGGTGCCCAGTCTGTGGTCCTGTAAAACAGCCCTAGGAAACTAACACAGCCTGTTAGCCCACAGATGGTGAAGGGATGGAATGCGCAACGGAGCTCCAGGCTTACTGTCTACAGCTCCCCAAGTGCACTATGGGACCCTCGGGTGGGTGTAGGTATGCAAGATAATTTGGGGTGGTGCAGGATGAATAATTTCAATTGACATTAAAAAGTGTGTATCTTGCTGGGTAAATCAGGGATCCTGACCTGTTAGGAGCCAGGCTACATAGCAGGAGGTGAGCAGTCAGCCAGTGATCAAAGTTTCATCTGTAGAAACAGCTGCTTCCCATCCCTCGCATTACCCCATGAGCTCTGCCTCGTGTGAGATGATCAGTGACGTTATATTCTCATAGGAGCATGAACCCTACTGTGAACTGCGCATGCCAGGGATCTAGACTGCGTGCTCCTTATGAGAACCTAATGCATGATGATCTGTGATTGTCTCCCATCACCCCCAGATGGGACCATGTAGTTAAAGGAAAACAAGCTCAGGGCTCCCATTGATTCTATATTATGGTGAGTCGTGTAATTATTTCATTATATATTACAGTGAAATAATAATAGAAATAAAGCACACAATAAATGTCATGGGCTTGAATCACCTCCGCATTATCCCTTCCCCTTCTCCCAGGTCCGTGGAAGAGTTGTCTTCAAGATAACTGGTCTCTGGTGTCAAAAGTTTGGGGACCAATGATTTAAATGTTTACAAGAATAGTTAAGCAAGTTAAGCTTTACATGCTACAAAAAATACAGGTTTAAATACTAATAAAAATGGGTGTAAATGAAACACTCTTTCTGTGGTCCAGGGAATCTTAACCATTCTATCAGAAAGACTTGCTGCTTGGAGCTGCAGCTGCCCTCCCACATCCTGTCCACTGTAAAGCCCTGCAACACACACACACGTGCCCCCCACACACACATGCACACAGATGCACATACATAAATACATTCAAATGTACGTACCTGCACACACACACGCACACACACAGATGCACATACATAAGTATGTTCACATATACATACCTGCACACACACACACGAACATACATACATACACATGCATATATCTGCATGCATGCGCACGCGCACACACACACAGACACACACACACACACGCACACACACACAAACGCTGTGCTTCATGCCCTCACTAGGGTGACCAGAGAGGGAATGTGTGTTTTTAGGAGAAACGAAGACAACTCAGGCCCCTCATTCTCCTGGTGTTTGCACAAGTGCCTTCTCTGCAGACCATGCTTCCGTGTCTTTCTTGGTTCTCCCTCTTACTGAGAGACAGAAGCAGAGGCCCGGCACATACTCGGTTGCTTAGGGCTCAAGCCAAGTTCGCAAGCTTCCTGGGGAGCCTCGTGAGATGAAGGCACTGCACAGCCTCCCTAAAAGAGGTGTCGGCTTTTCCTGGATCCTTGAGCCCAGGAAGGCGATAGGTGAGACATCACAGTTCGTCAGAAGACACAAGCAAACTCCAGTGAGAAAGGGCAAGGGTCAAAGGTTTTACTCTCCCGGAGAAGGGGTTCTCGGGCTGTAAGCAGCAGGCGGAAGACGTCATGGCATGCGCAGTGAGGCGACGGCGAGCTCCAGTTTTCACTGGGAACTGAGATCAACAGTGACCTGACCCCCTACTCATGCTCGTCTCTCCCTGTCTCTCGCTTTGCCTTTTGTGTCTCTCTCCCTATCTCTCTTGCTCCTTTTCCTCTCAACCTCCTCTGTCTCTCTCCCTATCTCTCTTCCTCTCTCTGTCTCACTCCCTTCTTCCCATCTCTTTCTCTCTCCTTCTTTTCCACTTCTCTCTCCCTCCTCATCTCTCTGCCGGCCACTGTTCAGGCTCCTGGGGCCCCACATGGATGGGCGGACACAGGACTCCTAGGCTACCTGTCACAGCACAAGCACAGGGCTGCAGGCCCTTGGTCCCCCACCTCCCAGCATCCTCAAACTGAGGGGTGTGGGGTGTGCCCGTGCTCTCCTGGGTGGGCGCCCCACACTCCAGGAAGCAGAAACTGCAAGTCACAGCTGGCTTGAGTGGCGCACTCATGGGGCTGCCAGCTTCCATCGTACCATCTGCTGAGGCCACAGCAGAGGACACCAGCCCAGGCCGGTCTCTGCAGCAGGGTGGGGGTAGGGGTGGGCTTGGGGGTGGGGGTGGGGATGGGAGCCGCCAATGCAAACTGGCCCCTGGCTGGTTTGCTATCCTTCACTCTGCCATGCAAGTCCTGTCCCACCCCTACCCCTGTCTCCCACCACCTCCACCCCTAGGCTGCCCCAGCCCCAGGCTCCAGAGGTCTCCCAGGATCCAGGAACTAAGGGCAACCACTGGGTTCCACAGCCTCTAGTCCATGAGTCAGCCACCCCTCTGTGTGCTGACAAACCTTGGCTCTCATGCCCCACCCCAAGCCAGGACACACCCCATCCTCCACCAGCATTATTCCCGCCTCCTGATTTTAGCCCTCACAACCCTGCTTCCTGGTAATCTTGCCCCCTCCCACGCTGGTCCAGGCAAGCCCAAAGGCCAGCACCCTCGCCCCACCCTTCCTGGGGGCCACTCTACTATCTGCTTGTCCAGATGTCTTCACCTGGCTTTACCAAGCTAGAACAAATAGCAGGGATGAGCCCTCAGCCTCTGCCGGGAAGATTTGCCAAAATACTCTCTATTTAGAAGCAGGAAGAGTGACAGGGCCTAAGAATGACCCCAGGATTGTCACCCAAGCAGCAAGAAGGGCAAGGAGCCCCGTTTCCTGCCCTTACCCTGGGAGGACGTGGCCAGGGCTCCACAAGGCCCTGGAGAGGGGTGGGTAGGAGAGCAGATCCAACCTCTTCTTGAGGAAGCAGCCACCACCCCAGGAAGCAGCAGATGGGGGCGCACAGGCAGAGCCCCCGGTGCTGCAGGGCAGGGCCAGCAGATCTGTACTCAGCCTCAGCCCTGGGGAGCTGCAAGACAGGCTGAGACCCTGATAGGTTTGGATCTGTGTCCCAAATCCATCGCTCCTGTGTCAAGGGAGGAACCTGGTGGGAGGGGATTGGATCTGGGGACAGTTTCCCCCCGGGCTCCTCCCCTGAGAGTGAGGGATTTCTCAGGAGAGCTGATGGTTTCAAAGTGTGGAACTTCCTCGTTCTCCACTCACTCCTTCCTGCCGCCTTGTGAAGAAGGTGCCTGTTTCCCCTTCGCCTTCCGCCATTGATTGTAAGTTCCCTGAACTGCGAGTCAATTAAAACTCTTTGCTTTGTAAACTACTCAGTCTCGAGTATTTCTTTACAGCAGTGTGAAAACAAACTAGTACCCCTTCCCTGAGGTGCCTTCTCCTTAGGCATCCAGCTGCCCCATGCTCCTGTTCTACCCCCTGGTCTTTCTTTTGCCCTCACGAGGCCCAGGTGATCCACATGGCCAGCCCCAGCCCCATCCTACTGCACACTGGTGTGGCTGCTGGAGAGGCCGCGCTCCTTTCCTCACCCCGAGGGGGCCTGATATGCTCTTTGGATCCAGGAGGAAACTGACCCCCTATTTTCACACTGGTGCAACTTCTTCCAAGACCTCAAAGCAGGATAACGTGAGTCAGTCTTTTTTAATGTTTTCACTTGCTAGGGCTGTCACTAGGACAGTCCTAGAGAGTGGTGCCAATGGATAAATGGATGAACGAATGGACAGTAGTCCAGGGACGATGTCCCTGTCTGTACTGAACTAGGTCCTTCCTCCAATAAGAAGCCTTCCTGAGTGAGTTTATACAGTCATCCCTTGGTATCCATGAAGGATGAGTTCTAGGGTCCCGGGGATGCCAAAATCCATGGATGCTCAAATCTCTGATATAACATGGCCTAGTATTTACATATAAGCTATGCACATCCTCCCATAGACCTTAGACCATTACTAGATTATTTATGACACATAATGCAATGCAGATGCTACATAAATGGTTGGGATACTGTATTCTTTAGGGAATGATGACAAGAAAAAAGTCTGCACATGTTCAGTAGAGACATAACCATGCAATTTATTTTCTGAGTATTTTCTATCTGCTGTTGCTGAATCCACAGATGCAGAGCTCCCAGATACGAGGGCCAAGTGTGCTTTGAGAGTAGGGTGGGAGAGTTTGTGAATGAGTACAGGGGAACAGGTGTCGATCAGGAGGGCCCTGCATTGGGACATCTGGACACCGTGTCTCAGGACTTGAGACTCCATTTGGAAGGCACAGCAGACTCAGCCCAGGTCATAGCCCTCCCCTTGAAGGTTCATTTTATCCCAAGCTCTTTCTGGAGCCTGGAATTTGGCATCCCCTCTAGGCCCTGGGTGGAAGGACTGATGAACCAGATTTGAGATAACATATCTAGAATAGAGTGAGGCCCTACTGTGTGCCCAGCACTTTCCCCACAGGATCCTCTAGCTAGAATATCCAAGGGTCATGGAGAGAAATACCCAGATAAAATATCAGAAATGAAAAAACAGATACCATTAGAGACACTAAAAAGACAATAAAAAGATAATAAATAAAAAGATAATAGTATAAGCATTTGTATTCTGAAATTCAACAGCAGCAGTCAATTTCCTCCACCCCTATGTGTGTCCCAGACCACCCTGGGCGGGGAGGGCTGAGGTCAGGGAAAACCCATGGATGCTCTGATGCTGGTCCTGGGTCTCGGGATTGACAGTGATGAGGAATTTGGGGGCACACATGAGTGGGGAAGCCAGGCCTGGCCAGAGAAGCAACACATATGTGCACAGAACTGTTTACCCACATACACGTGTGCACGCACGTGTGCAAACACATTGCAGGCAGGCATGTAGCCGCCTCAGGCAGTGGAGGACCCTGACTCTGGGCCCTGCTGACCCGGGCAAGTCCCCATTGTGATGCGTGCCATGACCTCAGAATGTCACTGGTGCTTAGCACCAATCCGCTCTCAGGCCTGCCTCTGTGTTCTACGGCAGTTACCCACGCACAGTGGTATCAGCTACACACGCACAGGGGTATCTGTGAACACTTTTGTGGACTCAAAGGTTTTCTACCCGAGAGGCATAACGCAGGCCAGCTGATTCGTCAGAATCAGGTGAGTGTGTCCTGCTGTCTTCCCTCCAGGCTGACGGAAACAGTGGCTATGCTGACTTGGGGACAGTGGCTATGCTGTGGGTGGTGTTGGCCTCTGGGCAGCTACCGAGGAGGGTCATCCCTGAGCACTCACCGGTCGCCCGTTCTACACTGCTCGTGTAGACGCTTGGCTCTTTCGTCCTCATGGTGGCTTCATAGAGTGAGTGCCATTCCCTAGTGTACCCATTCGACATGTGAGACGTCTGGGGTCAGAGAGGCGGTAACCGGCCTGAGAATCCAGACAGGACCCTGGGTTTTGCTCTCAGCCTTGCTGTGCGCCGTGCTGGAATTCAGGCCTGAACCCTGTGACCTCCCTGCCCTAGATCCCAAGTCTTCCCAGTTTTCCCATCCCGACGGGGCAGAGCCTGGTCCTGGCAGAGTCACTGGGATAGATCCACTGTAGGTGTGGTGGATAGGAGGGTCCTCAGAACACCTCTGTGCTCTAAGCTGGGTCCTGATGGTGGCTGTGGGCCTCACTGAACACACATGGTCCCTTGTCCGGGGGAACCTTCTGTCCTTGGGCACTTGTGGAAAATGAAGGCCCCCTGGAGGGCTGGCTGGGGGGGAGACCATCTTCCCTTCTGTTCAAAGGGGTCCAGGCACTGGGGTTCCCTCCAAGTATTTCTTGCTCTGTCTGGTCCTCTCGAGGCCTTGCCCTCCTTTTGCCCCGAGTGTTCCCAGGAGGAATTGTCCATCCAGGTGTTCTCCAGGACCAAGGACCCACGGTCCTTCCTCAGTGACCCAGGAAAATGAAGCCCCTTCTGTAGGGACAGCTCAGAATGGTGGAGTCCACAGTCTCTCCCCGAGTGAGGGTTTCCATTAGCACAATAGATCATTTTCATCCCCCAAACTGAACACCCTCCTGCTCAACTGGCATTATTCCTAAAGTGGCTTCTCTGTTCAGACTGAAGGGCCACGGGAGCCAAAGTGATGAGCGGAGAAGAACAGAGCAGTCAGGAGAGATCTTGATCCCTGTAGAAAACTGGGCATCTCTGTGGTCCCTGAGCATCCCAGGAGGCCGATTTTACAGAGACCTCTGGTCGCTGACCTCAGTCTCCCTCCACATCCCTGGAATAGCCCATCATGGGCCCTTCGCCCTTGGCAGGTGGACACCATTCAACCTGCTGGGGCGGATGTGTCCCCATTTCATGGCATTTAGGGATGACGAGACTCTCTGTCCAGGTCCCACTGTCCTTAAGTCCTTGGGATGATGCCCACCCCTGCTTGGGGCTTGACACTCCAGAGACTCGTGCAGTTGTGAGACAATGGGTCTGGCCCCTTTTTACCTGGGGACGGTGGTGGAATGGAGGTTACCCAGCCAGCCAGCATCTGGGAGCCCGATGGGAGCGGTTCAGGTTTTCTCTGAGGCTCTCGGGTACAATGTAACTTTTAGATGATTTTTGGCTCACAGGATGGAAATCGCAGAGGATGCAGATAGTTTGTGGGCACAGGAGCGAGAGAACATCATTATGAACTATGAGAAGGTACAGGTCGGTCTGCTCCTTGGAGGGAGGCCTCTTCCAGTGCACCCTGGTCAAAGGGTCCTGGGCTCCCTAGGAGCACAGGGTGGGCACGGGTGGCCACTACCTCCAGGCCCGTGCACTCTTTACCTTGGACCCTTCACCAAGGCTCCCTCTGGGTTACAGGGACACCGAGGTGAGCTGCCAGAGGACATGGGGCCTGAGCCTGTTGGAATCTACAGCAGCATTGATCGCTTTGGCATTGTGCAGTGAGTCCTCTGTGCTCCCCTCACCCCTAAAGCACCTGTCTCAGCTCAGGGATGGGTTTGCTTTCAGAAAGGCCTTTCTGAGGCAGGACTGTCTCGCCGGGTCAGGCCAACCTCCTTTCCAGGGTCAGAACTCCTCCCTGGCTCCCCTGCAGGTCCAGCCCGAGGTTGCTGTTAGGCCAGAGGTGCGGGACCCATCTAGGGAGCGGGTGGGAATGGAGACTGGGCTAGGTCAGGCCCCTGGACTCTCAGCAGTTCTGTCCACAAGTCAGCACAAGAGGAGCGGGGCAGCCTGAGGGTCTGGCCCTCTCTACTTGGAGACAACCCCAGTGAGATCCATGTGTTGTGGCCACAGGGTGAGGGGACGCCTGGCTTAGCCTCAGGGCTGTTGTCCAGCGGGTCTCTGAGGGTCCACCTGCCCCTGTCTTCCCTCATTTCCCTAGAGCTGCAGTCCTCACTGCCCCCATCAGGAAGATGGAAAGGCATGGAGACAGTGGGGGCTGTGGCCCTAGAGGAACAGGGGAGAAGACGGGCAGGGCCCTGTTCTGGGCATCTCATATTAAGGTCAGGGAGGTGGCAGGGCTTGTGGCTAAAGACCCTGGGTCTGGTGCTGGGGAAGGGATCTGGGTCCAGGTAAGAGGAGCCCAGACAGGAGTCCATCCCTTAAGGATCATAGGATGCAGAGACAGAGGATCCCAGGGGAGGTAGGGTGGGAGGGAGCTGATGAGCGGTGCCACTTCTGAAACGCAGGGTGTGTGGGTCAGGTGCAGGGAGAGGCAGGTGGATGCTGGGAGGTCAGAACTTGCAAGGGCCTTGGGGCTGTCAAGTGGGATGGGCCCCTGGTACACCAGGAGTACACCGGGCAGGTCTCAGGGCAGGCTCCCTTGACCCTGGTGGGGTGATGTGGTCACTCCCTGAGGGACTCCTGTGAGGGCCCTGTCGCCCACCCTGGGCGGCCCCCATCCCGTCTCAGGCCTGACCTTTCTCAGCTCCAGCAGAAAGCACCACCTCCAGTCCAGGACAAGCAGCCCCATTATGCAGCCTGACCGCCCCCCACGCCAGGGGCCCCAGTAACCCCACCCAGGCTGGCCCCACACTTCTTCTTCTCCCAGGTCCTGCCCCTCCTGGGAGTCAGCCCCACAGGAAGGCCCTTGTCCTCCCTTCCCTGTGTCTTCTCCTGGGCTGAGCCCTGAGCTGGATACGGACAGAGCCTGTCCTTTCTGGGGGGTTGGCTCCCAGTCTAGGGCAGCTCCAGGCCCTGTGCAGGTCCTCAGTTCTGCCTGGGTTGTCTTACAGTGAGACAGAGCTGCCTCCTGCCACTGCTCCGGAGGAGAAGGTAAGAGCCTGATGCATGGGGGGGCTGGTCCAGGGGCGTGGGGACTGGGAGGGTGGTCGGTGAGGCAGAGGAGGCCGCTGGCCAGGGCAGTGGTGGGTGAGGGCAACACGCTATCACTGGGAGGGGCAGCAGTCCCTGCTGGATCTGACCCCAAGTTGCTGTAACTTGGGCAGTTTGATAAAATTCCAAAGTGAGAACCACAGTTGTGGCTTGGGGGTGGCTGCTGCCTGTATCAGGACCCCACCCAGAGGCTGGGACCTGACCTACAACTGGTGTGTCTGTGGCCTGAGGACCGCACGTCCCGGGGTCCCAAAGCCAGCCCACTGGTGCTCATTTGCTCAAAGGCTCTCAAACCTTAGGGTCTGCCATTCCCTGGTTCCCTCCAGCTGGGTCCACCAGGGCTCCAGAGCCCAAGATCCAGCATCCACAGGCGGCTCTGGGAAGCCTGGCAGCTCCCGTAACACCAACATTCCTCATTTGACAGCAAATGCGGCGGGAGATAACACGAAAGAGCAAGTGGATGGAAATGCTGCGACAATGGGAGACATACAAGAACAGTAAAAAAGTAATGTGTGGAGGGAGAGGCCCCCGGAACCACTTTCTGCAGAGACAGGGGACAGGCACCCATGGCTGTGGCCTGGCACCGTCAGCCTCTCAGAGGGCGGGGGGCACACTGTCCTCACCCAGAGGACTGCAGGCCTGGTCGGTGGTTTGCCTGCCTATTCGTGCAAGCGTCACCTTGCTGGGAGGGAATCTGAATCTAGGGCTGGGACTACCCAGAGCTCAAGGCTAGAGATGTCCTGGTGACCCAAAGGAAGGAAAATGTTCAGATCAGAGTCCCGACTCTGAGTGTCCATCCACTTTTTCAATCCTGGGAAGGGAGACTGTGTCCCAGCTTAATGTCACCTCTAACGAGGAATCACAGCGTCAAAACCAACCATTTCCAGAATCCTCGGGCTCTGGTCCTCACTGGGGTCGCCCCGTGGCCTGTGACACCAGGTTGTTTTCTGCCCACAGCTGAGAGATCGAGTATATAAGGGCATTCCCATGAACATCCGGGGCCAAGTGTGGTCAGTCCTGCTGAACATACAGGAAGTCAAGTCGAAAAACCCCAGAACATACAAGGTACGCTCAGCCAGAGCACAACAAACAGGACAGGCCGTGTCAGGGGCCCAGGTCTCCAGCTGGAGGGAGCATCAAGCCCAGCCTGGAGGGTGGGTGGGATGGTCAGATGCACATCCTGGGCACGGACGGTGACATAGTCACCACAGACAAACTCAGCTCTCGTGACCCTCCCCGGCTTCAGTAACAAGCCAAAAAGCAGCTTTGTGGAGAAGGAAACCTTCCTGCTTTCCTTCCTTCCCGGAGTGCTGACTGTGGGCCGACTGCCATTTGGGGCAGGGAGTCTTCCATCTGTTCTGAGGCTGCTTCCTCCTTTTGGCCCTACCCTACAGGTCATGAAGGAGAAGGGCAAGAGGTCATCTGAACACATCCACCAGATCAACGTGGACATAAGCAAGACACTAAGGACTCACATCTTCTTCAGGGATCGATACGGAGCCAAGTAAGCCTATGGGAGCCACAGGATCACAGCAGACATGGAGTGAACGAAAGGGATGGGAGATTCCCCAGAGCAGAAGCCAGGGTCACCTAGGAGGGATGACAGAGCTGCCAAGAGCTCTCCTGGCCCAGGGAACAGCTGGCACCATGAAACAAGCGCCTCCCTGGTTCCAAGCCCTGGGCCAGACTGGAACACGTGGGGCCAGAACCCAGGAGGATCCTGAGGAGACAGAAGGCAGCAAACAAAATCATGCACAATGGTGAAAGGTGCTCTCCCGGACCCACGGGGACCCACGGTAGGACTCACGGGAGGGTGGCAGGACAGAGGGCCCTTGAGCCTCCTGAGGTAACAGTGACATCACCAAATGCTGGGGGAATTAGGGTCCTGGAAACTGTTATCCTTGTCTGCTGGGAACGTGACATGGCACAGCCACTTTGGCAGCCAGTTGGGCAGTGGCTCACAAAGCTCAATGGACTTCAACCACGTGTCCCCAAAGTGTCTCAGATATTGAACGCACTGATTTGAAAACTGACATCCACATAAGATGTTCACTGATTAATTCATTGTCACTCATACACGGAGACGTCGGGGATGGCCTTCAACACGGGAATGGGGAGAGCAAGACCGGTCCTCCCTCCAAACGGAAGACCCAGTGAGAAAAGGGATCGAGCCAGTGATGGCTGGATGAATGTGGGTGGATCCTAGATGCATTTTGCTGAGGGAAAGAAGCCAGCCCCAATAAGCTACCACGTAGGATTCCCCTTCCTGGGTCATTCTGGAAAAGACCAAATCATAGGGACTGAGAAGTAGTCTGGATGGCCAAGGGTTGACAGACTGGGGAGAGGCTGGGTGCATAGGGGCCACCCTGGAGACTTGGAAGATGAAGGAGTCACTCCAGGAGGGGCTGGAGCGGTGGCCGGGAGACTCTGTCCATTGGTTTAGAACCGTGGAGGAACTGTACATCCAAAGACTGAACTGGTGTGTGTGCAAACTGAAAAAAAAATAAAATCATTCAGAGTGAAAAGGATCAGGCAAGCCACTGTACGACTGGGCTATCTGCATGTCACAGATGTGGATTTTACTGAAATATTTCTTCAAAGGCTCTGAGAAGCTCACTGCTTATCTGGTGAATCATCTGAACCTGAAATGGGATTCGTTGTTAGGCTTTGTGGACAAAGTGAAACCAACGGCATCTGCACAAAACAAACAAAAGCCTCCTTTCTCTGTCTCCTAGGCAGCGGGAACTATTCTACATCCTCCTGGCATATTCAGAGTATAACCCGGTGAGTATTCCCGGCAGTGACATTCCCGGGCAGTATTTCCCTATTCACAGGAGTGGGTGTCTGGTGGGGTGCCATCGCTTCTTTTAAGGTTAGTATGGACAAGGTGCTGAAGTGCCTGATGGACTTGGCTCTTGTCATGAAATGAATTTGCACCCTGAGGAAGCCTCTTCTTCAGAGGAAGCCTCCCCAGTCACCTCTGCCCTCTCCAATGCCATGAGTCCTCCCAGGTGACCTCAGTCCTCCCAGGTGATGTCCTTTCACAGTGACTCTGGCTCTTGCAGGAGGTGGGCTACTGCAGGTACCTGAGCCCCATCGCGGCCTTGTTTCTCCTGTATCTGCCTGAGGAGGATGCATTCTGGGCACTGGTGCAGCTGCTGGCCAGTGAGAGGCACTCCCTGCAGGGTAGGTGGACAGCTGCCCAAGGGACCTCATGCAGCCAGACCCAGAGACGGCCACCCTGGCCAGGTGATCTCGGCTTTCAGCCAAGGCACCTTCCTTGTGTAGCCAGCTCCTTGGGAGTCTTCAGGGTGTCTCTGCTGAGGGTCCCACAGGAGTCCGCGGCTGACCCCCAAAGCCCAAGTCAGACGCCTTTCATCCCCATCAGCGGAGGGCATCTCATCCTCCCCGTGGCCACCCTCTGTGTCCTGCTGCCACGCCCTCTGGCTCTGATTCTGTGCAGCTCACTCTCCCCTCACTGAGAGTCCTCCTGCCCTCCAGCTGCCCAGGCTCCTGCTGCCCAGGCTCCTGCTGCCCTTGGTGCCCACGAATGGGCCGACCAAGCCCAGGTGGCAGCATCTCCCCATCCTGTGTCCCCTGGCCCGACCCCACTTCCAGGAGACGACCAGGAAACCCAGAACCCGCCCTGTTCTGGCCGCCATGTGGTGGCCTCAAGTCAGGCTTGCCCTTTTTGCACCCTGGTCCAGGAGGCCTCTAGGGAAACCTGCAGCCAGACTCCAGGGGATGTTCCTGACCCACCTCCCCAGGGCAAAGGCTGCATGGTGGGGTCACCAGATGGGAGGGTGAAAGGCCTTGCGGTTTGGGGGCCTCTCCAGCTGCCCAGCTCTTCCAGCTGATGGCTCCACATCTTGGGGAAAGGCTCTGATTCCTTGATGGGCTGGGGTATTCTCAGGATTCCACAGCCCAAATGGCGGGACAGTCCAGGGGCTCCAAGACCATCAGGAGCATGTGGTCCCCACGTCACAACCCAAGACCATGTGGCGTCTGGTGAGTTTATGGCGTCTGGTGAGCAAGCTTGGGCTCTTCTCCAGAGGCCCTGCATCCCGTGGCGCTGGTGACTGGCTGAGTCCCAGCCACTGGCTGACCTGGGATGTCGGGTTCTCCATGGGCCGGGAGTTGGTCTATAGGACAGAGGCACAGGGATGGGGGCCCAGCTCCCGCAGAGCAGGGAAAAGGGCAGTGTGTCCACCGGGAGTGTGGGAAGGGGCCGGTGTTGTGGGGAGCCCTGGACACCGCCCAGTGTTCTGCACTAGGGGAAGGGTCTTCAGAGGCCCTGGAAGAGGGAGGTTTTTAGGGCAGCCCAGGGGGCCCTGAGCACCTCTGTTCCTCCCATCAGGACAAGGAAGGTCTTTGCGCGCAGGATTCCTCCTTAGGCTGGCTTCTCCAGATGTTGAATGACGGGGTAAGAAGGCACAGGGAGACCCTGACTCAGGGACCCTCCTTGCCCTGCAGTGCCCTGCTTCCCCAGCCCGGGGGTCTGGCTCACCCACAGCCCACAGGAGGCTCTGCCCACAGGGGGGTCCCCACAGGACACCCAAACAAAACCCTCTGCCCAAGGGGGGTCATCCCAGGGCAATAACTGGGACTCAGACCCCACCTTACAGGCAGACTGGGCCAAGACCTGACTTGGGAGGGATCAGGGAAGCCTCAAGCCCTGGGCAAGCCCCTCTCTCCAGGAGCCACACTCCCAATCCAATGAGTGCCCCCCATGAGGAGCTGCAAGACCTTGTCTGACCCAGCGCCCTGGAGGGCTCAGGAAACCCTCATGGGGAAGATCACTGACTCTGGGGACTGAAGCCCCAGTGGGCTCAGCTCGAGCCACCAGCCCCAGCCTGGAAGGGCTACAGTCTCCCACACCTGCTATCCTCACAGATCTCTCTTGGGCTCATCCTGCGCCTGTGGGACGTGTATTTGCTGGAAGGAGAACAGGTGTTGATGCCGATGACAAGCATTGCCTTTAAAGTTCAGAGGAGTAAGTCTCCGTGTGCCCAGTGGGGCGTGGGGAGCCCTGGGGTCAGACCCCGATTTACCCGAGGGCAGCTTCCTCACACTGTCCTCATGATCCTCTGTTCTGGCCCAGAGGGAGGTCTGACCAGGTGGGCTGGGCAAGGCACAGTGACACCAAGCCCGCCCCCCACATGGCCCAGATGAAAGTCAGGAGTGTCCTGAGCACTTCCCTGCCCAGGTTGTCCCCCAGCCACAGTCTCCTGTGCACATCTGGACCCCTGGGGTGGCCACAGAAGGTTCTGGCACGGCTCAGTGGGAGACTGAAGTGGTCACAGGGTATCAGCTGTGCCCCCTCCCAGGGAACTCTCCTGGCCTGATGTCCCCCCTGTCCCTAGAGCGCCTCACGAAGACATCCAGGTCTGGCCTGTGGGCACGGTTTCGGAACCAGTTCTTCTATACCTGGGAGTTGGATGATGACTCTGTGCTCAAGCATCTTAGGGCCTCTATGAAGAAACTAACAAGGAAGCAAGGGGACCTGCCACCCCCAGGTGGGCTCCAGTGCCATGTCCCCTCCCATGTCACCCTCTGGGGCAGTCAATAGTGGGGGAGTGCCCGAGACCCGCAACCCTACTACCTGGGCCTTCCTCTTCACCTTTTCTTCCTCCTCTTCCTCCTGGACTCTAAGAAAGTACAGGAGGCCCGCCGGTCCTCACGGCAGGCGCTCAGTGTGTGTGTACTGGATGTGTTGTGCCCGCAGGAGGAGGATGTGGGCATGACCCTCCAACAAGCCCCCTCCCACATTCCACAGTGTCTCTGTCGCCCCATCACAGGACCCTCTAGGGCACTAGATGAGCCAGACCCATTTGTGGGAAACCCCACCCCTCCCTGCAAGCACCCACAGCCTCAGACAGCAGCAGAGGCCCCTCACTGCTGCACGCTCCTCCAAGGTTGCCAGGACAACCAGCCTTGAGCCAGGGAGACAAGGGAATCGGGTGTCCCTGACCCCAGAGCACTCAGGGAGAGGGCACAAGCGGGACCCCGGGTGAGAGCTAGAGCCAAGAATTCAGCCAGATGTGGGAACGCTCAGTCCTGGCATGGACTGGGCAGCCCAGGAGGGCAGAGGGTGACCCATGTCCGGGTCCAATCACCCACTGTGGAGATGGGTCCCCATGTGAGGTGGCAAAGGGCTGGGTGACATCCAAGTCCCTTCCCACCTGAGTTCTCATTGGGGGCTGTATCCCTGGCCCAATAGTCCTGGGACGAGGGTGTGTGGTAGGAAGCCCCCAGCCAGTCTGGACCCTGGGGGCAGTCCCAGGAGCCACCTGCCATCCCCCCAGAGCTTCCCCATGCCAGGTGGCACACACCTCTCCCCTGGGATCAGCAGACTACAGGTGCATCCTCAGTGTCAGACCACGGGGCCACACAGAGACCCTGAGGACTCCAGAGACCTAGGCAGGTGGGGCTGGCCAGGAAAGGCCTGCATGGGCTCAGTGGAGACACTGACCACGACTGTTTTCCTTTCAGCCAAACTGGAGCAAAGGTTCTCGGCACCTAGGCCTGTGCTGGCTTCAAGTGGCAGGACGACCCTCTGCAAGGGGGACAGGCAGGCCCCTCCAGGCCCACCAGCCCGGTTCCAGCGGCCCATTTGGTTAGTTTCCCCACCATGGGCACCTTGTTCTTCCACATCTTGTCCTGGTGGGGCTGTCCGGGAAGACATCTACCCTGTGGGCACTCAGGATGTGCCCAGCCCGGCCCCGGCTCAGGGAAGACCTCAGGGTTCCTGGAGATTCCTGGAGTGGAACTCGATGCCCCGGCTCCCGACGGACTTGGATATAGGGGGCCCTTGGTTCCCCCATTATGATTTCGAACAGAGCTGCTGGGTCCGCGTCCCTTCTGAACAACCCGAGCCAGCTTCACATTCTCATTTTATTTTTTGTTAAACTTATGAAAATTTATTAAGAAAGTGTGCACCTCGAAAGACATTCACGGATGGAACACACTAGTCCCCAGATCACAAAGTCAACCATGTCCAGCCCCTCCCAGCACCCCCAGTCCTGCCACCAGCATTCTGAATTCCAACAACACCATGAGCCTGCCTTTGTACTCTACCCTTATGGAAGGATAACCCCCTTCATGTTTTAAAATAAATGTTTTCTGTTTAAATTATTTTAGATATACAGAAATATTGAAAAGGCACTACAGTGTCCGCCTACACCTTCCATCCAGCTGCCCCTAATTATGGCGTTTTGCAGTACCATGGCACATAAGAAATTTAGGCCGGATGTGGTGACTAATACGTGTAATCTCAGCAATTTGAGAGGTCAAAGCGGGAGGTTCAGGTTCACTTGAGTCTAGAAGTCTGAGACCAGGCTGGGAAACACAGGTGAACCCTGTCTCTAGAGAAAAGTCAAAGAAATTAGCCAGGCCTGGTGGCATGTGTCTATGGTCCCACCTAGTGAGGAAGTTGAGGCAGGAGGACTGCTGCAGCCCATGACTTCCAGGAAGCAGTGAGCCATGATTGTACCAGTGAAGAATAGAAAGGTAAATATTTGAAGTGTTACTTTATGCCACTAGGGAAAGCAAGAAGACTTTTATACCATCAGTATTAAGGTATACAGTTTTCTAAAAATTTATCTCTGCAGTTCAATAAGAAAAAATTCCTGCACATTATATTTGATAGAGCAAACAAAGAAAAAAATAAAAACATTAAAGGAAATGTCAGTATTAGACTCATGCACTTTTCAAAGCATTACTAAAGAGCATCTCACATTTCTGTTTAAAACACTTGTACCATTGCATAATTAAGAATGAAGATGAGAGTTATTTGAGGTGTTTAAAAGTTGGTGGTGCCACATCTAACTGGTGTAAACTAGATAAAAATCACTCTAAAAAATTCAAATTCCATGCAAATGTAAAGATTATACAATCTTATTAAATTGTTAGACATTTTTTCTCAACTACCAAATGGGATAACATCATGTCTATAATTAGCAATTAGAAAATTCTATTTGCACACTCTTCAAAGTCCATTTTTAAAATTTTATACACATCATCTCTCATTTAGAAAATGAACATTTCAATATGCTTATTACACCTACGAAGAAAAATGTTCAATTTTATAATCTCAAAATTTTTGCTAGTCATTAAAATAAATCAAAGCATTCAGCATCAAAGGATATACAGATACACACTCTTAAGTAATTCATATACAAGGACCAGAGTATTAGAGGCCTAAGCTGCTCATTTCGTAAGACAGGGGACCCTTGTAGTATTTATTTTAAAAAGAAATAGCCCCATTCAACAAGGGAAAGATCATAATTTAAAATTAGAAACTAAAAGAAAAATAAGCCTTAAAGCTTCAGTGTATGAATATCTACCATTAAACAGAATGAGAAATAGACACTCGGGACATCAGACATACTGACCCTTCAAAGGAACATGGATACAAATATGTAACACCCAATCAAATGGTACCAACACCAGGATCCTGTGTGACAGCAAACAGTGACCAAATCTAAAGAATTCCCAAAGTTGTATTGAAATTTATTTTTCTGAAGGTTTTTAAGCGAGTTACAAAACAGCCTTACTTCAATTTTACTGTTTCCCAGTAAATAAAAATGAAAATAAATAAATGGGTGATAGGAATTCAGCAGAATATGAGAAACAAAGTCATCATCACAAAATGTATAATTGGGGCCAAAATCCAACTAACTAAAGGTGTTAAAAATATAAAGAGTTTCCTACAGGTTAATTTTATTCACTAAATGTATACCAAGATTCACTATCAATATTAATATTCTTTTATATATTGATAATACCTAAAAATTTTCCAGAACAGAAAACCCAAAGCCACTGACTGAAGAACCACTATAAATCAAAGTAAAGAAAGATATACACCAAGGGACATTAATAAAACTACAGAAAACTAAGGGAAAGAAATGAAAATTTTAAAAACAAAAGGCAAGTTATCAAACGAAAAAGTAGATTACTAAATAAAGATAGAATACATTTTTAAAAAGATTTCCATTAAAGGGAACACCAAACAATTTTCCTTGGGTAATAGGAAAATGATTCCAGAAGGAAGCTCAGGACTGAAGAAAAACATGAAGAGCGATAAACACGTAGGCACACTGAATATATAATGAACATATAAAACGTTAATGCCTTCCCACTCATTTACAATGCAAATGACCATTTACATTAAAGATTAAAACACTGGTTGGTTTGTGAATGTGTGTAGCTTTCTGATAAAACTATAACAAAGACTGGAAACGCAACAGGTGAAATAAGTCTCTACGGTTTCATTCTACATTTCGTGTTCAGTGGTACACACAGGCCGGGTGTGGCGGCTCACGCCTGTCATCCCAACACTTTGGATAGCCAAGGCGGGCAGATCACTTGAAGTCAGGAGTTTCAGAGCAGCCTGGCCAATACAGCGAAACCATGTCTCCACTAAAAATACAAAAATTAGCTGAGTGCAGTTGTGTGTGCCTGTAGTCCCAGCCACGCAGGAGGCTGAGGCAGGAGGACTGCTTGAACCTGGGAGGTGGAGCTTGCAGTGACCCAAGATGCTGCCACTGCAGTCCAGCCTGGACAACACAGCAAGACTCTGTCTCAAAAAGAAAAAAAAACAAAAAAGGGACACACTCAGTAGACTCAATTTACTGATAAGAAAATTACAATCCCTACAGCAACCGCTATATAAATATAAATACTTATCTATATAGGAAGAGATATGGCCAAAAGGCAATTTAAGGCAATTTAATGTAATTAATTAAATTTAAATGCAATACTAACTGTTGCATTGTTAAACTGATTAAAATACAGTGCTAAAAACTAATCACAAAAAACCAGAAGAGAAGTAAGAGGGAAAATCAATGTTAAGAACAAACAGCAGAAGACTTCTACTTCTGTCCAAGACAGACCAAGACAGTGAAGAGAAAGGCACAAGGGAAAGTGGAAAATGTCTTGAACGGAATGGCAACAAATATGAAATTTATCAAAACTTGAGATGTAGGCTGGGGCAGTGGTGGCTGACGCCTGTTAATGGCTTGAGCTCAGGAGCTTGAGACCAGCCTGGGCAACATGGTGCAACCCTGACTCTACGAGAAATACAAAACATTAGCCAGATAAGGTGGCGTGCACCCGTAGTCCCAGCTACCTGAGGGGCTAAGACAGGAGGATCGCTTGAACCCAGGAGGTTGGGGCTTCAGTAAGCCGAGATCACACCACTGCCCTCCAGCCTGGGTGACAAATTGAGACCCTGTCCCAAAACAACAACAACAGTGGCAAAAACAAAAACAAAAAAACACAACTTGTGGGATTCAATAAAAGCAACAGAGAGGAACTTCCAGCATATATATTTTCATTAGAAAAGAATATCTAAAAGAAAAGACTTGGCCGGGCGCGGTGGCTCAAGCCTGTAATCACAGCACTTTGGTAGGCCGAGACGGGCGGATCATGAGGTCAGGAGATCGAGACCATCCTGGCTGACACGGTGAAACCCCGTCTCTACTAAAAAATACAAAAAACTAGCCGGGCGAGGTGGCGGGCGCCTGTAGTCCCAGATACTTGGGAGGCTGAGGCAGGAGAATGGCATGAACCCGGGATGTGGAGCTTGCAGTGAGCCGAGATCTGGCCACTGCACTCCAGCCTGGGCGGCAGAGCGAGACTCCGTCTCAAAAAAAAAAAAAAAAAAAAAAGAAAAGACTTAAGTTTCCACCTTTATAAGTTAGAAAAGAAGAGGAAAATATAACACATAGTAAGTAGTAGGAAGGAAATAATAAAGAGCAGAAGTTTAACAAAATAGAAAACAGGGAGATGGCATAAAAAATTAACAAGCCCAAAACTTTCTTTAAAAAGGTCAACAAAACTGAGCAATTCTATTTGGACTGGTCAAAAAAATAAAAATTAAAATTAAAACAGAAAAATCCAGAACACAAATCACCAACATCTGGCCGGGTGTGGTGGCTCACGCCTGTAATCTCAGCACTTTGGGAGGCCGAGGCGGGTGGATCACGTGAGGTCCAGAGTTCATGACCAGCTTGGCCAACATGGTGAAACCCCGTCTCTACTAAAAATACAAAAAATTAGCTATGTGTGGTGGTGTGCACCTGTAATCCCAGTTACTCAGGAGGCTGAGGCAGGAGAATCACTTGAACCGGGGAGGCGGAGGTTGCAGTGAGCCGACATCCTGCCACTGCACTCCAGCCTGGGTAACAAGAGCAAGGCTCCATCTCCAAAAAAAAAAAAAAAAAAAAATTAAGTTAAAAAAAAATTCACCAACATCAGGAATAACAATGGGGTAACAACCACCAATGCCAGCAAAATTAACAAAATAATAATAAAATACTATTGGCGGCCGTGTGCAGTGGTGTGCGCCTGTAATCCCAGCACTCTGGGAGGCCAAGGCGGGTGGTTCACCCGAGGACAGAAGTTCAAGACCAGACTGGCCAACATGGCAAGATCCTCTCTCTACTAAAAATAAAAAAATTAGCTGGGCGTGGTGGTGCCTGCCTGTAATCCCAGCTACTTGGGAGGCTGAGGCAGAGAATCACTTGAACCTGTGAGGTGGAGTCTGCAGTGAGCCGAGATCGTGCCACTGCACTCCAGCTTGGGTGACAGAGCAAGACTCCATCTCAAAAATAAATAAATAAATAAATAAATAAATACTATTGGCAATGTTAGTCCAACAGTTTCAGCAACTTGTACAAAGTAGTCTTGGAAAAATAGAGCGCACCAAAATTGACTTAAGTATATAAAAATAGGCTGGGCCCAAGGGCTCAGGCCTATAATCCCAATACTTTGGGAGGATAAGACAGGAGGATAGCTTGAGCCCAGATGTTCAAGACCAGCCTCGGCAACAAAGCGAGACCGCTTGTCTCTACAAAAAATAGAAAAAGAAAAAATATTATCCAGGCATGGTGTGCCTGTGGTCCCACCTGTTCAGGAGGCTGAGGCAGGAGGAGCATTTGAACCCGGCATTTCAAGCTGCAGTGAGCTATGACTGCATCACTGCACTCTCGCATATTGATCTTGGCTCACTGGGCAACAAAGTGATACACTGCTAAAAAAAAAAAAAAAGAAAGAGAGAAAGAGAGGAAGGGAGGGAGGGAAGACAGAAAAGAGAAAGGAGAGAAAAAGGAATGTCCCTATAATTTTGCCAGAAAACAAATTTATCAGAAATTTTCCCAGAAAAGTTTCAGTTTCTCACGAAGTTCTATATAGAATTCAAAGAAAAATGACATCAAATTTACACAAACTGTTTCATTTTAAGTGACAAGCATAATCCTCAACAAACACCTGACAAAACCACTATAATTCTTAAAGAAACAGAGAATGAAAGTACATGACAAAAATAAAATACATGTCAGGAGATGGACAAGTGAATTTACAGTATCCTAAGAGTTTCCGAGGATTCAGAAGGAGGAAAAAAGTATATAGTAACATTAACTTTTTTTTAAGCTAATAGAGAGGGTAGAATGGAATGAGTGAAACAAACCAGAATAGGAAAGACAAATGCAAAACATGTAATAAGATGGAAGGTTTACACCAGGTGCAGTGGCTCATTCCTGTCATCCCAACACTCTCAAAGCTGAGGCAGGAAGATCACTTGAGCCCGGGACTACAAAGCTACAGTGAGCTAGGATCCTGCTACTTGCACTCCAGCCCGAACAACAGAATGAAAACCTGTCATTTAAAAACAAAACAAAACAGAAGTTTGGAATAGTGAAGGCCTTTCTAACTAATAACTCAAAATACAGACACCGTGAAAGATTAATAAATTGAACAAAATGAAGTAAAAAACCCATGCATAGTAAAAAAAAAAAAAAAAAAAAAAAAAAAAAAGTTTTTTTCAAAAGCACAATATAAATAAAGACTAGCCAGATGGGCAAAAATTAGTCCAACTCATATGAAAACAGCATAATAATATATGAGGGGCTCCTTATGAAAGCTCCAATAAATCACACTAAAAAAATCAACAACTGTGGCTGGGCACGGTGCTCACACCTGCAGTCCCACCACTTTGGGAGGCTGAGGTGGGTGGATCCCGTCTCTACTAAAAATAAAAAAATCAGCCGGGCATGGTGGCCTGCGCCTATAATCCCAGCTATTCGGGTGAGTGAGACAGGGGAGTCCCTTGAACGGGGGAGGCAGAGGCTGCAGTGAGCCAAGATCAAGCCACTACACTCCAGCCTACGTGACAGAGGGAGACCCTGTCTCAAAAAAAAAAAAAAAAAAAAAAAAAAAAAAACAACCAAGTCAAAAAGCAGACCACAGAAAAGAACAAATTGCTCTTCAAACTATTAAAAAATGTCAACTTCACTAATACTAACAGAAATGCAAAACTACTGTTGGATATACAAACTTTTACCTGTTGTTAGATTACCAAAGGTATGAAGAACAGCTTTTTTATTCATATATTGGTAAAACTGGGAAAACATATTCGTAAAACTATAGGGAGAATAATTTGGCACTATCTATCAAAATTAATTGCAACACTCCTTTGACCCAATGTTTCCAGCTATGGAAATTAATAATCCTATAGATATGCTTGTATACAAGCAAATGAAACATATACAAGAGTTAGTCATCAAAGTAGAAGATCAGAAAGTGCATCAACAACTGATCAATTAGATAACATGGTTAAAAAGGAAAAGAAAGCTCTAGACTGATAACAGGATAAATTGTTCATGCCGGGTGCGGAGGCTGACGCCTGTAATCTCAGTACTTTGGAAGGCCGAGGCAGTAGGATCATTTGAGGTCAGGAGTTCAACACCAGCCTGGCCAACATCATGAAACCCCATCTCTACTACAAATATAAAAATTGGCTGGGCGTGGTGGCGCATACCTGTAATCCCAGCAACTTGGGAGGCTGAGGCAGGAGTATCGCTTGAGCCCAGAAGGTGGTGGTTGCAGTGAGCTGAGACTGCACTACTGCATTCCAGCCTGGGCAAATGAGCGAAGCTTCAAATAAAAAAAGAAAATTCAAGAAAAAAGAAAAGAAAAATCTCCAAAAACAAAACAAAACAAAACAAGGTAAATTGTTCAGTGAAATAAGTTAAGATGCAGAAGAGTATATAATATTAACCCATTTGTATAAAGATGGAGGGAGTAAACATTTGTCTATTCACATTTGAATATGCAAAAGAAACCTAGAAAGACATGCAAGAAAGTAATAATTACATGGTAGCAGGAATGCTATTGATAAACTGGGCAGATGAGGAAGAGGAGTAACAGGAAGGATTTTGAATATATTTTCAAATTTTGTACAATCTGACTCTATAACATAGTCTGAAAATTAAACCATAAAATATATATAGCTAGCCAAAATCATTGTATTTTTCCCTTTTATCTACTCACACCATTACTCTAGTCAATGGCAAAACTACTTTAGAGGTGGCTACCCAAACTGGAGAAGAGTATAGTAATAATAGCTAAACCTCTCCTTTTTTTAGCTGCCTCATCACATATGCCAGGGTCTAATAAATTCACATGTACACATTTCAGAATAGTACTGAGTTGTACAAAAATATGATTTATCTGACAAAGATAACTAAAAGTGGAGAAGAAAATGAGGAATACACAAGAGTCCATAGGAAAGCACACCAAAACGTGATACAGAAGTCAGCATTTCTTTCTTTCTTTCGTTCTTTTTTTTGTTTGTTTTCTTGAAACAGAGTGTCACTCTCACCAGTCCCAGGGACTGAAGTACAGTGGTATGACCATGGCTCACTGCAGCCTCGACCTCCCAGGCTCAAGTCATCCTCCTGACTCAGCTTCCCAAGTAGCTGGAACTACAGGCGCTTGCCACCATGTGTAACTAAGTCTTTTTATTTTTATTTTTTATATTTACTTTTGCGGAGACCAAGGTCTCCCTATGTTGCCCAGGCTGGTCTCATACTCCTATGCTCCAGTGAGCCTCCTACCTTGGCCTCTCAAAGAGCTGGGATTACAGATGTCGGGCAGCACACCCCACCTAAAAGTCAACATTTCCTTATATTCAAGCAACAAAGATCCTCAGAGTTAAATAAAATTAATATTCACTAGGAACATCATCTGTCTAGAGATGTACAAAAGAGAAAAAAGAATCTAAAACAACAGATTTTAGGGCTAACAACAACAAAATGCGGCTCATTTTTCAAAAAAAAAATTCCTAACACAAGAAGCTATATCCATTTTCAAAAATAGACTTTTTTTTTTTTTTTTTTTTTTTTGAGACAGCAGGCTAATGGACAATGGCGCAATCTTGGCTCACTGCAACCTCCACTCCCCGACTTCAAGCAACTCTCCTGCCTCAGCCTCCCAAGTAGCTGGGTCTACAGGCACGCACCATCACACCCGGCTAATTTTTCTATTTTTAGTAGAAACCAGGTTTCACTATGTTGGCCAGGCTGGATTCGAACTCCTGACCTCAGGTGATCCGCCTCCCTCAGCCTTCCAAAGTGCTAGGATTACAGGTGTGAGCTACCTCGCCCAGACAAAAAAATAAGAATTTTAATTAGAAGTGTGTATTTAATAGATCATTCTGCATAAAATATCCAATGCTTGTTTGTACACAAGTAGAAAAATTGTGAGTCAATACAATAAGGATTCATAAATTATAGCCACTACTGTTAAACATGAGTAGAAAACGCTGTTTAATTTGATGAAATAAAATAAACTGCCAGGTATTTGAAGATACTCCACCGGCCCAGTTTTCAATAAAAATTTTTTCAAGAAATCTCTGCACTTACCCCTATTATCTATTCTTTTTTAGGCTCCATCCTGATGGGGACACAGTTCATATCTCTATGAAAAAGAAAAAAAAAGAAACAGGTAATGAAGAAACATTTCAGACGATCAAAAACGTAGTATCTTCCCTACAACTTCAAAACTCCTGAAAATGGGAGAGCAGCATTTGTACTAGCTGCCCCCCAAGAATATTTCAGAACTTTCTTCACAAACAGTTGTTCCCGACGACATGTGATCTTCTTCAGAGGACAAGCTATTTTTTTAAAGTACATTTTAGGCAGGGCGCAGTGGCTTACGCCTGTAATCCCAGCACTTTGGGAGGCCGAGGCAGACGGATCACGAGGTCAGGAGATCGAGACCATCCTGGCTAACATGGTGAAACCCCATCTCTACTAAAATAATAAAAAAATTAGCTGGGCATGGTGGCGGGCGACTGTAGTCCCAGCTACTCGGGAGGCTGAGGCAGGAGAAGGGCAACAACCTGGGAGGTGGAGCTTGCAGTGAGTTGAGATTGGGCAACAGAGTGAGACTCCATCTCAAAAAAAATAAAATAAACAAATAAATAAAGTACATTTTAACTTTTAAACTCCTGCCACAGGCCAGGCTCAGTGGCTCATGCCTGCAATCCCAGAGCTCTGGGAGGCCGAGGCGGGTGGATTACCTGAGGTCGGGAGTTTGAGACCAGCCTGACCAACATGAAGAAACCCCGTCTCTACTAAAAATAAAAAATTAGCCAGGAGTGGCGGAGCATGCCTGTAATCCCAGCTACTGGGGAGGCTGAGGCAGGAGAATTGCTTGAACCCGGAAGGCAGAGGTTGCGGTGAACCAAAATCGTGCCATTGCACTCCAGTCTGGGCAACAAGAGCGAAACTCCACCTAAAAGAAACAAAACAAAACAAAAAACTCCTGCCACAATTTTTTAAATCTCACATTAATGAAAACACAAGGATGCTGGGATTATTTACCTAGGGAGAGGGAGAAAAAGTCAAAAAGGTCCTCTCGACACAAGAATGAAGCAAAGCTTTTAACATCTGCCTGTTACCTGTTTACTTCCTGTCCTTTTCTTTGTTTTTTTTTTTTTTGTGACGGAGTCTCGCTCTGTTGCCTAGGCTGGAGCACAGTGGGGCGATCTCGGCTCACTGCAAGCTCCGCCTCCCGGGTTCATTCTCCTGCCTCAGCCTCCCGAGTAGCTGGGACTACAGGTGCCCGCCACCACGCCCGGCTAAGTCTTTTGTATTTTTAGTAGAGACGGGGTTTCACCGTGTTAGCCAGGATGATCTCGTTCTCCTGACCTTGTGATCCGCCCGCCTCAGCCTCCCAGAGTGCTGGGATTACAGGTGTGAGTCACCGCGCCTGGCCCTTTACTTCCTGTCTTATGGCCATCTAGGACGACTGCAGTCAAGTAGGTCTGGTTTCTCTTAAAGAGCCAAACTCACGAATTTAGAATTTTAATTTACATGGCAAGAAATGATCTCATGCATGCTGATTTCCCTTCTGAAAGGAATTAGGCTAATTAGCTATTATTGTTCAAACGCAATGGTACTCAAAATTTATTTTAGATCCCTCTCCCTCCCATCCTCAGAATGGAAAAGCAAAAATAAATGTAGAGCCAGTACTTCCGCTTCTTATGAAACACAGTAAGTTTCAATGGCATTGTCTTACTATGAAGAATAAGTTCCTGAAAGTCGCACTTGAGTATTTTTTATATCCCAGTTTGTTTCCAAAAGAGGTTCTGCAGCATACGACATAGTAATATAGGCCGGGCACAGCGGATCACATCTGTAATCCCAACACTTGGGAGGCTGAGGTAGGCAGATCTCTTGAGCCCAGGGGTTCGAGACCAGCCTGGGCAATATGGTAAAATCCCACCTCTACAAAAAAAAAAAAAAAAAAAAAAAAAATTAGTTGGATGTGGTGGTGGCGCACCTGTAGTCCCAGCTGCTCAGCAGGCTGAGGCGGGCAGATCAATTGAGCCCAGAAGGTCAAGGCTCCAGTGAGCCATGATTGCACCACTGCACTCCAGCCTGGATAAGAGAGTGGACCCTATCTCGAAATAAACAAAAAATGTATATATATACACACACACACTATATACACACACATACACACAGATACTACATATATACACACACTATATTTGCACACCCTACATATATATATACACTTACATACATATATGAACTACAACAAACAATTAGAGTAGAAAATTAAGTTGAAATAGTTTTAAAAGCACAGAAGGCATAAGCCATAAAAGCCTACTGAGGTCGGGTGCAGTGCCTCACACATATAATCACAGCACTTTGGGAGGCCAAAATGGAAGGACCACTTAAGGTCAGGAGTTCAAGATCAGCCTAAGCAACAAAGTGAGACCTCATCTCTACAAAAAATAATTTTTTTAAGAAATAGAGTCTATTGGTAAGGTGCAGTGGCTCATGCCTGGAATTCCAGTACTTTGAGAGGTCGAGGCAAGCAGATCACAAGGTCAAGAGATCGAGACCATCCTGGCCAACATGGTGAAACCCCGTCTCTACTAAAAATACAAAAAATTAGCTGGGTGTGGTGGCACGTGCCTCTAGTCCCAGCTTCTTGGGAGGCTGAGGCAGGAGAATCACTTGAAACTGGAAGGCAGAGGTTGCAGTGAGCCCAGATCGCGCCACTGCACTCCAGCCTGGGCAACAAGAGCTAAACTTCTCAAAAAAAAAAAAAAAAAAAAGAAAGAAAGAAAAAGAAATTACAGAGCGTATTGATAAAGTTTGGATATTTGTGCCTCCAAATCTCGTGTAAAAATATACTCCCAATGTTGAAGGTGGAGTCTAGCAAAAGGTGTTTGGGTAATGGGGGCAGATCCCTCATGAATGTCTTGGTGTTTTCCTTGTGGTAATGAGTGAGTTTCTTGCTGGTGTTAGTTCACGTGAGATCTGATTGGTAAAAAGAGCCTGCCATCTTGCTCCCTTCTCTCACCATGTGACACTCCTTGTCCCCATTCCCACTCCCCCATGAGTAAAAGTTTCCTCAGCCCAACGGTGTTGGTGGTATGCTTGTACAGCTGACAGAACTGTGAACCAAATAAATCTCTTTTCTTTATATTAATAATCTACCCTGTTTCAGGTATTCCTTTATACCAACACAAAACAGACTAATACCGCTATATTTCTTGCCTTTCAGTATTTCACTCTCCTGATTTTCCTATTACCTCTTTGGCAGCACCTTTCTGATCACCCTATCAAACCTTTAAATGGTGAAGTTCTTCAAGTCTCTGGCCTAAGATGTCATCTTATTTCACGTGAAATACTAGGCAATCTTATTCATTGTCCAAATTTCCATTACTAACTAAATTATAAAAATAAAACAGAGAATCCCAAATTTTATCTATTTGTATCGGTCCTCAGGTTCAGGTATAAAACTCTATATGCTACTTAAACACTTTATTTTATTTTATTTTGAGACAGAGTCTCGCTCTGTTGCCCAGGCTGGAGTGCAGTGGCTCGATCTCGGCTCACTGCAACCTCCACCTCCAGGGTTCAAGCAATTCTCCTGCCTCAGCCTCCCAAGGAGCTGGGATTACAGGTGTGTGCCACCACTTCCATCTAACTTTTTCTATTTTTAGTAGAGATGGGGTTTCGTCATGTTGCCCAGGTTGGTCTCAAACTCCTGGCCTCAAGTGATCCACCGACCTCAGCCTCCTAAAGTGCTAGGATTACAAGTGTGAGCCACTGCACGCAGCCTACATAGACACTTGAAACGCTCCACAATTTATGACAAAACCTGCTCTTCCTGCTCTTTCCATATATTGGTAATGATATTTTCAATGACACATGGCTCATGCAACACACCTAGTATACATAATCTTTGACCACTTCAAACCTTACTCCCTAACCTTTTTTTTTATTTTTTTGAGATGGAGTCTTGCTCTATCACCCAGGCTGGAGTACAGTGGCACGATCTTGGCTTAAATCTTGGCTTACTGCAAGCTCCGCCTCCCGGGTTCACACCATTCTCCTGCCTCAGCCTCCCGAGTAGCTGGGACTACAGGCACCCGCCACCATGCCCGGCTAATTTTTTGCATTTTTAGTAGAGATGGGGTTTCACCGTGTTAGCCAGGATGGTCTCGATCTCCTGATCTTGTGATCCGCCTGCCTTGGCCTCCCAAAGTGCTGGGATTACAGGTGTGAGCCACCACGCCCGGCCCTAACCTCACTTTTAATCCATAACTATATTGTGCCCTTCCTCTTCCTCAATACTGGTGAGATCTGCCTATCTCCCTCCATCTCCACTATTACCCTACTTAAAGCCAGCATCGCCTTTCATCAGGACCACTTCAGTCACCTCCTAAATGCAGCAGTTGCCCAGTTATCCATGGGAGAAACGTTCTAAGAACCCCAGTGGATATCTGAAATGACAAATGGTACTGAGCACTTGATTCTGTTTTTTGCTATACATACATACCTATAAAAAAGTTTAATTTAGAAATTAGGCACAGTAACAGATTAACAACAATAATAAAATAGAACAGGCCGGCTGTAGTGGCTCACGCCTATAATCCCAGGACTTTGGGAGGCCAAGGGGGACAGATCACCTCAGGTCAGGAGATCGAGACAAGCCTGGCCAACATGGTGAAACTCCATTTCTACTAAAAAGACAAAAAAATTAGCTGAGTGTGGTGGTGCACACCTGCAGTCCCACCTAAGCAGGAGGCTAAGGCACAAAAAATCAATTGAACCCGGGAGGTTGCAGTGAGCTGAGATCGTGCCACTGTACTCCAGTCTGGGCGACAAAGAGAGACTCCATCTCAAAAAAATTTAAAAATTAAAAAAAAAAATTATAACAATTTACTATGAAAAAGTTACGTGAATGTGGTCTCTCTCAAAATACAGTCTGCATAACAACAACCATACACACAGTGGTGGTCCCATGAGATTAAATGGAACTGAACAATTCCTATTGCCTAGTGACATAGTGATGTAATAGCCATAGTAACATGACAGAGCAAATTTTAAACTAAATGTAGTGTACATTAAGTGCACAATGTTTATAAAGTCTATGGTAGTTGTAGCAGTCCGTTCTCTCACTGCTATAAAGAACTACCCAAGACTGGGCAATTTATAAAGATAAGAGGTTTAATTGACTCACAGTTGCACATGGCTGAGAAGGCCTCAGGAAACTTTCAATCATGGTGGGAGGGGAAGCAAGCACGTCTTACATGGCAGCAAGCGAGAGAAAGAGAATCTGTACGTAGGAAAACACTGCCACTTTCAAAACCATCAGATCTCAAGAGAATTCATTCACTGTCATGAGAACAGGATGGGGGAAACTGCCCCCATTATCCAGTCACCTCCCTCCTTCAACACATTGGGATTACAATTCCAGATGAGATTTGGGTGGGGATACACAGCCAAACCCTATCAGTAATGTACAATAATGTCCCAGGCTTTCACATTCACTCACCACTTACTAACTGACTCACCCAGAGCAACTTCTAGTCCTGCAAGCTTCATTCATGGTAAAGTCCTATACAAGTGTGTTTCTTTTTTTCTTTCATACCATTATTTTAGCTGTCCCTTTTCTATGTTTAAAAACACAAATACTTACCATTATGTTAAGTTGCTTGCAGGATTCAGTAATGAAGCATACAAGTTTGCAGCCTAGGAGAAATAGGCTATACCTTGTAGCCTAGGTGTGTAGTAGGCTATACAATATAGCTTTGTTTAAGAACATTCTAAGATGATTGTGCAATGACAGAATCACCTAATGAGGTATTTCTAAGAAAATACCTCCTTCCTGCATGACACAACACATGATTCTACCTCACTGTACTCTACTCACCTATTTTCAGAGGTGTTGATCATGGGGAACTAAAATCAAGGAAAGAAAAACCACAGATAATGGAAAATGACTGTAGTCTCTTAATATTCACTCTTAACCAACTATCACCAATCTGCAGAATGAAATTTTCACAAGAAAATGAACTTCAGAAATGGAAATCCAAATGCACCACTGCCCACTTAAAAACACTTCAATAGGCCGGGCACCATGGCTCAAACCTGTAGTCCCAGCATTTTTGGAGGCTGAGGCGGGCGGATCACAAGGTCAAGAGATCGAGACCATCGTGGCCAACATGGTGAAAACCCATCTCTACTAAAAATACAAAAATCATCTGGGTGTGGTGGTGTGCACCTGTAGTCCCAGCTACTCGGGAGGCTGTGGCAGGAGGATGGCATGAACCCAGGTGGAGGACGTTGCACTGAGCCGAGATTACACCACTGCACTCCAGCCTGGCAACAGAGTGAGACACTGTCTCAAAAACAATAACAAAAAGAAAACAAAACAAGAAAACCACTTCAATAGTTTCCCCATATCATATAACCCTTTCTTACCTCCACAACCTTCCCTCCTTCCAACATTTCACTTTATGGGCAACACTGGCTTTTTCTTCTTTCAATTCTATAAATTCTACAGAGCTCATTCCCACTTCAAAGGCTTTTAACGGGTTGTTTTTACTCTAAACGGAATATTATTATTCACTGTACCCTCTTTTGCAGCTGGATAACTTCTGTGCATCCCTCTGGTCCTTGCTTAAAGTCACTTCATCAAAGACAATGTCTCTGAATCTCCAGATGAGGTCAGGTGCCATATGATGATTTACCTATGCTTCCTTCTTGGGATATATTACAATTACAATTAACTATTTATGCAATTAAACTAACTCCTCTGCTAGATTATAAGCTCCATTCTATGGCTGTAGCTGCCCCTAACATCAGGCACAGTCTCCAGGCACAGTAACTCAAAATCTACATGATGAAGGGATAAAAGGAACAAAACTACAAACATCCCATCGCTGCTATAACAAAGAAAGAAAAAAGAAAGAAAATTTTTAATTTTCAAAAATAGGCCAGATTCGATGGCTCATGCCTGTAATTCCAGAATTCTGAGAGGCCAAGGCGGGCGGGCGACGTAAGGTCAGAAGTTCAAAACAAGCCTGGCGAACATGGCGAAACCCCATCACTACTAAAAATACAAAACCTAGGCTGGGCACAGTGGCTCATACCTATAATCCCAGCAGTTTGGGAGGCCAAGGCAGGTAGATCACAAGGTCAAGAGATCGAGACCATCCTGGCCAACATGGTGAAACCCCATCTCTATAAAAAATACAAAAATTAGCTGGGTATGGTGGTGCATGCCTGTAGTCCCAGCTACTAGGAGGCTGAGGCAGGAGAATCACTTGAACCTAGGAGGTGGAGGTTGTAGTGAGCTGAGATTACACCACTGCACTCCAGCCTGGTGACAGTGCAAGACTCCATCTCAAAAAAAAAAAAAAAAAAAAAAAAAATTTAGCCAGGCGTGGTGGCAGGCACCTGTAATCCCAGCTACTCAGGAGGCTGAGCCACGAGAATCACTTCAACCTGGGAGGTGGAGGCTGCAGTGAGGAGAGATCTCACGCCACTGCACTCCAGCCTGGGTGACAAAGAGAGACTCTGTCAAAAAAAAAAAAAAAAAAAACTCAACATTCATTTTTATATAATTTCGATGACACCATAATCCTATTCTTTTGGACAGCAATTAAGCAATAAGAATTGAGAAAAACTTCTAGAGAGCCAAAGCAAATAATATAAGATACAGCATTTATAAATTAACTTTGTGTCTTTTAACATTTATATACTTTATCTTCAAGACACGAAAATATATGTACAAAGATATTTTATATAACCATTTATAACCATAAAACTTTTATAAAAGTCTGGCCGCTGCAGTGGCTCTCACTTGTAATCCCAGCACTTTGGGAGGCTGAGGCGGGTGGATCACTTGAGGTTAGGAGTTCAAGAACAGCCTAGGCAACATGGTAAAACCCCATCTCTACTAAAAACACAAAAAATTCACTGGACGTATTTACTATTAGCAATTTAAATCCAACAATATATAAGAAGAATAGGCCAGTTGCGGAGGCCCACACGGATTACGAAAGTAATCCCAGCACTTTCGGAGGCCAAGGAGGAAGGATCATTTGAGGTCAGGAGACCTGCCTGGCCAACATGGTGAAACCCTGTCTCCAAAAAAGAAAACTAACTGAGCAGGGTGGCATGTGCCTGTAATCCCAGCTACTTGGGAGGCTGAGGCAGGAGAATCACTTGAACCCAAGAGGCGGAGGTTATAGTGAGCAGAGATTGCACCACTGTACCCATCTCCAAAAATAGTAATAATAATAATAATACACCATGACACCAAATGGCATTTAGTATATAACATTTGAAAATAAAACAATGAAATTTACATTAATATCTTTAAATATATAGCATTATCTCAATAGATACAGAAAAAGCTTTTGAGAAAACTCAATATGCATTCATGACATAAACCCTCAAGAAGCGAGGGCTAGACCTTACTCAACTGTGTATTGTCCATGGCATGGCATGACTATTCCTCTTGGGGTCTGTGACTATAACTATCTTTTCAATAGGAGTCACAGTGGCTTCTGTTGGCCTTGTCATATCTAAATAGTAATAAAACCTATATTTGAAAACAATCTGATAAAGTTCATCAATAAAACCCCTACAGCTGACTTATAATTAATGGTGTAACACTGAATGCTATCCTAGAAGAATGAAAACAAGATTAAGTCCATTCTCTAAGGGAAGAGAAGAAAAGGAATTACAACGGGAAAAAAGAGAGAAAACTGTTTTATGACAATCATCTATTAGAAAATCTAAGAAATCTACCTAAAAAACTAGTAGAATTAATAGGACTTAAGTAAGGTTGTAAGAAACAGGTTAATATACAAAAATCCAATTTCCAACCAAAAATTAGAAAATGTTATAATACTTTATAATTGCTGAAAAATGTGTTTAATATTTTAAAATACAAATAGCATCAAAAAAGGACCAAATACTTAAAAATAAAAATAATTTTAGGCCAGGCGTGGTGACTCATGCCTGTAATCCCAGCACTTTGGGAGGCTGAAGCAGGTAGATCATTTGAGGTCAGGAGTTGACCAGCCTAGCCAACACGGTGAAATCCCATCTCTACTGAAATTATAAAAATTAGCTGGGCTTAGCGGTACATGCCTGTAATCCCAGCTGCTTGGGAGGCTGAGGCAGGAGAATTGTTTGAACCCAGGAGATGGAGTGAGCCAAGACTGTGCCACTGCACTCCATTTAGGCAACAGAGTGAGACTCCGTCTCAACAAAAGGAAAAAAAATAAGTAATTTTAAAAACAGACCAAAGGCTAAAAGCAACAAACAACTGCTCAGGCAAAACAAAAAAGACCTAATAAATGGAGAGATATACTATACTAATGATTAAGACTCAATGGTTGTCAAGATGTCAGTTCTCCTTAAACTGATCAGCAGATTCAAGACAATTACAATCATGATCCCATCAGCCTTTTTTGGAGAAGAGAGAAAAGAGATTATTAAAATTGATACGGAAATGTGAAGGATGTAGAATATGCAGAACTTCGAAAAAGAAGAAAAAGGTTTAAGGACTTGCAATTCTGACTTCAAGACAATATAAAGTTACAAAATAATCAGAATACTCTAACTGAGCTAGACAAACAGATTTTTGGAGCAGAAGGAAGATTTCTGAAAGAGATCCCACTTATGCAGCCACAGGATGTTCCCAAAGCAACCCAGCGAGAAAAGGAGACTCTTTTCAACCAATGGTGAAAAACAACTGGACAGCCATATGCAAAAAACTCAAACCTACAAAAATAACTACAGATGCATCACAGACCTAATACAAATTAGCAAAAGCAAAACCTTTAGAGGAAATCAAGGAAACTACCTTCATGACTTCGAGGTTAGGCAAAAGTGTCTTAGCTCACAGTAAGCAATAACTACAAAAGAAAACATTGATAAATTAAATTTATCAGATATAAGTATTTCTGCTCATCAAAAGGTACAGTTAAAATAAATAGGTAAACCACATAGACTTGAGGACAGTATTTACAAAACATTTATCTAACAAAGGATGAGTATTTAGGACATAGAAACACCTTCTGCAACTCAGATGAAAAAAAGAAAACAAAGAACACTAAAGGCTAAATGAACAAACTCATCACCAATGAGAGCACACAAATCGTCAACACACGAGCTAAACGTGCTCAATATCACCAGTTCTCATGAAAAGGTAGATTGAAACCACAATGATACTACTTCCGGTCAAGACGGCATGAATAAGGGGACCAGATTTAGCCTCCTTGCATGAAATAATAAAAATCTAATAAAATGAATGAAACAACAACACTGAAGATATTGGACAAGTAACAAAAGACAGTGATCCCTGGAAGACAAAAACAAACGGGCTGCACGCGTGCCCAGCTTACTGCCTCGAGAGTTTCCAGGTCGTGGAACAGGGAGGAGGAACCCAGGCAGAGCATGTGGTCTCCCCAAGTTGAGGAAATGAAGCTGGAAGTCCAAGGAGACCAAGGTGCCTAGAGCTCACAAGGGAGACCAGCACTGAGTAGACAGCTGGAGAGAGAGACAGAGAGAAATGAAGAGATCTACAAAGGCTCACCCTAGAACTTTTGGTTGAATGACAAATCAGCACTTGCAATGTAAAGGAACTATCCAAGGGCAAGGTGAGAAATCACCAAAAGAATTAGAGGTAATAGCATCCAGAACTGACATAAGGATGTGAATAGTACCCGTACCCAAAATCCAAAAGCAAATGATGTGATGTAATTTATATCACATTGGAGATATGACATCGGAGTACTAGGAAAGAAAAGGCTTCAGAAGGAGGAAAAAATTAACCCTAAACACAGCCCTGGTCTAGTCAAAGAAAACATAAAAGACCCAACAGAAAGAAACTGTTTTCAAGCAACTGAATAATACTACAGAACAAAGTCCACAAATATTTTTAAAAGGCAAGCAAAACTAGAGAAATGAGAAAACAAGGTAAAATTCCCACTGGTTAAAAAGTCAATCAAAATTTATAAGACTTACATAGAAGCAGGAAATTACACCCCACAATGAAACAAAAAAAAAACCAATTTTGAAATGAAACAGAAAATAGAATTAGTACACAAGTCCTTTAAAACAATTATGATGCTATTTCATGTGATCAGAAAGTTAGAACAAACAAGTAAAAATATGAAATATTTTTAAAATTTGAACTTCTAAAGATGAAAAATTACAAAGTCTAAGATGAAAAATACACTTTGAAATTTACAACACGTGAAACCAAACTTACTAACCTAAATGAAACAGAAAAAAAAAAAACACTAAAAAATGTAATATGTGATAATTGAAATAACTTCAAGAGGCCAAACATACTTGTAACCAGAGCCACAAAACAGGAGATAATATAGAAAAAAAAACTTTAGAAATCATGGCCAAAAACTTTCACGTTTGATGGAAATCATAAGCATATATAACACAGCGCTCTATTAATCAACTATCAGTCATTAGAAACATGAAGAAAAGTGGCTGAGTGCAGTGGCTCACGCCTGTAATCCCAGCACTCTGGGAGGCCGAGATGGGAAAATCTCTTCAGGCCAGGAGTTTGAGACCAGTGTGGGCAACACTGCAGAACACCGTCTCTTAAAAAAACAAAACAAAACAAAACAAAACACACACACACACACACACACACACACACGAAACATGGCCTGGCCCTGTGGCTCACACCTGTAATCCCAGCACTTTGGGAGGCCGAGGCCAGCAGGTCACCTGAGGTCAGGAGTTCGAGACCAGCCTGACCAACATGGACAAACCCTGTCTCTACTAAAAATACAAATATAGATAGGCATCTTGGTGCATGCCAGTAATCCCAGCTACTTGGGAAACTGAGGGGGAGAATTGCTTGAACCACGGAGACGGAGATTGCAGTGAGCCGAGATTGTGCCACTGCACTCCAGCCTGGGCAACAAGAGGGAAACTCCGTCTCAAAACAAAACAAAACAAAACAAAACAAAAACCACACACACAAAAATTAGCCACGGGTAGTGGCACACACTTGTGGTCCTTCCAGCTAAGGCAGGAGGAGGTTGAGGCCATAGTGAGCCATGATTGTGACCCTGCACTCCAGCCCAGGCGATAGAGTAAAAGTGTATCTTCAAAAAATAAGGTAAACCACGACCAAAATGACTAAAATCAGAAATTAAAATTCTAATGCAGCCAAAGAAAAAGATCTTATTACACACTAAAAAATCAAAAGAAAGTTGAAATCGTTATAATACTATCATGTAAAGTAGACAAAAATAAAAATTTTATGAGGAAAAAAGAGCATCATTTTATAAACATTAAGGGTTTAATTCATCAAGAACACATGCAAATCCTAAACATTTATTTACCTATTAATAACAGAGCTTCAAAATAAATAAAGCAAAAATGAAAGTACGAACTGTAAGAAGAAATGAAAGAATCTACAATTTATTTTTATTTATTTATTTATTTATTTTTTTGAGACGGAGTCTCGCTGTGTGGCCCAGGCTGGATTGCAGTGGCCGGATCTCAGCTCACTGCAAGCTCTGCCTCCCGGGTTTACGCCATTCTCCTGCCTCAGCCTCCCGAGTAGCTGGGACTACAGGCGCCCGCCACCTCGCCCGGCTAGTTTTTTGTATTTTTTAGTAGAGACGGGGTTTCACCGTGTTAGCCAGGATGGTCTTCATCTCCTGACCTTGTGATCCACCCGTCTCCGCCTCCCAGAGTGCTGGGATTACAGGCTTGACCCACCGCTCCCGGCCAGAGTCTACAATTATATTTTAAAATTTCAGCAAACCTCTCTATGTGATAGAACCAGGTCAGGCGTGGCGATTCACACCTGTTATCCCTGAACTTTGGGAGCCCGAGACAGGATTGCTTGAGCACAGGAGTTCAAGACCCACCTGAGCAACACAGGGAGACCCTGTCTCTACAAAAAGATTTTAAAAAACTAAGTGGGTGGGCCGGGCGTGTTGGCTCACACCTGTAGTCCCAGCACTTTGGGAGCCTGAGGCAGGCGGATCACCTGAGGTCAAGAATTTGAGTCCAGCATGGCCAAAATGGTGAAACCCCGTCTCTACTAAAAATACAAAAATTAGCTGGGCGTGGTGGCGTACAACAGTAATCCTAGCTACTCGGGAGGCTGAGGTAGGAGAATCGCTTAAACCCAGGAGGCGGAGGTTGCAGTGAGCAGAGATCGCGCCATTGCACTCCAGCCTGGGCGACAGAGCGAGATTCCATCTCAAAAAAAAAAAAAATTTTTTTTGCTAGGTGTGGTAGCATACGCCTGTAGACCCAGCTACTGGGGAGGTTGAGGTGGGAGGATCACTTGAGCCCAAGGGGTGGAGGCTCAGTGAGCTATGATTGTGCATGTCACTGCACTCCAGCCTAGGTGACAGAGCGACATCATGTTCAAAACAAAGGAATGATAATCATAATAACAGAACCAGTAGACAGAGAATGAGTAAGGATACAGAAGCTTGAATAACATCATTAAGCAAACTGACCTAACTATAGAATACTCTGCACAAACTACCAGAATAAAAATTCTGTTCAAGTGCATTTGGAACACTTACCAAGATATACTATATTAGAACCAGAAAAACAACTCTTGGTAAATTTAAAAGGTTTCAGGTCTTATCACGAGTTTTTTTCTTACCACTGTGTTATTAATTTAGCAATCAGTGACAGAAAAAAAAAAATCAATAGACAATCCCGATATTTGGAATCAAAACATACTTTTAAAATAACCAATGGGGACCGGGAGCGGTGGTTCACGCCTGTAATTCCATCACTTTGGGAGATCGAGGCAGGTGGATCACAAGGTCAGGAGTTCAAGACCAGTGTGGCCAAGATGGGGAAACTCCATCTCTACTAAAAATACGAAAGTTAGCCGGGCATGGTAGCAGGCACGTGTAACCGTAGCTACTCAGGAGGCTGAGGCAGAGAATTGCTTGAACCCAGGAGGTGGCGTTTGCAGTGAGCCAACATCGCAGCCGCTGCACTCCAGCCTGAGCGACAGAGCAAGAATCTGTCTCAAAATATAAAATAAGGCCGGGCGCGGTGGCTCAAGCCTGTAATCCCAGCACTTTGGGAGGCCGAGATGGGCGGATCACGAGGTCAGGATATCGAGAGACGATCCCGGCTAACACGGTGAAACCCCGTCTCTACTAAAAAATACAAAAAACTAGCCGGGCACGGTGGCGGGCGCCTGTAGTCCCAGCTACTCGGGAGGCTGAGGCAGGAGAATGGCGTAAACCCGGGAGGCGGAGCTTGCAGTGAGCTGAGATCCGGCCACTGCACTCCAGCCTGGGTGACAGAGCAAGACTCCGTCTCAAAAAAAATAAAATAAAATAAAATAAAAAATAAAATAAAATAAAATAAATTAATTAATTAATTAAATAAAATAACCAACGGGTAAAAAAAAAAAAAGACAAAAATATCAAGTATTTTTAAGACAGTTAAAGCAGTAATTGAGAGAGAAATTTATACAATTACACGACTATATTAGAAAAGAAACAAATCAGTGACTTCATCTTTTCCTTAAGAAACTAGAAGAGCAAAAGAAAGATCCAGCAGAAGTCAATGAAACAGAAACAGAAAAATAGGGCACACTCAATGAAATCAAAGGTTAGACTTACACTTCTGGGAGTATGGAACGGACATACTTTTGCCTATTCCTCCCACTAAGTACAAATTTAAAAAGTGAATATTATAAATGAAACGAATATTCTCTGAAAGGTGGAGAGAAGGCAAATTAGTTCAGGATCACAAGACACAAGGCACAGTAGAGCAGTAAATTCCCTGGGTATTCTTCTTGACTAATGTATCCTACTCCTGGAATGCAAGAAGTGAGTACATCAGGAACACCGATGGGCACAGACCAAAACAATCCCCAACAGGGCCGGGCGCGGTGGCTCACGCCTATACTCCCAGCACTTCGGGAGGCCGAGGCGGGTGGATCACCTGAGGTCAGGAGTTGGAGACCAGCCTGGCCAACATGGCAAAATCCCGTCTCCACTAAAAATAAAAATTAGCCAGGCGTGTTGGCCGGCGCCTGTAATCCCAGCTACCCCGGAGGCTGAGGCACGAGAACCGCTTGAACTCGGGAGGCGGAGGTTGCGGTGAGCAGAGATCGCGCCGCTGCACTCCAGTCTGGGTGAAAGAGATTGTTTCAAAAAAAAAAAAAAAAAAAGAAGCCCCAACGAAAACCTTCTCTCTCCGGACCAAATTACCAGTAAAGTGGTATGTTCCCCAGAAAGAAAACTTTTGAAGAAGAACTGCTCTAATCCAGCATAACACCACAGAAAACCTAGCCCCACCCATACCAGCAATGATCGCATGGGAACTAGATATCCACCCTTGTGAGACTGTCATGAAAACAACCCTAGATTCCCACCAGGTCGTGTCAGAGCAAATTAAGCAGGGCACTGGAACTTTCATTCCAAATGCTAGTTAACGAGCATCCTCTCCCCACCGTGTCAGTGGAGAAACGTGGGGAAGCCTGGCCTTCACCACCATCTGCCAGTAATAGGGCATCCCTCCCTGTTCCCACTGGAGCGGTAGCAGAGAAGACCTAGGAGAGAGTCAGAACTTTCACCCACACACAGTAACAAATGAGGCCACATCCACCACGGAGATCAGGCAGGTGGGGAGCCACGACTTCCACCTCTGCAAAGAACTAAAAGGGAGGCCGGGCGCAGTGGCTCACGCCTGTAATCCCAGCACTTGGGAGGCCGAGGCGGGCGGATCACGAGGTCAGGAGATCGAGACCATCCTGGCTAACACGGTGAAACCCCATCTCTAAGAAAAATACAAAAAAATTAGCTGGGCGAGGTGGCGGGCGCCTGTAGTCCCAGCTACTCGGGAGGCTAAGGCAGGAGAATGGCGTGAACCCAGGAGGCGGAGCTTGCAGTGAGCCGAGATCGGGTCACTGTACTCCAGGCTGGGTGACAGAGGGAGACTCCGTCTCCAAAAAAAAAAAAAAAAAAGGAACTAAAAGGGAGTTTACCTCAAACGTCAACATAGACAAGGTAGAGAACCTGAACTTCATCCCCTACGTGGCTTAACAAGGTGGCACCAACACTCTATCCCTGTTAGATCAGTGTAAGAGTTAAAACAGTTGTTTAAGCTGCATAGTCTCATGACAACACAAAAATGTGCAGGTTTCAATCAAAAGTTATTTGTGATACCAAAAAGACACCAAGAATTGGGAAGATTTCAAATTGAATGGAAAAAGGCAATAAACAAATGCAAACATCGATATATCTTATTTCTAATATCTCACAGATATTAGAAATAAGAATCAGAATTAACTGAAAAAAACTTTTTTTGTTTGTTTGTGGTTGTTTTTTGTTTGTTTTTGGAGATGGAGTCTTGTTCTGTTGCCTAAGCGGGAGCGCACTGGCATGGTCTCAGCTCACCTCCCAAATTCAAGCGATTTTCCTGCCACAGTCTCCTGAGTAGCTGGGATTACAGGTGCCGCTATCTCGCCTGGCTAATGTTTGTGTTTTTAGTAGAGACGGGCTTTTGCCATGTTGGCCAGGCTGATTTCAAACCCTGACCCCAGGTGACTAACCCATCTTGGCCTCCCCAAAAAAATGCCGGACACGGTGGCTCATGCCTGTAATCCCATCACTTTGGGAGGCTGAGGTGGGTGGATTACCTTAGGTCGGGAGTTCGAGAGCAGCCTGACCAACATGGACAAACTCCATCTCTACTAAAATTAGCCGGTGTGGTGGCACATGCCTGTAATCCCAGCTACTTAGGAGGCTGAGGCAGGAGAATCGCTTGAACCTGGGAGGCGGAATTTGCGATGAGCCGAGATCGTGCCACTGCACTTCAGCCTGGGCAACAAGAGCAAAACTTTGTCTCAAAAAAGAAGAAAAAATAATTCAATGGAACAAATATCCAAACAATATCAACGAACTAAAATAAACAGATATAAAACACAATAAAGAAAAATGGTTTTGGCATAGTGAATTGGGGTCGAAAAAAAAATACAAGAAAAATGGAATTCCAAAAATGTTCAAGTAACCCAAAAGAAAGCAGGAAAAAGAGCAATCAAAAAACAAAAACTTAAAAGAGGCATGGTGGCTGAGGCCTGTAATTCTAGCTAAAAATACAAAAATTAGCTGGGATTGGTGGCACATGCCTGTAATCCCAGTTACTTGGGAGACTGAAGCACAAGAACTGCTTGAACCCGGGAGGCAGAGGTTGCAGTAGGCCAAGACTGAGCCACTACACTCCGGCCTGGGCAAGAGTAAGACTTTGTCCCCCCACGTCCCCCCCAAATAAATGGGACTCTGACAACATCTGTAACTATGTAAATGCCCCAAATACCTAAATACAGCAAATAAAAGACAAAAACTGGCCAGGTGCAGTGGCTCACGACCGTAATCCCAGCACTTTGGGAGGCCGAGGAGAGCAGATCACTTGAGGTTTGGTGTTCCAGACCAACCTGGCCAACATGGTGAAAACCCGTCTCTAGTAAAAATACAAAAAAAAAAAAAAAAAAAAAAAATTTAGCCAGGCGTAGTGGTAGGCACTTGTAATAGCTACTCCGGAGGCTGAGGCAGGAGAATCATTTGAACCCACTAGGTGGAGGTTGTAGTGAGCCAAGGTCATACCAGTGCACTCCACCCTGGGTGACAGAGCGATACTCCATCTCAAAAAAAAAGACAGATTGACAAACTGGATTTTAAAAACTAACCTAAAGCCAAGCATGGTGGCTCACGCCTATAATGCCAGAGCTTTGAGAGGCCATCACAGGAGGGTCTCTTGAGCCCAGGAGTTCGAGACCAGGCTGGGCAACATAACAAGACCTCGTCCCTACTAATAATAAAAAATTAGCCAGGTGTGATGGTGCACATGTGTGGTCCCAATTACTTGGGAGGCTGAGGTGGGAGAACTGTTTGAACCCAGGAGGCGGAGGTTGCAGTGCGCCAAGATTCTGCCATTGCACTCCAGTCTGGGCAACAAGAGCGAAACTCCACCTCAAAAAAAAAGAAAAAAGAAAGAAAAAACAAACAAAACAAGTATATATAAGTCAGCAATGAAGACGATGCAGGACTTCTACACAGAAAAATCAGAAAACTTTTCTGAAATAAACTGAAGACAACATAATAAATGGAAAGACATTTCATGTTCTTGGACTGCAACACCTCAGTGTTGCTAAGAAGTTCCTACTCCAAAGCAATCTACGCATTTAATCAAATCCCTGTCAAAATCCCAAGAATGCTTTTTTGCAGAAATAAAAAAAAAAATACATTCCAAAACTCACATAGAATCTCAAGGGACCTCAAATAGTCAAAACAATCTTGAAAAGGAAGAATAAATTTGAAGACATCACACTTCCTGATTTCAAAACTTACTACAAAGCTATAGTAATCAAAATAGTGTTGCCAGCTGTGGTGGCTCATGCCTGTAATCCCAGCACTTTGGGAGGCCGAGGTGGGTGGATCACCTGAGGTCGGGAGTTTCAGACCAGCCTAACCAACATGGAGAAATCTTGTCTCTGCTAAAACTACAAAAATTAGCCAGGCGTGGTGGTGCATGCCTGTAATCTTAGCTACTCGGGAGTCTGAGGAAGGAGAATCGCTTGAACCCAGGAGGCAGAGGTTGCAGTGAGCAAAGATCAGGCCACTACACTCTAGCCTGGGCAACAAGAGTGAAACTTCACCTCAAAAAGATAAATAAATAAAATAAAAAACAGTGTTGTACTGGCATAAAAACAGAGCACTGAAAGAGAATAGAGAGTTCAGAAATAAACTCTCCCTTATATGGGAAGTGATTTGCAACAAAGTGCCAGGATCATTCCGTGGGAAAGAGTCTTTTCAACAAATAATGCTGGGAAAACTGGATTATCTACATGCAAAAGAATGTAGGTGGACACTTACTTTACACCACACACAAAAATTGACTCAAAATGGATCGAAGATCTAAACATAAGAGCTACAACTGGGCCAGGCATGGTGGGTCACACCTGTAATCCCAGCACTTTTGGAGGTTGAGGCAGGTGGATCATGAGGTCAGGTGATCGAGACCATCCTGGCTAACATGGTGAAACACCCTCTCTACTAAAACTACAAAAAAACTATCCAGGCGTGGCGGCAGGCGCCTGTAGTCCCGGCTACTTGGGAGGCTGAGGCAGGAGAATGGCGTGAACCCGGGAGGTGGAGCTTGCAGTGAGCTGAGATCGCACCACTGCACTCCAGCCTGGGTGACAGAGGGAGACTCCGTCTCAAAAAAATAATAAAAAATAAAAATAAAAGTAAAAATGTCAACAAAGTTGCTCAACTATAACAGAAAAAGAAAGCTTACAAGAGAATGTAGAGCTCATAATTTTTAGTGTTCGTTAGAGAAATGCTTTAAATGGACTGAAAATCCTGAAAAACTGCTTGAATCATAAAGAAGCTATGAAATATTATGGAAGCATTTTCTAGCTTGTTTTTGAAACCTCTGAAAAAAACCTCCTCATGTATCAATACAAGCTAACCTGCTACACAGAAATAAAAAGAAAACTATGGGTGCGGTGGCTCAGGTCTAAAATCCCATCACTTTTGGAGGTCGAGGCAGGCAGATCATGAGGTCAGCAGTTCGAAGCCAGCCTGGCCAACATGGTGAAACCCCCTCTCTACTAAAAATACAAAAATTAGGCAGGCATGGTGGTGCACACCTGCAATCCCAGCTCCTTGGGAGGCTGAGGCAGGAAAATAACTTGAACCTCAGAGGCAGAGATTACAGTGCGCCAAGATCACATCACTGCACTCAGCCTGGGACCGAGCGAGACTCTGTCTCAAAAAAAAAAAGAAAAAGAAAAAGAAAAAAACAAAAAACAAAACTATACATTTTATTACATGTATACATTTGTCTTTCATATACTTGTAACTCAGAAAACCATGCTTTCACAAACAGAAATACAATAATATTAGCAATCATAGCATCCGTGAAACTGTACAGAATAAACCGGCCAGATGCTGTCTCTTACACCCTAGAACCCAGGTTCTGGTCAAGGCTTCTCTTGGTTGTATGAACTCACCTCATGCACCTGTCATAAGGCTCAAAAGAGATACGGTAAACAAAAGCGTCTTGTAAACTGTATAAGCCTGTAGATATGTGGTTCATCTTAATCCAGGCACTTTAACGACTGACAGCTGCCCCCCAGAATCTCTTTTCTCGATTCTTAAAATAAATAACTTATATTTCCAAGTCCGGTTCAAAAGTGATATTCTTAGAAGCCTCCGCATCCCACCTGTCCATCAGGCGGAACGAATCCGTCTCCACTCTAGTATTATACTCTCATAACTCTTGGCCCTTCACCAGTTCATTCAAGGGTATAAAGAGCAATTAAAATATGTCAGGCATCATGCTATGCACTGGAGAAAAAAATCTTAAATGTGTAAAGCTTACAAAGTTTTTCACACACGTTATCTCATTTCGTACTTTAAAAAATATCCCATAGGATCATAATGGTTTGTTTTCAATTTCTCTCACCAGAATGAATTCCCAGGGGGTAGAGACTAAGTGTGATTCACCTTTGACTCCCCAGAGTCTAGTGCAGTGTCTGGCACCCAGAAGGCACCCAATTAGTGTTTGATAAATAAATGAAAAAGGAGTAACAGACACTAGTTCGATTACTAAAATATCCATCAGGGTTAACACTGAAATAATCTTCCACAAAGTTTCCACAGGGGAAAGGGGGAAAATACATTATATTACACAAACACATCTGGGGAGTGAAAATTCCTCCCTCCGGCAGAGCATCTCCAACTCAAGTTTAACTGTGTAACAAAGGCACGTAGCAACTGAAGATGGATTTGACTTCACTATGGGACTAACAAGCTCTAAGTGAAGAACAATGAGTTCTGTATAAAAGCTCCTATGTAGATCATTCTGCTTGATAAACCTGGACATTATTACACAAATATTAAAATAAACACTTAAACTAAAGGGCTTCTGCACAGCCAAAAAACTATCATCAGAGTGAACAGGCAACCAATAGAATGGGAGAAAATGTTCGCAGTCTATCCATCTGACAAACATCTAATATCCAGAATCCTCAAAGAATATAAACAAATTTACAAGAAAGAAAAACCCAACAAAAAGAGGGTGAAAGATATGAACAGACACTTCTCAAAAGAAGATATTTATGCAGTCAACAAACACATGAAAAAAAGCTCATCATCACTGCTCATTAGAGAAATGCAAATCAAAACCACAATGAGATACCATCTCATGCCAGTTAGAATGGCGATCATTAAAAAGTCAGGAAACAACAGATGCTGGAAAGGATGTGGAGATACAGGCACGCTTTTACACCGTTGGCGGGAGTGTAAATGAGTTCAATCATTGTGGAAGACAGTGTGGCGATTCCTCACAGTGACCACTTTAAATCTTATTTTACATGTAATAAAACCATTTTCTATTTACAAGAATCAAACAAAGTCTCCTAAAGCAAACACTTACGGCTTCATTTATTTCCCACTTTTGGCAGAAAATTGGATTTTCACTGTAACTGTGGTGTGCTAAGTGCATGGTGAAGCCAGTGTCAGCGTCATCTTCCTGTAAATTACAGATGCCGTCTGTGAGCAGGTCTCCTGCGGACTCATGGATGTTGTATTTTGAAATCTGTTTTAGAGGATATTTTAAGACTTTTAGAACCAGAAATACCATTTGACCCAGCAATCCCATTAATGGGTATATACCCAAAGGATTGTGAATCATTCTACTATAAAGACACATGTACACATATGTTTATTGCAGCACTATTTACAACAGCAAAGACTTGGAACCAACCCAAATGCCCATCAAGGATAGACTGGATAAAGAAAATGTGGCACATGTACCCCATGGAATACTAGGCAGCCATAAAAAAGAATGAGTTCATGTCATTTTCAGGGACATGGATGAAGCTGGAAACCATCATCTCGGCAAACTAACACAGGAACAGAAAACCAAACACCGCATGTTCTCACTCATGAGTGGGAGTTGAACGATGAGAACACATGGACACAGGGAGGGAATATCACACACCAGGGCCTGTCAGGGGACGGCGGGCAAGGGGAGGGATAGCATTAGGACAAATACTTAATGCATGCGGGGCTTAAAACCTAGATGGCAGGTTGATAGATGCAGCAAACCACCATGGCACATGTATACCTGTGTAACAAACCTGCATGTTCTGCACATGTATCCCAGAACTTAAAGTATAATTTTTAAAAATTTTAAAAATAAAAAAAAATAAAGTCTTGTTTCAGGGTAATATTAATTTGCATTGCCACCTATTTCAACATGGCAGACAATTGTGCCATCTGAGCCAAATGGAGCTTTGACATGAAATCTGAAAATACCCCATGAATGGAGTGATAAAGTGAAATAATCCAATGCTACCAGTTCTCATAAGCTCAAAATGCAATTCTCTACTGTACAGAAATCCCTGGTATAGGTGAGAGATACACGTCAAGATCTTGCATATTCCAAAGTTTACGGCTATCACTATGACACAGAGCTTCTTCCATAAACTTCCCATGTTTCCACTGAAGAGCACTGTGTCTGGGGCTACTTTACCGTCACTAACTTCACAATGGTGTTTTCTCCTTGGTGTAATATTTCACAACAAGACAAAGAATAGGTATGTGTGTATGTGAGTCATTCATGCTACTTACCACATAAATAACAACAAGCAGCAAATATGAAGATAAAAGCAAAGTTGAAGTATAAATGCTGCTGTCCACATGGGTGAGGCTTACTCATCCACCAAGCGATGTCCTCGGCCCAATACAGTGAGTTTTAATAGACAGTCAGGGTCAGGTGACATTCATCTATCTAGTCCTACATGCCATTTTGGCATTGAAGGTTTCCACAGGGCTAGAGTCACTTAGCTCCAGGTGCACAATTATAATGTATGAATATACTTTTCTATTCTAAATCCACAGTGGGCAAAATGGCTCAGTGTAATGTTAGAATTCGTCTACTACATACCAAGCACTGGAACAGGTAAACGTTTTACATACATCCTCTCTAATCTTTGCAACATTCCACAAAGTAAGGGTTATTTTACCCACTTAAAAGTCACTGGATGCTGGGCGCGGGTGGCTCAGGCCTGTAATCCCAGCACTTTGGGAGGCTGAGGCGGGCGGATCGCGAGGTCAGGAGATCGAGATCACCCTGGCTAACACGGTGAAACCCCGTCTCTACTAAAAATACAAAAATGAATTAGCCAGGCGTAGTGGCAGGCGCCTGTAGTCCCAGCTACTCGGGAGGCTGAGGCAGGAGAATTGCTTGAACCTGGGAGGAGGAGGTTGCAGTGAGCCTACATCGCACCACTGCACTCCAGTCTGGGCTTATATTTAAAGTGGTGACTTTTAAAGAAAAGTAAATTGGACAGTATGTTAAGCCCATAAGACATGACTAATTTATGACATTCAGTAGCAAATATCAACATAATTCCTGACACTTAACTCTCACGGATACAAGCTGCTCAAGTGCTTATAGGCTAAGTCCACAGAGATAAGTCATTTTCTGATCCTTAGTTTCTACAACAAAACACAAAGTCAAGAGCAAAGAAACCTGTACATTTCCGAGAAAAGTAGAAAAATAAAGAAACAGACTATGGTGGCTTATTTTCAAAACTATATCTACTTCATCCAAGTATTTAAGTACTTTCTTCTGAAATCTTGAAAAATAAAACCTTTTTAGAATTTGATATATGACCTAATGTCTCTTTATATGGCTTCTTCATATATAAGTGGTAACAGGCCATTCAAATATAAGTCATTATCAGCATGATTTTTTTACTAATAACCTGTGGTATTGGACAAAAGCTTTAGAGCAAGACCTGCTGAGGAAAAGAACAATTAAGGCAATAAAAAACATGTTAAGGTAACAATTAACTGATTAGCACAGGATCTTTTCTCATTATGGTGGGAACAGTTGCAATTCCTTTTCTATGGAAAAGAGTCATTAGGAGAATAGAATGAATTAGCATGGATAAAGCACTTACTATAATAAACATCATAAAATATCAGTTACGTAAGTAAACGAATTAATAAACATGGAAAAACCACATCATGCACATACATTCAATAATACCTACTTTTGAAGGTGGTCATGTTCTTTCAGAAATAGCTCAGTTCTTCTGTTGTTTACTCCAGACCCACTTTTACATGACCTGGGACAAAAGAGAAAATTTATAAACATTTTTGGCAGAGGATACAAAATCAGAGGAACTGAGTGACCCTAGTGATCTTGAAAGTAGATACATTGGCCGGGCGCGGTGGCTCAAGCCTATAATCCCAGCACTTTAGGAGGCTGAGGCAGGCGGATCACAAGGTCAGGAGATCAAGACCATCCTGGCTAACACGGTGAAACCCCGTCTCTACTAAAAATACAAAAAATGAGTCAGGCGTGGTGGCGGGCGCCTGTAGTCCAGCTACTCGGGAGGCTGAGGCAGGAGAATGGGGTTAACCTGGGAGGCGGAGCTTGCAGTGAGCCAAGATTGTGCCATTGCACTCTAGCCTGGGTGACAAAGCGACACTCCATCTGAAAAAAAAAAAAAAAAAAAGTAGATACATTGAGCATCTTCATAGTTTTGAATGAACAACAAAAGTGCATAATCCTTTCCCTTTCACCCCCAAAAATGATATCTAGTATAAACAGATAAATACTAATGCCTCTCTATTTTAGGCCTAATAGTTTACTATGTTTTTCACAAAAATAACTCAACATTCAGAAACAAACAAACAAACAAAATATCTTACTTTTACTTTCCTTTCCTTCTCTGCTATCTTCATTTTCTCCAAGCAGAAGTAAACCGTAGCACTGATTTAGTATGTAGCATATGGGGAGGGACAGCCGTTGAAATGGAATGTTTTCCATAACAGTAATACATGTGGTCCACCAACGGAAACCTAAGGAAGCCAACAGTTTTTTTTTTTTTTGTTTTTGAGACAAGGTCTCTTTGTCACTTAGGCTGGAGTGCAGTGGCACAGTCTCAGCTCACTGCAGCCTTCTCAACCTCCCAGGTTCAAGTGATCCTCCTGCCTCAGGCCCACAAGTAGCTGGGAGTACAGGAGCACGCCACCATGCCCAGCTAATTTTTGTATTTTTGGTAGAGATGGGGTTTCGCCATGTTCCCCAGTCTGGTCTCGAACTCCTGAGATCAAGCAATCTGCTCGCCTCGGCCTCCCAGAGTACTAGGATTACAGGTGTGAACCACCATGCCTGGCTCCAAATTTTTAAAATTCAAGTTAACTGTACAAATACTACAGTAAGACAAAAGAGAGTCATGCTGTTAAAATGGAAATACTGGCTGAGACGCAGGGCTACCGTGCAAAGCACAGGAGAAAACACCACCGAGGAAGGCAGAATGATATAACCAAGAACACACTGGACTCAGGAGACTGATGACGTGGATTTAAATCTATATTCCATCATTTCATAGCTTAGACAAGTGTGTCAATGTCTACATTTGTAAAATGAGACTGATTATTTCTATCTTAACCAAAAGATCATTATGGAGCCAAAAAAAAAAAACATGAAAAAATACTGTGTAAGTTACTATATACATCCATGCACACACACACACACACACACACACACACGTCATGTATCTCTACTATATCACATCTCACTAATCATATTCTGCCTTGGATCATACTAACTTGAGTACCTGCCTTACTTTCCTCCAGCACCTGGATTATAAACTCCCGCAGGGCCACGTTGGTCTTTTCATTTCTACCTGCTACTGTGACTAACTCAGGGTTGCTCCTCAGGAGCTAGTTGAAGGAATGGATGAACATATCTTTTCTGCCCATTTTTCAAAAACCAAGTGATTACAGTGGGTTGCATTCTAGTGATTCCCACACATTGTGTGTGAGGGGTGCTCAGTGTCTGTACATTAAAGGCATCCCCTACACAGGTTCTCAGTGTATTCCTCAAAATGTGTATGTAAATGCACTGAACAGAAATTAAACAAAAGGCTTACAAGTCCTGAAGGACTAGAAATCTGACAACTGTCTTACTGTTGAAACTGTCACAACAAAATAAAGGATCTCTAGGAAAGTGTTTCTGAGAGTACACATAATGTATAGTTGATAATCGTGTATATCATAGTTTATGAAACTTATCACATAATTTATCACCAGTGACACGATGACAGGTATCATTCGATGGCTCCAGACTGGAAAGTCTTCAGCTTCAATGAGATGCCCACGGGACTTAACATTGTCAGTGGTGTTCAGTTGTGAAATAATTTCCAAAATTGTGTATCAAATGCTAGAATAGATCATTAAAGGAGAGGCCAAATGACCTCACCTTAAAAAATATTTAAAATGATAGATTGAGATCAGCATAAAAACGATGGGAGTCCTTAAATAATGTAACATTAAGGCTATGAGTTTCTATGTATTATTGTTGTAATACATACAAATGTAATATACAATTGCTGGGACAAGGGAGGGGCAGAGATAGTGGATAAACAGGAAGACAAACATGGAGAGCTTCAGTAACTGATAATGTTATAATTTTAAAAATTTTATTTTCTTTAGCACATCTGCAGAGGATCATAAAAATAATGTTATAATTCTTAGGGTGGGTGGTAAGAGATCAAAAAACCATGAAGATACCACCTAAGCTGCACTTTGAACTAAGACAGGAAAGTCAAGGTTGGCCGCAGCCAATGGTAAAATAAGAGGAAGCATGAGATAAAAACGGAAAAGTAGATTAGGATGACGCTGTAGCAGCGATGTTCAAAGACAGTGAAATGGGAATTGGAAACTGTGAAATCTCCACCATGGTTCTGCCACTCAATTTGCAATTAACCATAGACATATCCTAAAGCCAAATCTGAATAAATAATCTGCAAAATAATATAAAAGGTAACTTACTCAGTATCTTTTCATACTGATCCCATGAGATTCTCCCTTTCCCATATTGGCGTAAAGTTTGCTTGGGTTTTATGGAATCCACGTGTATAATCCTGTAATAAATCAACATCTAGTTTCAACATAAGCTAATTATTGGATTTTCATCTGACTGAAGCAGTTATGTATTGTCTTTACACTGTAAATTTCTGTCAAGGAAAGTGCTATTTAAGAAATCAAATTAACCGAAGGTAAAAATAACTTTATAATTACTTTTCTGAAAAGTAACCAACTTCTTTCAAATGAAAATAATTCAGTGCTAGGGAACAGAGCCATTACATCACTATCCTTTGTACCTCCTAGTACTTTGTCTAATGAGGTAGAATTAGGAAGAAAAAACTCCCAAATAAAATAACTTCAAATAGCCTAGGAGAAAACTTGAGAGGTTCTTTCTACTTAATAGTGCACCTAATAGAGCTTATTTTCCAATTTCATCATTTTGGACTCTCCCCCAAAATTTAATTCCTAAACTAATCAAAAAAGAGCAAGAGATTTGTAAAGAACAAAATAATCTTTAAACGTTTTCCCTTATTTTGTACCATTGTATTTGTAAAAGATATTAAGGATATTAATTACTTCTTAAAAATTCAGAGATGGCCGGATGCAGTGGCCCAGGCCTATAATCCCAGCACCTTGGAAGGCCGAGGTGCGTGGATCACTTGAGGTCAGGAGTTCGAGACCAGCCTGGCCAACATGGCGAAACCCCATCTCTACTGACAATACAAAACTTAGCCGGGCGTGCCAGTGACTGTAATCCTGTGCCTCAGCATCCCAAGTGACTGAGATTATAGGCGTGTGCCACCATGCCTGACTAATTTGTTTTGCAATTTTAGTAGAGACAGAGTTTCACCATGTTGGCCAAGCTGTTCTCGAGCTCCTGACCTCAGGTGATCCACCCGCCTTTGTCTCTTAAACTGCTGGGATTACAGGTGTGAGCCACTGCACCTGGCTGAACCCACTTTCTGACTGTGGCCACTGCATTGAGGGGGATATACTGGCGGTGTCATTATCACTGGGTAAACTAAGGCCAGGGAGCCAAGCCTATGGACTGGGACTGTTTCCACAGCTGCTTTCACGTAAGCTTTGGTGGCCCGCCCTCTCAGCAGGAAGGACAGAGATGGCTATTGCCATCTCAGATAAAGTTGAGTTCACTTTAGAAAGTAGAGCACTTGATGTTTCACTTCTGGTTCCTAATTCTGAGGCTACAGGGAGAGACCCCCTCTGTCCTACTTCATGTATCACAGTTCCTGAAACGCTACTAGTTAGAGGTCCTTTGGGCAAATCCTTCTTATCTAACAAGGCCCAGCCTAAATGTCACCTCCAAAACTTTCCTCAACCTCCACGCCTAGGAGAGTAACATTCTCTTAGTACTTATCTTGTCATAGGACTTATCAGGCTCTATTGTAATTAATTATTGTGATGATTTTACATTTCTCTCCTGTATCTTGATGGCTAGCATGGGGTCTTACTGATCTTTCGTCCTCAGCGCTCAATCATGGGCACTTATTGTCCTCACTAATGTGTGTTTTGGGAGGATGAGGAGAATTCAGAGAGCCGTTGTAATTAGGAAGACACTCACATGGCTTCCATACAGATGGACATTATTATTGCCATGTTACAGTTGAGGAGACTAAGCCACGGAGAGTTTTAGTAGCCCGAAATAATAGTTAAATGCAGAACCACAGTCAAACTCCAAAGACAGTGGTCTAAACTAGTCCACATGACTGTCAGGCTACATCCAAATTCTGAGAAAATAATTTGGACTCATCTCTGGGTACAGATAAATGAGGTTTTGAGGTCAGAGAATTCTGCTGTATCGAGTGTGGCACGCATAATCACGATTTCGTTAGCGTAGAGTAACTGCTTTGAGCAAAGCAACTCACTCTAGAGGCTTCTGAGTGATTAAAATTAAAAATAGGTGCCATCCACCCAAAACTGTTACTTTGGATTTCAGTGAGTTGAGGAACAACTCATAAGGGCTACAGCAATAATGTAGCCCTTATTGCTGGCTGTTTCCTAAAGCCATTTCGAGCTTGTGAAAAGAAGCCTGATCCAAGTATAGCACAGTGGCTGAGAGTGAGGACCCCGGAGTGTGACAGGTCTGGTTTGCATCTGGCTCCACTACTTGCTAGCTGTGTGACCTTGGGAAACTTAACTTCCATTTCTGAGCCTCACTTCTCTTTTCTGTAAAGTGGGGATTATAACTCCTACTTCAATGTTGGGCAGACCAAATTACAATCTATGTACACATACACACCCCTGGCACAGAGCCCTCAACACTGGCAGCTACTATTCTTGTGGATTTCTGTGAAAGGGGATGCGTGTCTTTCTATTCCCTAGAGCGGGGCACCTACAGACAGCTCATGCAAAGCGTATCATTTCATTAAGGAAATATTTCAAGATAAAGAAAACTCAAAATCTGTCCCTATTTTATTCAGCTGGATATTGTAAACTCAACCATGAAGAGACTCCAAGGCCGAAGCTAGTATTACTGTCACTTCCATAGCTCTGTGTGGGCTCATGATTTCCGTATGGAGATCAGGAAGCTTCGTATGTGACCAATTCTGTCTAAAGAGTGATTAGCCAGGGGAGGGACAATAAAATCAGTCTTACATAATTTCCTCACAAGGTGACAAAGAGCATAGCAATTATCTACAGGGGACAGTCACCACCCAAAGGGCTCCTGCTCCCAGTGAGAGCCTTTGCAACATGAGAGGGTCATTATCAGCAATGGCTTGTGAGTACTCAGCTCTTCCAAATATCAGCTCCACTGCTTCTTATGCTCTGAAACTAGAGCATGAGACCAGGGCCTGGGTTGCTGGGAGGGGCCTGCAGGAGACAGCTGGACCCCACAATAAGCATGCGTCCTTCCACCTACACCTCTTCAGCTTGTACCAGACCTAGAGAGTGTAGCGAGTCAGCCTAAGAATCTGAGCTCAGGACCAGATCACCTGGACTCAATCCTGACTCCAACTTTAGTAGCTGCGTGACCGAGGACAAGTTATTTAACCCCAGCATCATGTTGCTGGGGGAAGTTTCCTCTGATGACAACACAGATGGGCAGAGATGGGCTGAGATTTACGTCTTCCCTCCCAGCATGTGCGTCCTGGCTCATGACACAGGTATTTGGAAGCTTAAGTCCCAACAGGAAGCTGACTTTTCTGGATTCTATAGACCTGTGTTTAGCATTAAGTATTTTCAAACAAGCTTTCTAAGCCAAGGGAAACAGCTTCTTCCACCTAATAATAAAGACAACTAAAGAATGGTGGCCATATTGAATGACAGAGAAATGGGACGGGGAGAAAGGATCTGGCATATAGTGGACACATCTCTGTGCCAGGTTTATCCCCCTCCCCGACATCTCCTATCTCCACCCCCTTTAAAGATCAAAAACATTATCAGAGGTTGTCTTTATTTCACACATGAAGAGACAGTAGTTTGCCCAGTTTTACACAATTTAGTTCCCCAACTCTTTCTGATTTCAAATCCCAACGTCTCTCCTTCACATGACACTGTTTATTACTTTTCCTTACACACTGCCGTTTACCTGATTTTAGATGCAAATATTAACATTACAGGGCTCGGCTGGGCACGGTGGCTCACGCCTGTAATTCTAGCACTTTGGGAAGCCGAGGCGGGTGGATCACAAGGTCAGGAGATCGAGACCATCGTGGCTAACACAGTGAAACCCCGTCTCTACTAAAAAATACAACAAATTAACCGGGCGTGGTAGTGGGTGCCTGTAGTCTTAGCTACTCGGGAGGCTGAGGCAGGAGAATGGCGTGAACCTGGGAGGCGGCGCTTTCAGCGAGCCTAGATCCTGCCATTGCATTCCAGCCTGGGCGACAGAGCGAGACTCCATATCAAAAAATAAATAAATAAAATAAAAATAAAAATAAAATTTTACAGGGTCACGTCTTGGTCTAGGAACAAGGACTGGCATCCTGTTTTCTTCTTCTCCCAATCTTCACAGAACTATCTAGAATTCCTCATTCAATCACACTATCTGAAATGTTAACAAGTAGAGACTGCCTAGGGTAAAAAGCCTCCTGGCTGTTCAGATGTAGGAAAATCCCGTATTTGATTATAATAACATTTTACCTCCTCTTTCCAACTTGAAAAATACTTAAGTCTTCTTGTATTATAGGTTCTCAGAAATGTGGATCCATCTTTTGTATCTAAGTTTTTATTTCTCCTTTTGCAAAAGCTGCTCCAAATACCAGCTGTGCTGCTCCGCAGCCTCTGAATGTTCAGAAGAACATTCTTGTTACGAGGATGACTCCATGGAATGCTTGACCACTAAGTTTGGTAAACAGCTGCTCAGTCTTTTTCACTTTAGCCGCAGCTGGGGAGGCAAGCCTCCATATGAGTGGCAGAGGCTGGCTGGTTCTTTAGCAGACTCATTTCTTCTTTCTGAGGACACAGTAGCTTACATTTCCTAGCTTTCTTTGCCATTGGTTTGCTACAGCCATGCAATTGAGTTCTAGCTAATGGAATATAAGCAGAAGTGACGCACCCCACTTCCAGGGTAAGCCCCCAAACTCCCCTGCTCCCCATGCACAGCCTTCCACTCTCTCCTTCCTATTGCTGGCATGAACCACATAAGCAAGCTGTCTTGGAAGCCACGCACTGAAGCTAGTGAAGACTATGAGATGGAAGGAGCCTGGTCCCGGAATCACCACTTGGAGAAAAGCTGCTTGCTGTTCACATACACCAGTTTTGGATTTCACACAGGGAGGGATAACCAGTAAAGAATAACCAGTTAAACCAGTAAGACTTGGATTTCTGACCCCCTAGCTGACCGACAAATCAGCTGTCCCCCTTCTGATCCCTTAGCTGACTGACAGATTCATGAGAATGATTGTTATTTCAAGTCACTGAGCTTTGGGACAATTGACTTTTGTTGCAGTAGCTGATTAAGATATTGCAAATTCTCATTAGTTGCATCACTTTGACAAGTCAGTCTAACCTCTTTCTTCTACCAGCACCACCACGACCATCACTGCTGCTGCCCTCCACTGTACTCCTAAAGAGAGTGGCTACTTTTGGGGATTCTTAATTTCTTGAAGTCGCTATGTGGAGGCCAAAGCAACTCCATGTTGAATGCTAATCTGCCATGTTGACTTCAGATTAACCTCTGCTCTGGGAAGGCCATTAAGATTTCCAGTTTGTATTCTGTGTTCCGTGTGTAAGATCACATACTTACTGTAAATCCTGCCCTTAGGTCAAAACAGCTTTGCTGTTGTCATACTTTAATTGTCCTACACATCACTTCTGAATCATACATACCCTTTCCCTGTGGTATATCAGCCCTGGGTCTGCGGGGTAATGGTGCGGGGATCCACGATCTCATCTCTCCACCACCAGACACTGACATGGCTTCTGTTTGTAAGTTCCTATTAAATATTACTTTATGTTTTTGTTGTTTGTTTGTTTTGTTTTGTTTTGCTTTGTTTTGTTTTTTTCAGAAAGAGTTTTTCCTCTTGTTGCTCAAGCTGGAGTGCAATGGTGCGATCTCGGCTCGCTGCAACCTCCGCTTCCCGGGTTCAAGCGATTCTCGTGCCTTAGCCTCCCGAGTAGCTGGGACCACAGACATATGCTACTTTTTTGTATTTTTAGTAGAGACGGGATTTCTCCATGTTGGTCAGGCTGGTCTCGAACTCCCAAACTCAGGTGATCTGCCCACCTCAGCCTCCCAAAGTGCTGGGATTACAGGCATGACTCACCGCGCCCAGCCACTTTCTAAGAGATAGGATTTGTCAGCCGCTTTCTTCCGCCGCTCAGATTCATTGTACTTTGGGGGTAGGCTTGCATAGATTTGCCCGCCATGGAACAACTATGATTTTTATCTGAAAGAATGGCGGTGTTATAGTTGTGGAATACTACAGTCATATTACATTCGGGGAGTGGCAGCTCATGCTGTATTTCAGACGTAATTTCATTCCTTCCTATAGGCTGGTGAGGCCGGAAGACTTTGGGGTTACATCATGGTGTATTTTGTAGAAAGGTAATATTTGTGATTTTTGGGGTTTCAGCATGAAACTGAGAAAGGGAAGCTCAGTGAAGAGGAGAACAGTGGTAGAGCAGACACATTAGTTTTTGAAGTTGGACCAGCCTGAAATAAGTACGGATTTCTGGGCCACCAGTGAGTGTCCATGGCACAGATCCAAGCTTACCAGTCAGAAAGCAGTCACTTCCCAGGGAGCATCATGTAGCTTTTAGACTCCAGGGACACCACAAGCTGCTGTCAGGTGAGAGGTGCAATTCACACAACCCAGCACAGAGGCCCCCTCTTTATTTCTCAAAGTTCTGGAAGAACCCAAGACCCATAGCCTTTATTTTAGGGACTGTTTAATGGGCTTGGCAGAGAAAGAGACTATGTAATTGACCCAGGTCTTTGAGCTCTTAACATCAGCCAAGATCCTGTAACATAGGCAGATTTAGCCCTTTTGTTCCTATTTCTATATTTAATATAAATTTATATTAAATTTTTGCAAAAATTTAACTTTTGGCTAAAGTCAGCTTTCGGCCACATCTGTTGATCAGCAGGGAAACAGAAGGAGAAAAGGGATTTTCACACTTAGCAAGCAATTCATGTGTGCCAGTTGCACAGAAGCAAGATTATAGTGAGATATCCAATTCCCATTAGAGAAACAAGGGAGCTGGAACTCGGAGAACAAAGTGATTTGCTGACAGTCAAGGCTGGTGAGTGGCGGTGCTGGGATTGGAGCCAGGCTCACTTGGCCCTGAGGTCCATGTTGAACAGAAACCTTCTCTATGATTCCCCAGCAGACACACATAGCCATGCCGTTTCAGGTCCACCCTCAGGTTGCTTCTGCTGGGGCCTTATGTGCCTGAGCGCAGAAATTCATAATCATTTGAGGACCCACGTGGTGTTGTAGTCCAGCATGAACATTTCAAACTCTAACCACTCCTGCATCTGCAAAATGGCATTTTCCCTGCTGGGTGTCTAGGGAAGGGTAGCCCCCTACCCTGTATGGTTCCTAGCTGGGGCCCCCGTCACCAGGGAAATGGTGCTGGTTCTCACCCAGAAATAGATAAAGAGGAAGTGTCTCTAGTGAATAAGAAGGGATATGCAGCCTATCCCGACTCGCTGCTCCCTGAATGAAGCAGGGCCTCCTGGCATCGCTTGATGTTTGTGACGCTATCCCAGGTTGCATTGGCAGCAGCCAACACCAGGGTTTTCCAGAGGCTGAAGTTCAACACAGGGTTAATGTCATTGCCTTTTCTTCCCTTCCTCGGGATCAGAGGAATAAACATCTCTTACTTAGAACTGTTCTATGCAGACTTAGAGTGGCAGAGGACTAACTTAACCTGTCAAAGGCTATTTTGAGCAAAAGCCACCTTGTGTCACTGAAGCTGTAGAACTGAGCCACAGGAGGAAACTGTTAAAGTCGCAGGGTCGAGGACTAGGTACCTATGTTATCCTGACAGCACAGAAGCACAGCCTGAGTCTCTTCTTTGGCTGAGCCAAGGGTGTGCTGGAGAGGCCTGAGGGAAACAGGAGTGGCCCTTGTGACCAGTGCCCTTTCGGTTCAGAAGGAACGTCTCCTCTTGTTGAAGTGACTTGGCTGAGCTTGCTACTTCTGCTTTGAGAATCAAATATCAGGATCAAGACTTTAATTATCCCCAATTTACAGATGATGGAACCATATTGGGCAGGAAATTAAGTCACCCCTGGAGAGCAAGTAGGGTCTGGGCACCGGCTGAGGACATGGGGGAATAACAATTTGGAATGCAGCTTGTTAAAGGGCTTCCCAAGAGTTCTTGTGATCCAGGTGTTGAGAGGATAGAGCAGAAAGGTTGCCAGGGAGATGAGGGTAGGGTGCGCTGTGAGACTGGGAGAAATTAAAGAGAACTCGCAACAAAGCCTTGGGACACCGGGAGGGGGTGCACCACTCTGTTTTGTGCTGCGGGAGAAGAGAGCAAGAAAAGGAATCTGTGTTCAATCCCGACAGCCTGCAGGAGAAGCAAATGCCCTTCATTTTGTTCATCCGCAGTGAGACTGGCATCCCTGTAGCTTTGGGAAACCAGGCTAGTGTGGATGCCAGCTCACTCCAGTGGCCTGATGACTGGGAGACCATGGGCTGGGGCTCTGGTCTGGGCTCCTAGGCCTGATGGGAGGAGAGTTCAGCCCCAGGTTTCCTATACTTCAGCTCATATCTAGACAATGGGAATTGTTGGAATGAGAGACTCAAAGGAAGCTAGAACCTGAACTTTGTTGTTGTTCCACGTGGACTCCTGTGTTCAGTTTCTAGTTCTACCTCTTGCTGTCTGTGTGTTCTTAGGTAACTCACTTAAACCTTTCTGAGGCCGGGCGCAGTGGCTCAAGCCTGTAATCCCAGCACTTTGGGAGGCCGAGACGGGTGGATCACGAGGTCAGGAGATCGAGACCATCCTGGCTAATATGGTGAAACCCCGTCTCTACTAAAAATACAAAAAACTAACCCCGTCTCTACTAAAAATACAAAAAACTAGCCGGGCGAGGTGGCGGGCGCCTGTAGTCCCAGCTACTCAGGAGGCTGAGGCAGGGGAATGGCGTAAACCCGGGAGGCGGAGCTTGCAGTGAGCTGAGATCTGGCCACTGCACTCCAGCCTGGGCGACAAAGCGAGACTCCGTCTCAAAAAAAAAAAAAAAAAAAAAAAAAAAAACCTTTCTGAGTCTCATTTTGTTCATTTATAAAATAAAAGATATAACATTTATGTCATATATTGTCCTGAGGATTAAATGGGAGAAGGAGGAGCCCCTTTCTGCATTCCCCTGGCTTCCAGTGGGTGGAGGCCAGAGAAGCTGCTAAACATCCTGCCAGGCGCAGGACAGCCCCATCACAAAGAACTGTCTGGCCCCTGATGTCAGTAATTCGGTACTCAGGAGCTCTGGTGTGGGGGAAAGAGAAGAAACTCAGAAGCTTGGCACATCTCAATTCAAACCCTGGTTGTACCACCTCCAGCAGGCCTTGGTCAGGGAATAGTATCTAGCTAAAATTCATTGACTTCATTTTGTTTTCACTGAATTTATATTTTGCTGGCTTTCCACTTGTGAGAGTGATAGAAGTTTCCTTTAAACATGAATTTGTAAATACGAACAAGTAGGCCATTCACAGAAACACATAAAATATGTCATAGGAAAGGTGGCACTCTCATGTGGCAATAATTATGACAGAGGCCGGCAAAAGACCTGAGTGACCTGGAGTGACCTGAGCACTGAGTTTCAAACGCCCCCCATAGGACGTCCTGCATCCCCCAGACCCTTTCCTGGGTCTTTCTGGGCCCTAAAACCCTCTAGACCATCCAGACCTCAGGCCACCCATTTCTCCATTGCCAGAGCAGTCTCCATTCCGGAACTTGCTGGTCACCACCAACAGCAGCTGCTCCTCCTCCAGGCAGCTCAGCTTATACATGTCCATACAGAGAACCTGGATGGCGCTGAGGTGGACACAAGCTCTCAGCTCCCAGTAGACACTCTGGGCTTCCTCCCACACCTTCCCCCGGCCGGGGCTGCTGTGCTCATCTGTCTCTCCCAGTGCCCAGCACAGGCGTGGCACAGAGGAAGTGAATGAACCGATTTGAACACATCATCCTCGATTCTCCTTCCCCACTCAAGCCCTGCAGCTAACCCATCAGCGAGTCCTGGAGGCTCTGCCTCCAGAATACTGCCTATTCAATGTCCAAACACGTCTCACCACGTCCACTGCTACGTGCAATTCTGTGTGTGTGGAAATATTTCCACAAAATTGGAATGACCAGGTCACAGCCGTGCCTGGAGGCAATGGCCGGGGAAATGTGCCCTCGCCTTGTTATTCTATCCGGGCCCACCCAGCTGAGGATGGGGGACCTGCCACCACTCTCCTGGCAGTTCCGGACTCCTGGGAGCCAGCAGGTGAGGACCCAAGAGTGTTTTCAGCGACTCCCATCAGTCACTCCCACCTTGGCCTAGGCCTCTACATGGCACAGATCACAGCTCATTCCGACCTGGCATTACACTGGCCTGTGCCGTGTCCTCAGGGTCACATCCGTCTCCCAGAAGCCGTGCGACCCTGGAAAACCCATGAACCTGTCTAACAGTCAGGTTCCTCCTCTGTGCATTAACAGTGACATTGACACCTGCTTTGCAGGGCGCTGGGAGGGTAGAGGGAGATGTACGCTGGAGAGCTCCCCGAGGGCAAGGTCTGGCTCTGCATCACTCTCTATCACATCCTCAGAGCCTGGAGCTGGCCCAGCATGTGGCCACCAATCCCTAAGAGTTGGATTTGCTTCATCAGTGCTGAAAGCAGGGGATAGAGCTTTGACAGACCCCCTGTGTCCTGTGTTCTTTATCTGCAGCTTACTCATCCTCTCCCCTTTCACATGCACCCTGCAGAGCAGGTGTTCACTGAGCTTCCACAAAATTCACTAGAGCAGCTGATGGATACTGGGGCCTGGATTCACTGTCAAAGTGTTTCTCAAAGGCTGCTCTCCAGAACACCATGGAAAACTCATTTGCTGTATAAGTTTGAAAACCCCTGCCCACAGGTCTCCCCTTGTGTACGAGCAATCAGCTCTACCATTCAGCCCAGGTGTGTGTTTGCTGGACCATCTGGAGGAAGCTGAGGAGACATGAGCTGAAGGCAGAGGGTGAGTCCGAAGTGGGATCTTGGGACAGGTATGAGAAGTTAGGCAAAAATGGATAATTCTAGGCTTAATAACCTTAGATAATAGTTCACATTATTATTTAGTTAATAGGATTGTACCCACCTTAAATTGCTAATTTTTTTAAGAGGGGAAGTCTCACTCGGTCACCCAGGCTGGAGTGCAGTGGTGCAGTCATAGCTCACTGCGTTCTGGAACTCATGGGCTCCAGCAATCCTGCCTCAGCCTCCTAAGTGGGACAATAGGCACACGCCACCATGCCTGGCTAATTTCTTTGACTTTTCTCTAGAGACAGGGTCCACCTGTTTCCCAGGCTGGTCCCAGACTTCTAGACTAAAGTGAACCTGAACGTCCTGGCTCCACCTCTCAAATTGCTGAAATTACAGGTGTGAGCCACCACACCCAGTCTAAATTTGTTATGTGCCATGGAACTGCAAAACGTCATTAGAGGGGCAGCTGGATGGAAGGTGTAGGAGGCCACTGTAGTGCCTTTTCAATCTTTTATATCTAAAATAATTTCAACAGAAAACATTTATTTTAAAACATGAAGGGGTTAACAGTCTATGAGTTGAAAATACAAAGGCAGGCACACGGTGTTGTGGGAATTCAGAAAGCTGGTCACACGGCTGGGGGTGCTGGGAGGGGCTGGACATGGTTGGCTTTGTGATCTGGGGGCTGGTGTGTTCCATCTGTGAAGGTCTTTCGAGCTGCACACTTTCTTAATCAATTTTCATAAGTTTAACAAAAAATAAAACGAGGACGTGAAGTTTGCTTGGGTTGTTAAGCCTCAGGAAGTTATCCAGCCATGAGCCCTGCCCCAGATGCTTCTAGAAGCCTGGAGGGAAATAAGAATTTTCCAAGTAGAGGTGGCAGAGGCAAGGCTCTGAGGTGGGAGCGCACTGCTGCTCGTCCCTAGCTGTTAAGGAGCTGTCCTGGTTGGAATCAGTGCCGGGTGCAGGGCAGGGCTGGAAGTCCATGTCCACATTGTGGCTCAGTGCAGTGAAAGCCAATGTCACCCCCTCCGCAGGGTGTTCTGCCTGCCAGCAGGTGGCCAGCTGGTCTTCCTGGGATACGGTGCCATTGTAGAAATTGGGTGCAAGTCTCTTGTCCGCAGACGGGGTGCCCTGTTGTAGTGGGATACCTCCTGGCCTCCCTCAGTCCTGATGGGCCTGGGCAGGGCCTGGTGTCAGGGTCCCTGCGGGCTTCTCGAGCTGGCCCTGTCCCGCAGTCCCGGGGCTTTCCAGGACACATTCAGAAGGGACACGGACCCAGCAGCTCTGTTCGAAATCATAATGGGGGAACCAAGGGCCCCCTACATCCAGGTCCGTCGGGAGCCGGGGCATCGAGTTCCACTCCAGGAATCTCCAGGAACCCTGAGGTCTTCCCTGAGCCGGGACCGGGCTGGGCACATCCTGAGTGCCCACAGGGTAGTTATCTTCCCGGACAGCCACACCAGGACAAGATGTGGAAGAACGAGGTGCCCATGGTGGGGAAACTAACCAAATGGGCCGCTGGAACCGGGCTGGTGGGCCTGGAGGTGTCTGCCTGTCCCCCTTGCAGAGGGTCGTTCTGCCACTTGAAGCCGGCACAGGCCTGGGTGTTGAGGACCCTTGCTCCGGTTTGGCTAAAAGGAAAACAGACGTGGTCAGTGTCTCCACTGAGCCCATGTAGGCCTTTCCCGGCCAGGCCCCACCTGCCTGGGTCTCTGGAGTCCTCAGGATCTCTGTGTGGCCCCGTGGTCTGACACTGAGGACACGCCTGTAGTGTGTTGATCCCAGAGGGAGGGGGGTGTGCTGCCTGGCATGGGGAAGCTATCAGGGCATGACAGGAAGCTCCTAGGACTGCCCCCAGGGTTCGGACTGGCTGGGGGATTCCTATGACACACCCTCGTCCCAGGGCTGTTAAGCCAGGGGTACAGCCTCCAGTGAGAACTCAGGTGGGAGGGGACTTGGATGTCACCCAGACCCTTGTCACCTCACATGGGGACCCATCTCCACAGTGGGTGATTGGACCTGGACGTGGGTCACCCTCTGCCTTCCTGGGATGCCCAGTCCATGCCAGGACTGACCGTTCCCACATCTGGCTGAATTCTTGGCTCTGGCTTTCGCCTGGGGTGCTACCTGTGCCCTCTCCCTGAATGCTCTGGGGTCAGGGACACCCGATTCCCTTGTCTCCCTGGCTCAAGGCTTGTGGTGCTGCCAACCCTGGAGGAGCGTGCAGCAGTGAGGTGCCTCTGCTGCTCTCTGAGGCTGTGGGTGCTTGCAGGGAGGGGTGGGGTTTCCCACAAATGGGTCTGGCTCCTTTAGTGCCCTTGACAGCCTTGTGATGGGGAGACAGAGACACTGCGGAATGTGGGAGGGGGCTTGTTGGAGGGTCATTCCCACATCGCCCTCCTGCGTGCCCATCACATCCAGTACACACGCACTGAGCGCCTGCCGTGAGGACCGGTGGGCCTCCTGTACTTTCTTAGAGTCCAGGAGGAAGAGGAGGAAGAAAAGGTGAAGAGGAAGGCCCAGGTAGTAGGGTTGCGGGTCTCGGGCATTCCCATACTATTGACTGCCCCAGAGGGTGACATGGGCGGGGACATGGCACTGGAGCCCACCTGGGGGTGGCAGGTCCCCTTGCTTCCTTGTTAGTTTCTTTGTAGAGGCTCTAAGATGCTTGAGCACAGAGTCATCATCCAACTCCCAGGAGTGAAAGAACTGGTTCCGAAACCGTGCCCACAGGCCAGACCTGGATGTCTTCATGAGGCGCTCTAGGGACAGGGTGGACATCAGGTCAGGAGAGTTCCCTGGGAGGGGGCACAGCTGATACCCACTAGCCACTTCAGGCTCCCACTAGGCGATGTGGGAATCTTTTGTGGCCACCCCAGGGGTTTGGATGTGCACAGGAGACTGTGGCCGGGGGAAGTGGGTGGGGAAGTGCTCACAACATTTATCTGGGTCATGTGGGGGATCGGCTCAGTGTCACTGTGCCCTGCCCAGCCCACCTGGCCAGACCTCCCTCTGGGCCAGAACAGAGGATCATGAGGACAGTGTGAGGAAGCTGCCCTCGGGTAAGTCAGCGTCTGACCCCAGGGCTCCCCAGGCCCCACTGGGCACATGTAGACTTACTCCTCTTAACTTTAAAGGCAATGCTTGTCATTGGCATCAACACCTGTTCTCCTTCCAGCAAATACACGTCCCACAGGCGCAGGATGAGCCCAAGAGAGATCTGTGGGGATAGCAGGTGTGGGAGACTGTAGCCCTTCCAGGCTGGGGCTGGTGGCTCGAACTGAGCCCACTGGGGCTTCAGTCCCCAGAGTCAGTGACCTTCCCCATGAGGGTTTCCTGAGCCCTCCAGGACGCTGGGTCAGACAAGGTCTTGCAGCTCCTCATGGGGGGCACTCATTGGACTGGGAGTGTGGCTCCTGGAGAGAGGGGCTTGCCCAGGGCTTGAGGCTTCCCTGATCCCTCCCAAGTCAGGTCTTGGCCCAGTCTGCCTGTAAGGCTGGTCCTGTGCCCCAATCATTGCCCTGGGGTGACCCCTCTTGGGCAGAGGGTTTGGTTTGGGTGTCCTGTGAGGGCCCCCCTGTGGGCGGAGCCTCCTGTGGGCTGTGGGTGAGCCAGATCCCCGGGCTAGGGAAGCAGGGCACTGCAGGGCAAGGAGGGTCCCTGAGCCACGGTCTCCCTGTGCCTTCTTACCCCGTCATTCAACATCTGGAGAAGCCAGCCTAAGGAGGAATCCTGCGCGCAAAGACCTTCCTTGTCCTGATGGGAGGAACAGAGGTGCTCAGGGCCCCCTGGGCTGCCCTAAAAACCTCCCTCTTCCAGGGCCTCTGAAGACCCTTCCCCTAGTGCAGAACACTGGGCGGTGTCCAGGGCTCCCCACAACACCGGCCCCTTCCCACACTCCCGGTGGACACACTGCCCTTTGCCCTGCTCTGCGGGAGCTGGGCCCCCATCCCTGTGCCTCTGTCTCCTCCAGGGCAGGAAAGGAATCCAACTCCCAGCCCATGGAGAACCCGACGTTCCAGGTCAGGCCCTGGCTGGACTCATCCAGTCACCAGCCCCACCAGGGGCTCCAGTCCCCGTTCCTCCAGAGCCACGGGAGGCAGAGTCTCTGGGGAAGAGCCCAAGCTTGCTCACCAGACGCCATAAACTCACCAGATGCCACCTGGTCTTGTGTTGTGACATGGGTACCACATGCTCCTGATGGTCTTGGAGGCCCTGGACTGTCCCGCCATTTGGGCTGTGGAATCCTGAGAAGCCCCCAGCCCATCAAGAAATCAGAGCCTTCCCCCAAGATATGGAGCCATCAGCAGGAAGAGCTGGGCTGCTGGAGAGGACCCGAAACCTGAAAGCCTTTCACCCTCCCATCTGGTGACCCACCATGCAGCCTTTGCCCTGGGGACGTGGGGCAGGAACATCCCCTGGAGCCTGGCTGGAGGTTCCCCTGGACGCCTCCTGGACCAGGGTGCAAAAAGGGCAAGCATGACTTGAGGCCACCACATGGCAACCAGAGCAGGGTGGGTGCTGGGCTCTTGGTCGTCTCCTGGAAGTGAGGTCGGGCCAGGGGACACGGGTTGGGGAGATGCTGCCACCTGGGCTTGGTCGGCCCATTCATGGGCACCAAGGGCAGCAGGACTCTCAGGGATTAGAGAGTCAGCTACACAATCAGATCCAGAGGGCGTGGCATCAGGACACAGAGGGTGGCCACGGGGAGGATGAGATGCCCTCCGTTGACGGGGATGAAAGGCGTCTGACTGGGCTTTGGGGTCAGCCGCGGACTCCTGTGGGACCCTCAGCAGAGACATCCTAAAGACTCCCAAGGAGCTGGCCAAGGAAGGTGCCTTGGCTGAAAGCTGAGATCATCTGGCCAGGGTGGTCGTCCCTGGGTCTGACTGCATGAGGTCCCTTGGGCACCTGTTCACCTACCCTGCAGGGAGTGCCTCTCCCTGGCCAGCAGCTGCACCAGTGCCCAGAATGCATCCTCCTCAGGCAGATAAAGGAGGAACAAGGCCGCGATGTGGCTCAGGTCCCTGCAGTAGCCCACCTCCTGCAAGAGCCAGAGTCACCGTGAAAGGACATCACCTGGGAGGACTAAGGTCACCTGGGAGGACTCATGTCATTGAAGAGGGCAGAGGTGACTGGAGAGGCTTCCTCTGAAGAAGAGGCTTCCTCAGGATGCAAATTTATTTCATGACAAGAGCCAAGTCCATCAGGCACTTCAGCACCTTGTCCAAACTGTCTCCTGATGGCACCATCTCGCATACGACCCTGCCAAGCTCCTGGGATTTGGGGCAGCCCCAGGAGGAGGGCATCATTTCTGGTTCTGAGAAGTGGTGGTCAGACCCAGGTGACACCAGGAGTCCAGGCCTGACTCCTTTGTGTCTCAGCTTGACCCCTTGAGACCACTCCCTTGCTCGGAGGTTTATGCCAGCAGTGAGCTGGAGTCCTACCTCCTATATCCTGGTGGCTCACAAATACTAACTTTAAAAGAAGCAGCGACATCCCCACCAGACACCCACTCCTGTGAACAGGGAAATACTGCCCGGGAACGTCACTGCGGGGAATACTCACCGGGTTATACTCCGAATATGCCAAGAGGATGTAGAATAGTTCCCGCTGCCTAGGAAACAGAGAAATGAGGCTTTTGTTTGTTTTGTGCAGATGCCGTTAGTTTCACTTTGTCTACAAAGCCTAACAACAAAGCCCATTTCAGGTTCAGATGATTCACCAGATAAGCAGTGAGCTCTTCAGGGCCTTTGACTTTGAGGAAATGTTTCAGTAAAATCCACATCTGTGACATGCAGATAGCCCAGTTGTACACTGACTTGCCTGATCCTTTTCACTCTGAATGATTTTTTTTATTTTCAGTTTGCACACACGCCAGTTCAGCCTTTGGGTGTACAGTTCCTCCACGGTTGTAAACCAATGGGCAGAGTCTCCTGGCGACCGCTCCAGCCCCTCCTGAAGCGACTCCTTCACCTTCCAAGTCTCCAGGGTGGCCCCTATGCACCCGGCCTGTCCCTGATCCGTCAGCCCCTGACCACCCAGACTGCTTCTCAATCCCTATGGTTTGGCCTTTTCCAGAATGGCCCAGGAATGGGAATCCTACGTGGTAGCTTATTGGGTCTGGCTTCTTTCCCTCAGCAAAATGCATCTAGGATCCACCCACGTTCATGCGGGCAACACTGGCTCATTCCCTTTTCTCACTGTGTCTTCCGTTTGAAGGGAGGACCATCCTTGCTCTCCCCATTCCCATGTTGAAGACTGTCCCTGAAGGCTCCTTGTGTGAGTGACGATGAATCAAGCAGTGGACGTGGCATGCAGGTTTCATGTGGACATCAGTTTTCAAATCAGTGGGTTCAATATTTGTGATACATTGGGGATACGTGGTTCAAGTCCATTGAGCTTTGTGAGTCACTGCCCAACTGGCTGCTAAAGTGGCTGTGCCATGTCATGTTCCCAGCAGACCAGGATGACAGTTTCCAGGACCCCAATTACCCCAGCATTTGTTGCTCTCAGTGTTGCCTGGAGAGGCTCATGGGCCCTCCATCTTGCCACCCTCCTGTGAGTCCTACCATGGGTCCCCGTGGGTCAGGGAGAGCACCTTTCACCATTGTGCATGATTTTGTTTGCTGCCTTCTGTCTCCTCAGGATCCTCCTGGGTTCTGGCCCCACATGTTCCAGTCTGGCCCAGGGCTTGGAACCAGGTGCTCAGTTCATGGTGCCGGCTGCTCCCTGGGTCAGGGGAGGTCTTGGCAGCTCTGTCATCCCTCCTAGGTGACCCTGGCCTCTTCTCTGGGGAAGCCCCCATCCCCTTCGTTCACTCCATCTCTGATGAGACCCTGTGGCTCCCATAGGCTTACTTGGTTCCGTATCGATCCCTGAAGAAGATGTGAGTCCTTAATGTCCTGCTCATGTCCACATCGATCTGGTGGATGTGTTCAGATGACCTCTTGCCCTTCTCCTTCATGACCTGTAGGGCAGGGCCAAGAGGAGGAAGCAGCCTCAGAACAGATGGAAGACTCCCAACCCCAAATGGCAGTCAGCCCACAGTCAGCACTCCGGGAAGGAAGGAAAGCAGGAAGGTTTCCTTCTGCACAAAGCTGCTTTTTGGCTTGTTACTGAAGCCGGGGAGGGTCACCAGAGCCGAGTTTGTCTGTGGCGACTATGTCACCGTCCGTGCCCAGGATGTGCATCTGACCATCCCACCCACCCCCCAGCCTGGGCTTGATGCTCCCTCCAGCTGGAGACCTGGGCTCCTGACACGGCCTGTCCTGTTTGTCGTGCTCTGGCTGAGCGTACCTTGTATGTTCTGGGGTTTTTCGACTTGACTTCCTGTATGTTCAGCAGAACTGACCACACTTGGCCTCGGATGTTCATGGGAATGCCCTTATATACTCGATCTCTCAGCTGTGGGCAGAAAACAATCTGGTGTCACAGGCCACGGGGCGACCCCAGTGAGGACCAGAGCTCAAGGATTCTGGAAATGGTTGGTTTGGGCCCCATGATTCCTCGTTAGAGGTGACATTAAGCTGGGACACAGTCTCCCTTCCCAGGATTGAAAGAGTGGATGGACACTCAGAGTCAGGACTCTGATCTGAACCTTTTCCTTCCTTCGGGTCACCAGGGCATCCCTAGCCTTGAGCTCCAGGTGGTCCCAGCCCTAGATTCAGATTCCCTCCCAGCAAGGTGACCCTTGCACAAATAGGCAGGCAAACCACCGACCAGGCCTGCAGTCCTCTCGGTGAGGACAGTGTGCCACCCGCCCTCTGAGAGGCTGACGGTGCCAGGTCACAGCCAAGGGTGCCTGTCCCCTGTCTCTGCAGAGAGTGGTTCCCGGGGCCTCTCCCTCCACACATTACCTTTTTACTGTTCTTGTATGTCTCCCATTGTCCCAGCATTTCCATCCACTTGCTCTTTCGTGTTATCTCCCGCCGCATTTGCTGTCAAATGAGGAATGTTGGAGTTAGGGGAGCTGCCAGGCTTCCCAGAGCCACCCGTGGATGCTGGATCTTGGGCTCTGGAGCCCAGGTGGACCCAGCTGGAGGGAGCCAAGGAAGGGCAGACCCTAAGGGTTGAGAACCTTTGAGCAAATGATCACCAGTGGGCTGGCTTTGGGACCCTGGTAGGTGCCATCCTCAGGCCACAGACACACCAGTCTTAGGTCAGGTCCCAGCCTCTAGGTGGGGTCCTGACACAGGCGGGCAGCCACCCCCAAGCCACAAATGTGGTCCTCACTTTGGAATCTTATCAAGCTGCCAAACTTACAGCAACCTGGGGTCAGGTCCAGCAGGGAGTGCTGCCCCTCCCAGGGACATCGTGTTGCCCTTACCCACCACCGCCCAGGCCAGCTGCCTCCTCTGCCTCACTGACCACCCGCCCAGTCCCCACATCCCTGGTTCAGCCCCCCCCCATGCATCAGGCTCTTACCTTCGCCTCCCGAGCAGTGGCAGGAGGCAGCTCTGTATCACTGTAAGACAACCCAGGCAGAACTGAGGACCTGCACAGGGCCTGGAGCTCCCCGAGACTGGGAACCAACCCCCAGAAAGGACAGGCTCTGTCCCTATCTAGCTCAGGGCTCAGTCCAGGAGAAGACACAGGGAAGGGAGGACAAGGGCCTTCCTGTGGGGCTGACTCCCAGTAGGGGCAAGACCTGGGAGAAGAAGGAGTGTGGGGCCAGCCTGGGTGGGGTTACTGGGGCCCCTGGTGTGGGGGGTGGTCAGGCTGCACAATAAGGCTGCCCGTCCTGGACTGGAGGGGGTGCTTTCTGCTGGATCTGAGGAAGGTCAGCCCTGAGACTAGATGGGGGCCGCCAAGGGTGGGTGACCGGGCCCTCACAGGAGTCCCTCAGGGAGTGACCACATCACCCCACTACGGTCTAGGGAGCCTGCCCTGAGACCTGCCCAGTGCACCCTGGGACCACAAGGGTCCCATCCCACTTGACAGCCCCAAGACCCTTGCAGGGTCTGACCTCCCAGTGTCCACCTGCCTCTCCCTGCATGTGAACCACACACCCTGCGTTTCAGAAGTGGCACAACTCATAAGCTCACTCCCACTCTACTTCCCCTGGATCCTGTCTCTCCATCCTACGATCCCTGACAGATGGGCTCCTGGCTGGGCTCCTTTTACCTGGCCGCAGATCCCTTACCAGCACCAGATCCAGGGTCTTTAGCCACAAGCCCTGCTGCCTCCCTGGCCTCACCATGAGATGCCCAGAATGGGCACTGCCCATCTTCTCCCCCATTCCCTAGGGCCACTGCCCCCACTGTCCTCATGCCTTTCCCCCTTCCCCATGGGGACGATGAGGGCTGTAGCTCTAGGGAAATTGGGGGAGGACAGGGGCAGGTGGGCCCTCAGAGACCTGCTGGACAACAGCCCCGAGGTTCGGCCAGGCGTCCCCTCACCCTGTGGCCACAACACTTGGATCTCACTGGGTTGTCTCCAGGTAGACATGGCCAGACACTCAGGCTGCCCCCTCCTCTTGTGCTAACTTGTGGACAGAACTGCTGAGAGTCCAGGGGCCTGACCTAGCCCAGTCTCCATTCCCACCTGCTCCCTAGATGGGCCCCGCACCTCTGGCCTAACAGCAACCTCGGGCTGGACCTGCAGGGGAGCCAGGGAGGAATTCTGACCCTGGAAAGGAGGTTGACGTGACCTGGCAGGACATGTCCTACCTCAGAAAGGCCTTCCTAAAAGCAGACCCGTCCCTGAGCTGAGACAGGTGCTTTAGGGGTGAGGGGAGCACAGAGGACTCACTGCAGAATTCCAAAGTGATCAATGTTGTTGTAGATTTCAACAGGCTCAGGCCCCATGTCCTCTGGCAGCCCAGCTCGGTGTCCCTGTAACCCAGAGGAAGCCTTGGTGAGGGGTCCAAGGTAAAGGGTGTAAGGGCCTGGGGGTAGTGGCCACCCGTCCCCACCCTGTGCTCCTAGTGAGCCCAGGACCCTTTGACCAGGGTGCACTGGAACAGGCCTCCCTCCAAGAAGCAGACCGACCTGTACCTTCTCATAGTTCATAATGATGTCCTCTCGCTCCTGTGCCCACAAACTGTCCACGTCCTCTACCATGTCCATCCTGTGAGACAAAATCATCTAAAGGTTACATTGTACCCGAGAGCTTCAGAGAAAACCTGAATTGCTCCCGCCGGGCTCCCAGATGCTGGCTAGTTGTATAACCTTCATTCCACCACCGCCCCCAGGTAAAAAGGGGCCAGACCCCATGGACCACACCTCCATGGGTCTCTGGAGTCTGAAGCTCCAAGCAGGGGATGGCATCTTCCCAAGGACTCGAGAAGAGTGGGACCTGGACAGAGAATCCCGTTGTCCCCAAAAGCCATGAAATGCTCACACACCTGCCCTGGCAGGTTGAATGGTGTCCACCTGCCAAGGGTAAAGGGCCCATCGTGGGCTATTCCAGGGATGTGGATGTGAACTGGGATCAGGCACCAGAGGTCTCTGTACGATCGGCCTCCTGGGATGCTCAGGACCACAGAGATGCCCAGTTTCCTGTGGAGAACAAGATCTCTCCTGACTGCTCCGTTCTACCCCGCTCATCACTTGGGCTACCGTGGCCCTTCAGTCTAACCAGTGAGGCTGCTTTAGGAATAATGCCGTCTGAGCAGGAGTGTGTTTGGTTTTGGGGATGAAAATGATCTACTGTCTCTAAAGCAGCCTCTGTGCTCGTGGAAATCACGGCTCTCGGGGAGGGACTGTGGACTCCACCATTCTGAGCTGTCCCTACAGGAGGGGGCTTCATTTTCCTGGGCCACTGAGGAAGAACAGTGGGTCCTTGGTCCTGGAGAACATCTAGATGGACTGTCCCTCCTGGGAACACTCGGGGCAAAAGGCGAGCGAGGCCTCGAGAGGACCAGACAGAACAAGAAATACTCGGGGACAATCCCCAGAGCCCGGACCCCTTTGAACAGAAGGGAAGATAGTCTCCCTCCAGCCAGCCCTCCAGGGCCCCTTCATTTTCCACAACTGCCCAAGGGCAGAAGTCTCCCCATGCCACTCCCAGACAAGGGACCATGTGGGTCCAGTGGGTCCCACAGCGAACATCAGGACCCAGCTTAGGCCCCAGATGTGTTCAGAGGACCCTCCCCTCCTTCCCACCCACAGTGGATCCATCCCAGCGTCTCTGCCAGGACCACGCTCTGCCCCATCGGGATCGGAAACCTGGGCAGATTTGGGATCTAGGGCAGGGAGGTCACAGGGTTCAGGCCTGAATTCCAGCACAGCGCACGGCAGGGCTGAGAGCAAAACCCAGCGTCCTGTCTAAATTCCCAAGCCGGTTACCGCCTCTCTGACCCCAGACGTCTCCCCTGTTGAATGGGTACACTAGAGAATAGCACCGACTCCATAAAACCCCCATGAGGACAAAAGAGAAAATCGTCTACACGGGCAGTGTAGAACGGGCTCCCAGTGAGTGCTTAGGAATGACCCTCCTCGGTAGCTGCCCAGAGGCCAACACCACCCACAGCATAGCCACTGTCCCCAAGTCAGCCTGGAGGGAAGAGAGCAGGTCACACTCACCTGATTCTGATGAATCAGCTGGCCTGCGTTATGCCTCTCAGGTAGAAAACCTCTGAGTCCACAAAACTGTTCACAGATACCACTGTGCGTGTGTAGCTGATACCACTGTGCGTGGGTAACTGCCGTAGAACACAGAGGCAGGCCGGAGAGCGGATTGGTGCTAAGCACCAGTGACATTCTGAGGTCATGGCACGCATCACAGTGGGGCCTTGCCCGGGTCAGCAGGGCCCAGAGTCAGGGTCCTCCGCTGCCTGAGGCGGCCACATGCCTGCCTGCAATGTGTTTGCACACGTGTCTGCACACATGTATATGGGTAAATAGGTCTGTGCACCCATGTGTTGCTTCTCTGGCCAGGCCTGGCTTCCCTACTCATGTGTGCACCCACTTCCTCACCACTGTCACCCCCGCGCCCAGGACCAACATCACACCGCCGCGACCTCAGCTGTCCCCGCCCAGGGTGGTCTGGGATACACATAGGGGTGGAGGAAAGTGACTGCTGCTGTTGAATCTCAGAACACAAATGCTAATACTATTACCTAATGGTCTTTTTTAGTGTCTCTAATGGTATCTCTTTTTTCATTTCTGATATTTTAACTGGGTATTTCTCTCCCTGACCCTTGGATATTTTAGCTAGAGGATCCTGTGGGGAAAGTGCTGGGCACACAGTAGGGGCTCATTCTTTCAGACATGTTATCTAAAACCACCCAGGGCCTAGGGGATATCAAATTCCAGGCTCCAGAAAGAGCTTGGGATAAAATGAACCTTCAAGAGGTGGGCTTTGACCTGGGCTGAGTCTGCCTGTGCCATCTAAACAGAGTCTCAAGTCCTGAGACAGGGCGTCCAGATGCCCCAATGCAGGGCCCCCAATGATTGACACCTGCTCCCCTGTACTCATTAGCAGCCTCACCCACCCTGCTCTCAAAGCACACTTGGCCCTTGTATCCGGGAGCTCTGCATCTGTGGATTCAGCAACAGCAGATGGAAACTATTCAGAAAATAAACTGGATGGTTATGTCTCTACTGAACATGTGCAGACTTTGTTCTTGTCATCATTCCCTAAAGAATACAGTATCCCAACCATTTATGTAGCATCTGCATTGTGTTACATATCATAAATAATCTAGTAATGGTCTAATGTCTACGGGAGGATGTGCATAGCTTATATGTAAATACTAGGCCATGTTATGTCAGAGACTTGAGCATCCATGGATTTTGGCCTCCCTGGGGACCCTAGAACTAATCCTCCATGGATACCAAGCAATGACTGTATAAACTCACTCAGGAAAGCTTCTCATTGGAGGAAGGGCCCAGTTCAGGACAGACAGGGATATACTCCCTGGACGACTGTCCATTCATCCATTGTTCCCCCCCACCCCCATTCCCCATCTAGGACTGTCCCAATGACAGCCCTAGCAAGAGGAGACAAGAAAAAAGACCAGTTCACATTGTCCAGCTTTGAGGTCTTGGAAGAAGTTGTACCAGTGTGAGAATAGGGGGTCAGTTTCCTCCAGGATCCAAAGAGCATATCAGGCCCCCTCGGGGTGAGGAAAGGAGCGCGGCCTCTCCAGCGGCCACACGGGCTACAGTAGGATGGGGCTGGGGCTGGCCATGTGGATCACTTGGGAAAAGAAAGACCAGGGAGCAGAGGAGGAGCACGGGGGCAGCCAGTGCCTAAGGAGAAGTTACCTCAGGAAAGGTCTGTACTGGTTTGTTTTCACACTGCCATAAAGAAATACCTGAGATTGGGTAATTTATAAAGGAAACAGGATTAATTGACTCATAGTTCAGGAAACTTCAATCTTGGGGGAAGGAGAAGGGGAAACGGGCACCTTCTTCACAAGGCGGCAGGAGGGAGTGAGTGGAGAACGAGGAAGTGCCACACTTTAAAACCATCAGCTCTCCTGAGAACTCTCTCACTATCAGGGAAGCAGCACGGGGGAAACTGTCCCCAAATCCTATCCCCTCCCCCCAGGTTCCTCCCTTGCAACAAGAGGATTACAATTCCAGATGAGGTTTGGGTGGGGACACAGAGCCAGACCTGTGAGGGTCTCGGTCTATCTTGCGACTCCCCAGGGCTACATCTGAGTACAGACCTGCAGGCCCTGCATGGCAGCACACGAGGGCTCTGTCAGTGCGCCTCCATCAGCTGCTTCCTGGGGATGGTGGCTGCTTCCTCCAGAGAAGGGTGGATTTGCTGCCCTGCTGCCCCTGCAGGGCCTTGTGAAGCCCTGGCCAAGTCCTCCAAGGGTCAGGGTAGCAAACTGGGCTTCTTTTTTTTTTTTTTTTTTTTTTTGAGATGGAGTCTTGCTCTGTCACCCAGGCTGGAATGCAGTGTCCTGATCTCAGCTCACTGCAAACTCCGCCTCCCGGGTTTACCCCATTCTCCTGCCTCAGCCCCCTGAGTAGCTGGGACTACAGGTGCCTGCCACCTCACCCGGCTAGTTTTTTGTATTTTTTAGTAGAGACGGGGTTTCACCGTGTTAGCCAGGACGGTCTCCATCTCTTGACCTCGTGATCTGCCCACCTCGGCCTCCCAACGTGCTGGGATTACAGGCTTGAGCCACCGCGCCCCGGCAAACTGGGCTTCTTGTCCTTCTTGCTGCTTGAGTGACAACCCTGGGGTCATCCTTAGGCCCCATCACTGCCCCGCTTCTAAATGGAAACATTTTGGCAAATCTTCCCGGCAGAGGCCGGGGGCTCATCCCTGTCACCTGTTGTAGCTTGGGAAAGCCGGGTTAAGACATCTGGGCAAGCAGACAGTAGAGGGGCCCCCCGGAAGGGTGGGTGGAGGGCGCTGGCCTTTGGACTTGCCTGGACCAGGGTGGGAAGGAGGAAGTTTACCAGGAAGTAGAGCTCTCAGGGCTGTGGTTAGGAGGAGGTGGTAATGCTGGTGGGGGCATGGGGATGTGGCTGGTTTGGGGTGGAGGATCAGTGACAGCCAAGGTTTGTCAGCCTGCAGCGGGGTGACTGACTCATGGACTTGGGCCTGAGGAGCCCATTGGTTGCCCTTAGTTCTTGGATCCTCGGAGACTTCTGGAGCCTGGATCTGGACAGCCTAGGGGTGGAGGTGGTGAGAGGCAGGGGTAGGGGTGGGATGGGAGGCCTTGCATGACAAGGTGCGGGACAGGAAGTCAGCCAGGGACTGGTGTGCAGTGGCTGCTCCCATCCCCATTCCCATGCCAAAACCCACCCCTACCCCCACCCTGGTGCACGGTGTGTCCTGGGCAGGTGTCCTCTGGCTTCAGCAGATCCCAAGCTGGAAGCGGGCAGCCACATGGGCATGTCACTTGTGCCAGCTTTGTCCTGCAGTTTCTGCTTCCTGGAGTGTGGGACGCCCACCCAGGAGAGCACGGGCACACCCCACACCTCTCATTTTGAGGGTGCTGGGAGGTGGGGGACCGAGGTCCTGCAACCCTGGGCTTGTGCCATGATAATTAGCCTAGGAGTCCCGTGTCCGCCCATCCACATGGATCCCAAGAAGCATGAACAGTGGCATGCAGTGAGATGAGGAGGGAGAGAGAAGTGGAAAAGAAGGAGAGAGAAAGAAAGATGGGGAGAAGGGAGTGAGACAGAGGAAGAGAGATGGCGAGAGAGACAGAGGAGGCTAGAGGATAAGGAGCGAGAGAGATGGGGAGAGAGACATAAAATGCAAAGAGACAGAGAGAAACGTGCATGAGGAGGAGGTCGAGTTACTCTTGATGCCAGTTCCCAGTGAAAACTGTAGGCCACCATCACCTAACCACACATGCAATAAATCTTCTGCCTGCTGCTTAGAGCCCTGAGTACCCCTTCTCGTGGAGCATAAAACCTTTGACTGCAGCCCTTCCTCACTGCAATTTTGTTGTGTCTTCTGGTGAACCCTGATGTCTTGTCTATTGCCTTCCTGGACTCAAGGATCCACCAAAAACTGATGCCTCTTTTGGGGAGAATTTGAGTGCCTTCAACTCACTAGGCCCCCCAGGAAGCTTGCGCACTTGGCTGGGGCCCTAAGCAGCTGGGTACATGCTGGGGCTCTGCTTCTCTCTTTCAGTAAGAAGGAGAACTAAGAAAGAGACTAAAGCATGGTCTGTGGAGAAGGCACTTGTGCAAACACCAGGAGAACGAGGGGCGTGAATTGTCTTCGTTTCTCCTAAAAGCATGCATTCCTGGCTGGGCACAGTGGCTCACGCCTGTAATCCCAGCACTTTAGAAGGCCAAGGTGGGCAGATCACTTGTGATCAGGAGTTCGAGACAAGACTGTCCAACAGGGAGAAACCCAATCTCTACTAAAACTACAAAATTAGCCGGGCATGGTGGTGCATGCCTGTAATCCCAGCTACTCAGGAGGCTGAGGCAGGAGAATTGCTTGAACCCAGGAGGCGGAGGTTGTCGAATTTGCGCCATTGCACTCCAGCCTGGGCAACAAGAGCTAAACTCCATCTCAAAAATAACAAAAAACAAAAACACATTTCTTCCCAGGCCACCCTAGTGAGGGCGTGAAGCACAGCGTGCGTGTGTGTGGGTGTCCAGGTTTATGCATGTGTATGTGTGTGCATGTGTGTGTGTGTGTGTGTGTGTGCGTGTGTGTGGGTGTGTGTTGCAGGGCTTTACAGTGGACAGGATGTGGAAGGGCAGCTGCAGCTCCAAGCTGCAAGTCTCTCTGACAGAATGCTGAACGTTCCTCGGACCACAGCAAGAGAGTGTGCTCATTTGCACCCATTTTTATTAGCATTTACACCTGTATTTTTTGTACCATGTAAACCTTAAGTTGCTTAACTATTCCCTGAAGCATTTACATCAGTGGTTCCCAGCCTTTTTGCTACCTGAGGCCAGTTTTCTTGAAGACAACTCTTCCAGGGACCCGGAAGAAGGCGAAAGGATGATGCGGAGATGATTCAAGTCCATTACATTTCTTGTGTGCTTTATTTCCATTATTATTTCACTGTAATATATAATGAAATAATTACACAACTCACCATAATAGAGAATCAAAGGGAGCCCTGAGCTTGTTTTCCTGTAACTCCATGGTCCCATCTGGAGGTGGTGGGACACAGTCACAGATCATCAGGCATTAGGTTCTCATAAGGAGCACGCAGTCTAGATCCCTGGCATGCGCAGTTCACAGCAGGGTTCACGTTCCGATGAGAATCTAACGGCACCGCTCCTCTGACAGGAGGCAGAGCTCATGGGGTAATGTGAGGCATGGGAAGTGGCTGCTTCTACAGACGAAGCTTTGCTCGCTGGCTGGCTGCTCACCTCCTGCTGTGTAGCCTGGTTCCTAACAGGTCAGGACCTCTGATTTACCCAGTAAGATACACACATTTTTGTGTCAATTAAAATTATTCACCCTGCACCACCCAAATTATCTCGCATACCTACACCCACCCGAGGGTCCCCTAGTGCACTAAGCCTGGAGCTCCATTGCGCATCCCGTCTCTCCACCATCTGTGGGCTAACAGGCTGCATTAGTTTCCTAGGGCTGTTTTACAGGACCACAGACTGGGCACCCTCAACAACAGAATGTTACTGTTTCCCAGTCCTGGAGGCCACGAGTCCAAGATCAAGGTATCAGTAGGGGGGGTCCCTTTTAGGCTGTGCAGGAAGGCTCTGTTCCAGGCCTGTCTCCTGATGCATGGGTGGACATCTTCTCCCTGCGACTCTTCATTAAGGGTCATTCTGGTGAGGGTTCAGAAGAGGAGACTTGGACAGAATGTTGATAGATAAATATGTCAGTGGAAACCAGAGGGTAAACAGGATTCCATTCACACCCAGGGCTTTCTGGGGATACGGCTGTCCGAGCAGCAGCCACTCCCAACCGAGTTCTACTCCTGGAAAGCCAGGCAACAGCTGGGGCTGGGCCCTCTGCGATTTGTTTAGTGACCTGATTATGTGGGAGGCTTTGAAGTTCTTGCATGATGTCATGACCGATGTCAGGGCATTGTAGGCCTGGGAGGTCCCTGGGGCTCTCCCAAGAAAGAATCCACAGTCACTAAAACAAATGCAGCCTTAGAATTAGGTGGGGTGAGAGGGAGAGGGGCAGAAGGCAGCATAAACACTAGTGCCCCAAACACTCATTTTATGTGTTCACTTCATTCTCACAATCATCCTGTGAGACAACGGTGGTGACTGACTGTAGGAACCTAGGTAAGTGGCCAGGTGCCAATCCCCAAACCTCCCTCTTTCCCTACCTCAGCCTGTGACATGCTTAGAGCCTCTGCTACCCGATATAGGGCCTTTGGTGACTCAGAAAAAGGCTTCTTCTCTGGGAGGATTCTGTCCCATGGGGTATGGCTTCGTGGGCAGAGCGTGGACTGAATTGCAACCCCACCGGTCATCTCAGTTGGGCCCTTCTTAGCTGTGTGCAAAGCACACACTGCATGTGGCAGTGCTGTTCATGCTGGCAAAAAGAATTATTTCCTCACTTGCAACAGCATCCAGACACTGTTCTGGCCATAGCAAGTCATGTATTTTATTGCAAAGAAAAAGAAAACTTACAGTTTCAAGAATAACATGCCCAGATTTCTATTCTTTCTCCATACCTGTAGGCCCTAGGAAATCAGCCTGCTTTCCTCCTTACCAGAGCTACTGCTACCCACTCCATTTTGGGGTGTCCTTACTCCTCAAGATGGGTGACAGAGTAGAATGCAGCTTCTCTTAACTCGCCCAGCCCTCCCCGGCTTCTCTGTTGCCTCCGAAGACAGGCAAGCAGGCCCTTTCCATTTGGTGTTTGCCACTGCCATTGACAATGGGCCACTGCTAGACCTACAAGACACTCACAATCTGACCCGTCAGAGTTCTTTATCAGTTTCTGGCTCCCTTTTCTTATGTGGCTCTTGATAGCTCTGCTACTGGATGCTTTCTAGTTCTCAAACTTCCTGCCTGTTTGGAACTTCCCTTTCCCTCCAAGTCATGCAGGTCGACTTCTCTCTCTAGTAGGCTGAGGGCAATGGCCATACAGGAAGGCAGGTAGGAGCCAACCACCACTGAGGTGCCCTCGTTTCAAGGACTTCTTGGCTCTCCAGAAGGCGGACATCCACCTCAATGAGCTCCAACCCCAAAGGTCACCCTTAGGTGACTTCTCAGTGGAAGAAGCCAGGAGGCTACTTCTCCACCTGCTCCCAGCTGACTGGTCGGCCTGGATGCTCTAGGCGATAAAGCGGAGCAGAGCCAGACTTCTCTCACTTGATGCATGAGCTCCTCTCCGGGAACACATCCTTAGGTCTCAAATCTTCTGAGACAGACAGAGAGAGACGCAATAAAGCGAACACTGGCATTCAAAGTGAGCGAGGTTTGGAGGCTCTGATCCACACACCTAAGCAGCTACTGGTCCTGAATGACATATCAAGGGGCATGGCATGCCGCTACTTAGAGACGATGCCCTCCTTACATTTATTAATGGCATCCACTTCTGTACACAGCTCACAGAGGATTTCCAGTTTATATCCCCTCATTCCAGTTTTGTTTCCTTCCTTTTTTCTTGACCATTAAAACAATATATGCTTATTGTAGACAACTGAGAAAATGAAAACAGAAAAAATCCTACTCAACCAGAGGCAATCACTGTTAATAATTGGTCCAATTTCCTTTCAGTCTTTTTTCTACCCATCGATTGAGGTCATTCTGTAGAAATGATTTAATACCTGCTTTCATTTGTTTAACATCAGAAGTATTTTTCCAGATTATAAAATTCATGTAAGTAATTTTAAATGGAAACAAAATATCCCATGATATATCCATTGTATAGGTAATGATGTATTTCAATGTTCTCCTAAACTTGTTTTCAGTATGTCTCCATTTTTTCCTCATACTGTGATAAATGACATGTGACAAACATCTTTAACAACAATGTAGATTGGTGTG